>NC_089258.1:60356616-60693034 GCF_963930625.1 Muntiacus reevesi | reverse complement strand
TACAGTCCCTTTTTAAAAAACAGAATGTTTCTTGTTTTGGGTGTGTCCGATGGCTCCTCATGATTCCATTTAGGTGTGCATTCCATGACAGAAGTGTGTCCTTCGCCAGAGGCACATGGTGTCCACTTGCCCCTCAGTGTTGACATTAATTTTGACCACCTGGCCAAGGTATTCTCCAGTTTATCTCTACACTATTTCCTACCCATCGCACATGCAACTAATAGGTTATCTGGGGAGACCTTGCAAACATCCTACTTTTTATGAACCACCCCTCCCTGCCTGCATGCCCCCTGGATTTGGCCTCTATGGGTGACTCATGCCTACACCAATGTTTAAGATGATGGCTGCAGAAATCTGTTTTCTACATTCACCATTTCATCCACATTTACCAATAAACATTCATTCCATAAACAAGAACCCTTCTCCCTCCCAATTGAGTTTTTAACCTATTATTTGTTTGGACTCATTAGCTCTATGTTTTCAATGGTCTAAAATTCATTATAGTCCTTAATTATTTTAGTATTTAAATTATCCCAAATTAGGATCATGAGAACATCATGAAGTGTCCTTGTGATACCCTCATTTTTAAAAAGCACTTTCTTACTTTCTGGCATAACAAGATTTTCAGGTCCATCTTTTATATACTCTACGCTGGCCCTGAAATCAACCATTTCTTTAAGGAGCCCTGGTTTCTTTTAGTGGGAAATTGTATTAGAGACAAAGTTCTTTTGGCATTAATGTACTGGGAGCATGACTTTTAATGGTTAATTGGCTTTAGAAGAATGCTTTTCACTCCAAATTTTATTTAAGAACTATGGCCAAAATGATGTCTACCTACTGTTAAATTTTAAAAATATTTATTTAATTTATTTATTTTGCTACATCAGGTTTTAGTTGTGACAGGTGGGATCTTCATTCTTCGTTGTGGTATGCAAACTCTTAGTTGCAGCATGTAGGATCTAGTTCCTTGACCAGAGATCTGAGTAGTAATGTGGTGCTACTATAAGAAAGCTCTGAACACGTAGGTATTTGGGAGAAGAATGGTAACCCAGTAATTGTATTGAACAAAGGATAAAAAAGTACAGAGAATTTGTAGGGGATTTTTTTTTTTTTTTAAAGAATAGGGTGATGGATATGCTTTTATCTCTCTCTCCCTATTTTTAAAATTTGTTTGGCTGTTCCAGATCTTAGTTCTGGCACACAGGATCTAGTTCCCTGTCTAGGGATCCAGCTTGGGCCGCCTGCATTGGGAATGTAGAATCTTAGCCATTGGACCAGCAGGGAAGTCCCTATTTGTGTTTTGGGAAGTCCATATCTATGTTTACAAAAGACAAATGACTAATTTTCTGCCTTACACTGAAATTGATACATAAATTCAGGTGATTGTATCAGAATGAGGTGCATATTTGAGGACATCATCTAGATAATTAAATCTCCGAGTCTGCTCTTAAGGATAAAAATTTCATTTCTTTCTCTCTAGAATCTTTTATTATTAGCACTTGTAGTGAAATGTAATAAAATTAATGTTTGCTCTATTCTAAGAACATAGATATCTATGTTCTTATCTGTTCTTATCTGTACTGAGTACAGATAAGATGTTGACTGTATTCTTTATTGATATTTTAGAAATACTCAGAGGGTTGGTTATAAATTCCTGTAATTTCACTTCATGTTGAAATTATTTGCTTGTCTTTGTACCATTTGTCCAGAAAATTCTGAGATTCAGTACATTTGATGTGTTATGTAAAAAGAATGAAGAAAACCTAAAGGTCAAACATTAATGGGAACATAACAGTCAGAATTAGAATGTAAAAAATTTAGGACCGTAAGGAGCAAATCAGGATTGAGTGTGTGCCTGAGGAATGTGTCATGAAATCGGTTATAGGGATGCCATGCCACACCCTAGCTCTGAGATAATGTGTGATATTGAATGGAGTATGTAATAGAATCTCCCATTTCTGAAGAGCAGTTACACAACGTGACTGAGAGCAGCTGAGTGTGTGTGTGTGTGTGTGTGTGTGTGTCTGTGTCTGTGTCTGTGCATGCTTGCCTGTGTAGGGGAGCTGTGACAGAAGGAAGGAATTTGCCAAGTTTCTCTGTTTTTTGTGAGGATGCAGTGGACTGCCAGGTTTTCCTTATCTAGTTTCTACCCGTAATAGGGATGATATTTGGAAATCTATCACTATGCTTTTCTTTTTCATTCAGAGGAGCTAATTTGCTTCAGCATGCATTAAAATTATTACAGAAGCAATGTTTTACTTTTGATATTTGAAACAGTATTTCTGAATCTACTGTAAGCCCTGAAAGCAGGGACTGGAGAGTTAAAAATGAGTTTTCAAAATTTCTTTAACTTCCATAAACAGATCTGTGATTCGACTAAATCACAAAGTTTTATTGTAGGCTGTGGGGCAGAGAGAATCAGAATAGGATGTCAGAAAAATTCCTGTTGTAGAAAAACTGGAACGCCTCTACCTTCTGGCCTGGGACTCACAGCAGGCGAAGGGGAGCCAGGCGGGATAGACAGGAGGTGAGGCACAAGCATCATGGTGAAATCTCACAGAAGAGTCATCAGCTAAGCTGAGGGGAAAAGGCAGAGGGACTTTTGCTTACCGTTGTGAACTTTGGTAGGGAGACCGAAGTGCAGGGCAACCCCGTAATAACACGGGGCTGTCATCATGGAGTAAAAGCAGCGTGGTTGGGCAGAGGGAGCTGGAGTCAGCACTTGGGCTCCCTGCCTGGTCGCTGTGGCTCAGACGGTAGAGAATCTGTCTGCAGTGCAGGAGACCTGGGTTCGATCCTTGGGTTGGAAAGATCCCCTGGAGAAGGGAATGGCAACCTACTCCAGTATGTTTGTCTGGAGAATCCCATGGACAGAGAAGCCTGGCAGGCTACAGTCTATGGGGTCGTAAAGAATTGGACGCTACGGAGCGACTAACACTTTCACTTTAAATCTTCCCTGGTGTCTCAGATGGTAAAGACTCTGCCCGCAATTTAGGAGACCCACATTTGATCTCTGGGTCAGGAAATTCCCCTGGAGTAGGAAATGGCAACCCACTCCAGTATCCTTGCCTGGAGAATTCCATGGACAGAGGAGCCTGGCGGGCTATGGTCCATGGGGTTGCAAAGAATCAGACTTGACTGAGCAAATGACACACACTTGGCCATAAGGGGAAAGTAGATGGTCACTGGCTCTGTTGATAGCCAGGGCCTTGCTTCCAGGGGTTACTAACATAAGCAGGGGTGACCCTACTGCAAAGGCCATAGAGTAGGTAGTTCTTTAGGAGAATGGATGGTGATGATGGATGAGAACGAAGGGAGAGGGGAAGAATCAGCACTGATCAAGAAAAAGAATAAATCACAATCTTTCCAGGCATGTCTTGGAAGTTGTGTTAAGGGACCAGGGAACATGGCAGGCTGGTAGTTTTATGGCAGACATCAGCAAAGATATAAAGGACCCATGCAGACCCAAAGCTGCTTCCTTAGATTGCATATTCTCCTCTCCATAAGCCACCATTGTGGATACTTTCAAGACTGAATATTTATCCCCCAAAGACAGAGTCAGTTGCTGAGAGTTGCTATTTGAACTGTAAGATTGAGTCACCATTAAATGGCAAGTTGAAAGCATTTCTCTGCAATTCTCCCATGGTACCTCAGTATGATAGAGGTTTGAGAGAAAGATTCAATTAGTCATAGATAATGAAAATATTACATTTTCTTTGCTTGAGTAGAAATGTATGACTTTAGATTCCATTACACACTCTTTGGCAGAGGGAGGGCAGAGATCATTCCAGAATCCTGGCAGGCAATTTATCTTACCGGGCACCCCACTCCACTCCCTGTTATCGCGGTTCCCACTAATTTTGAAAGCCTGAAAATTGGATGGCTATGCCTGTTGCCCACGCTGTGTTATGAGGCTCCATGGAGAGTCCCATGTATATATTTTGAGTTTTCCTGGGTAAGTTGTCCATAGTATTCAGTTATGTGTGAAATAGATTTGGTCCCAAACCGTCTGAACTCAGGGGAATCAACTGTAATTGGTTCTGGGAGATAAAATATGTTTCCCCAGGAGCTGGTGATTTTGAAAGGGCAGTTTTTCTTCTGAGCCAGATAGACATGAATCATCAGATAGGTGTACAATGCAGTATCTTTGTTTTTGACCACAGGATCCAGATGTATGGCTCTGACTAGTGGTTCCAGGTTTCTGGTCAGTCTCACTGGGTTAATAATAATTGCTAACATTTGGCTGGAGCTTTAAAGTTTTCCCAGTACCTTCATGTGCATTTGTCACATTAGAGGGTGCCTCTGGTAGTGCATGATTTGTTTCTCCACTTTCTGACCCATACACCCTCCCATGGGGTTTTGTCTCTGTGTAAGAATTTCTTCATGAGGTCGACTCAGTTACTCAAAGCTGTTGTAGAATAAGACAAAAATGAATGAGTAGAGAGACCCTTGGCCTTTTCTGCTCTAGAATATCCCAGTTCCCTGTTTGTGGTCATAGAAGATAAACTTTAGTTGGTATTGGGAAGTGTTTTTTCCTCTAGTTTGACCTGAGGTCACTTTTCAAGAACAAGCAGCTAAGACAGCTTGGTTCAGCTAACTTTTTTCAAATTGTAAGGATTTCTTTGAAAGCCTTGGTAATCCACAGACATTCTATAAAAGGCTGAATCTTAGATGCTGGCCATTCACTTCCATAGGTGGCTAAAAATGATCAGAATTGGAAGAAGTCACAACAATTAAGCCTATTTTTAGAAGTACATTAGCATGTGGCTCTGTAAATTCACATTTCATTCCTATAAAAACCAGCAAGTGCTGTCATAGAAAATACTGTCAAGATTTACTGCTTCTTCATGAGGCCCAGGGCCAAGCCAGAGGGATACCAGGTACCCCAAGCCTACTTATAGCTGCCGCCTCTGAAACCCTACTCTGTAATTTGGTAAGTGTTTTTAAAAAATTCTGCTAAATGGCTACCACATGGTGGAAAATTAGCAATCTGGGACTGAAACTTTTGTGTGGCATTAAATCCACATATGGAAAAAATTAAATATCATCCTCAATGCCCTCCATGTGCTCAGTTGTATTAAATGAAATGCTTAAAAAGTGTGACATTATTTAACTTTTATAAGGTTTGTCACATCTAGTAAAATTATTATGGTTCTTTTGAAAAGCTTCATACAGGTGCCTTCTGAGCTCACATCAGTCTGGCTGTCTTATGATATACATATAATTTGTTACCGAGTATAGTGCAAGGCAATCAACAGAACTCTAACCAGGGCAACGTAATAGAGCACAGAATGCGGGAACTGGCAGCAGGCAGTGCTGCAGCAGTTTGGTCCCTAATAATCTTCTTTTCTATGGAAAGGATTTTATAAAACATAAAGGGTGAGCTATTTACCATAAATTAAGTAAAATCTGACACTTTAAATGACTCCAAGTATTTTATATTTTCGTAGATTTTAAGCAGTTCCATGCAACATTTGCAAATGTGCCTCGGTTGCTCAAGAAATGTCATAATCATATTGATACCGCTGATAAAAAGGACTTTTCAAGGAAATTTTTCAGCTTAACTCCGTCTACTCTGGTGCAGGAAGGTATTTCCTGAGCTTGAGGGCGAGTTGCTCCATTTACTAGAGGCTGGCTAGTAATGGTGGAGGCTTAGAGCCCAGCTGTTCCTGGGAACCTTCAGCTCTATTTCAACAGGTGTGGTTTATAGCCCATCATTGTCAGAATCATCTGGAGCAGTGGTCCCCAACCTCTTAGGCACCAGGGCCTGGTCTCATGGAAGAGAATTCTTCCATAGACTAGGGATTGGGGAGATGGTTTTAGGATGATTCAAGTGCATTACATTTATTGTGCTCTTTATTTTATTTATTTATTTTTGGTTATGCTGGGTCTTCATTGCTGTGCGCGCTTTCCTTTAGTTTGGGAGAGCAGGGGCCACTCTCTAGCTGTGGTATGTGGGCTTCTCATTGTGGTGGCTTCTCTTGTTGTGGATCTAGGATGTTTGAGCTTTAGTAGCTGTGGCATGTGGGCCCAGTATTTAATGCTCCTGGGTTCCAGAGCACAGGATCAATAGTGTGGCACATGGGCTTTGCTGCTCTGTGACATGTGGGATCTTCCCTGATCAGGGATTGAACCCATGTCTCCTGCATTGGCAGGTGGATTCTTTACCACTGAGTCACCAGACAAGTCCGTGTGCACTTTATTTCTATTTCTCTTACACCAGTTCCACCTCACATCATCAGGCATTAGATCCCAGAGACTGGGGACCCCCTGACCTGGAGGATTTGTTGAACATGTGTGATCTGGGTTTCATTCTAGATCTACCACATCTGCATGCATATCAAGCCCTCCAAGTGATTCTCATTCATTCTAAAGTTTGAGAGACTGACAGTCTAAAGCCCTTCGGTTATAGAGAAAAAACCAAGGCTGTGAAGTTTATCAAATGGCTCAACTATATACAGCTGTGTATGCAGTGCACAATGATGTATTATTATCCAGCAATCCCTGGAGGTTTTCAAATGTGCAAATGTGGTCCACAGAGAACTGGCTCCCTGGGATAAGGTGAATTGTAAAGGTGCATTGACGAACCTACTGTCATGGCAGCCCATGTCAGAAGGAGTCAGTGCATTCAGAGTTTCAGCCTGGTGGACAGTGAACAAGGAAACCATTTGTGCTGAGACTTCATACCTAGAGGCCTCAGTCTCTCTATACAGTTTTTGCAGTGTTCTTACGTTTCCTACATTTAGATTCCAGTCCTGGAGAGTTTTTAAATTTTTTTTTTTTTTTTTAACTGCAGGCCAAAAGAGTTTAACCTGCTCAGATCTGTAATAGATCAAACTTCCAGACAGCTTAAAAGGTGTACTTGGTTTCAAGCAGAGCATAGAAAAATTTATCAAACCCAATTCAGTCCTGTAAAGAACAGGACTGAAGTCCGTTTTATGGCTTCATACTGTGAGACAACGTCTGCTGGGCAAAAGCTCCAGGGGCTGGTTAAACAATCTTAATGTCATGAGAAATACCTGGGCTCTAATGGCACCTTGAGACGAGCCAGAAGGAGTCAATGACCACGTCTATAGGAAAACAAATGAGCTGTTTTCAAGGAGGATTTTGAGGTTCTCAGGCACAGTTATTTCTATCACTCCATGTTGCTGCTGTTCTCAGCGATAATGTCATTGTGGCTTACGTTACAATACCTTTGGCTGCCTCGGTCTAGATTCCCCGAGGAGCAGCAAACTGCTCAAGGCAGCTGGCATACAATCAAATGCTCAAAGAGCCACTAAAAATGTAACCACTTGTAAATGTCAATGTTTTCCAAATAAGTGTCTTCTCCTTGGTTCCAAGTTTTGTGTGGTACATTCATGTCACTCGCGAACGGGCATCAGGGTATCTGATGGGACCACTCCTGTGGTTACCTGTTCTCTGATTCTATAGGACTTCTTCACAAAGCAGTGGTAAAAGCCTGTGAACTGTGTAGTTTCACCCCATAAGTACCTCTTTGTTGCTGTTGTCCAGAGTATTCCTTCCTCTTGGGTTATCTGCAAGGAGTGACTGTTAACTTCTCATGTTAACTTCATGCCTTTGAAGTTCCAGCAGAATCACCAGTGTTGGGAGCAATCTTTTTCTTTCCAACAATGGTTCAGGCTGAGTTTTGTGGTACAAAAATACTGTTTGTCATCTTTTACCACTATTGACAAAAAAAATGAGCATTTACCCTCCAGCAGCCAAGAGTCAACAGTTTTAAGATTAGTAAAATGCATGATATCTGTTTATTTATATTTCTTGTTGAGCGTACAGATGGATAACTCTTGGATTTTGGAATAAACTGTACTTTCTAATGAAATATATGGTCCCAATTGCCAGGAATAAAAGAGTCAACCACCCAGTTTTGAATGTGGCAGTCAGCCTTTGATTGCTTTGAGTCAATGGAGGGAAGATGATGGGGGCTGGGTCCAGTTGGAGTGGGCTGTAGCTTCTTTCCCTGAAGCAGGGATCTGGCATGATTGGGTCTTGGCTTTCACTTTCCAGGACAGTGTGTGTATTGAGCAGAGGGGAGCTGTTGCATTAAATGAAGCTTTGCTCCATGGCAGGGCTGCCTTCTGCGTGGCTTAGAGCCCCACAGAAAGTCTCCCTGCCATCTGGCTCCAGGGAGGGCTGGGGAGTACTTCTGCTGCATGAAACCTTAAGTCCATAGTGCAGATGAGATCTGCAAGGACCACTGACAGTTTGTGATACTTGAAGGAAAGGGAAGTTAAAAAACACAGACTTGCTCCGCCACCAGTATGGAAAATACTAGTTAGGAGAAGAATAAAATATTTCAGAAGTGATCTTATATGATAAGATTAAGATGGATCATTTGTTGATTAATTAGTGTGAAGTCATTTGATATATAAGATGTATGTGGTTGTGTTTGTACATCTGTCTATATACATGTGCTCTGCTTAGTCACTAAATCATGTCTAGCTCTTTGTGACCCCATGGACTATAGCCCACAAGGCTCCTCTGTCCATGGGATTCTCCAGGCAAGGATACTGGAGTGGGTTGCCGTGCCCTCCTCCAGGAGATCTTCCCAACCCAGGGATCGAACCTAGGTCTCTTGCATTGCAGGTGGATTCTTTACCATCTGAGCCACCAGGGAAGTATATAGAAATCTATATACATATTTATGCATATGTATAAATGCTATGTATGCATATGTATAAATGTTATGTATGCATAAATATGTATAAATGTTACACACATATATTAATTTAAAAAGCACACACATATATTTGTTTGATCTGCTGATTCAGATCCAAGGACTTTTTAAAAAATTGTTGGTTGGCTGGTGGAAATCCTGATTGTCTTTCTTCCAGAAGGCACCACTGGAAGTCATTTTTCATTTCTTTAAAATAGAGTGAGAACTTAATGGGTACTTGCAGAACAACCTGAAGACAGATTCCTTATGAATTCTTACCTAATCTGATGACTATTCTGATGACTATTTTAAAAATGTGACTCATCTCTATTCTAAGACAATCACCTTCACTTTATTACAGTTTCAACAATAGTTCCTTAATTTAGGTAGTTAAAAATGCAACTAGTATAAAGGGGTTGGGTACAAACTCAACTGACTCATGATACCCAAACAGCCCCTGGGATGGGAGGAGAAGGGAGCAGGTATAGGAGTGTTCTGCCGCCAGAAGTAAGATTGCTCAGTTTGCTTTGTAGAGGAAATGCAGAGCACTGGTTAATGGAGGGGCTTGGATGAAAGAAAAGTCATTTAATAGATGTTCTGTTGTATTTAAGAGGAGGAAGCTGGTGTCTTTCACCTCTCTCTGTGATGGACCCATGACTTAGAAAAGTGGTGAGTGAAGGACATTTCTTAGGGATATGTAGATATGATTCTAATTAGAACTGTAAATCTTTAGTGTATAAACTGTTGTAACTTCTCTGATGGACATAAGCCTGGTCAGATAGGCGAGCACTAGGCTGTGAACCGAGTCAGGCTTCCATTCTTGGCCCTCACTTGTCCAAGTCTTACTGGGAAAGTAGCCTATAGAATGCCTTTGCCCTTCTATATATGAAAAAAATCCGAGACTTGACAGCCATATCGGAAAAAAAAAAAAAAAAAAGATATTAGTTGAAGAACAGACCTGAGAACAACATCTGGTTTTGGTAAAGTCTGGCCTTTGTGCCCAGTTTTACAGTTAAGCTGACTGAAGTACCACAAGGTCATGGCTCGTCTAGGGTCGGCTCGTGGGTCAATAGCTCAGTTGCTATCTGATCCCCAGACTCTCGTAACTTTCAACCCCATATTTTAGCTATTAAGCCACGTGGCCTGCTACAGAATATGTCACGAGACTTCCCAGATGTGCACCGAGAGAAATCCTTCCGCGACCCGTCTAGCATCAAGGCCCCTCCGGACTTCCTGGTTATTAAACGTTCTTGGAGACTTCTCCTCCAGTGTAAGCGCATTAACCTGCATGTCGTGAGGATTTTCCCAAATGACAGTGTTATAAGATTTTCTTATGAGGTCACTTCCTAGGAAGGCAGGGATTTAAAAGCTGCCACAACCAGCAGTGAAGCAAGCAACATGTGGCTTTGCTTTCTGTCATCTTGAGCAATAAAGAATTTATATAGATAAGATTCTAAGACAGCTGATGTTAGCTTTTTGTTTGTTTATAGGCTTTGGTTTCACCTTGAAAACATCCTCTCTGAACATCAGAAGTGCATTTCATCCCTGAACGGTATATTAACTTCTAACATTTCTGACTTCTAGTCATGAGGATTTCAAAACCAATTGCGTATAGCACTGAGGCTTTTCACTTTTAATGGTGCGTTCAGAAGGCCAGCTTTCCCCATTTTCTATGCTATCTCCATCCCATTAACTACTATCAGCTCTGATAGAAACCATCCTTTCGCCTTGAAAAAAAAAATGAACCACATTCTAAAGTTACATCTTGCCTCTTGAAGACAGTATTCATACTAAGAATATATTGACTGCTGGCATTTATTTTTCCCCAAACCATCACTCAAACTAGTCTTTTATTTCCATTAAGATTGGTTGGTGGCTTTTTCTTGGGCCCAAACAATGATGGTCCCTGTGTAGCTCAGTTGGTAAAAGCTTCTGCCTGAAATGTGGGAGATCTGGGTTCAGTTCCTGGGTTGGGAAGATCCCCTGAAGAAGGAAATGGCAAACCACTCCAGTATTCTTGCCAGAAGAATTCCATGGACAGAGGAGCCTGGCAGGCTACAGTTCATGGGAATTGCAAGAGTGAGACCCGACTTAGTGCTATCTTTCTTTCTTTCAATGACACAAAATACAGGGCATTTTTTCAGAAATGTCATGGAATTTTTATGGGACATTCTGTTTTTATATTAAAAAAATTCCCACCTAATTTGTTAACTTAAAAAAAAAAGTTTAAAAACTTGCCTGGACTTTTTTTTTTTTTTTAAACACAGATTCAGTTCCTCATACCGTCCAACTCTGCATATGATTGTCTGAAACAGATTTGTCTGCGTTTAACTAACAAAGGGCTGCCTACAGCAAACTCTACGTTTTTTGTTTTCAACATATATTTGCTAACTCTGAGTAATTTGGTATTTTGTTTCTCTAGAACACACTACCAATATTGTGTAACCAGCAATTAGCAGCAGCAGGCCACGTGATACCCAGAGATAAGGAACATGGTAGGAGAGATGCAGGAAGCTAGGCTATAGGATGAAATGGGCCACCCCGTCAGGAGGGCTTAGAACTAACAGTTCAACTACATCCTTCAGGATGTGCTTCTCTTTTCCCAAGGTGTTTCTGAGAAAAGCCAGGATACCACAAATAGACTCTGCTCCCAAATCTAACATAGGTTTCTTCATGGAAATCTAGTAGAGCCAAGGTGTGTCTGAGATAATATCCACGGACTTCTTCTGTCACTGCTTCACTCTGAGGCCTTGGAAAACCACTTGAGTTTCTGCTTCTGTCTTGTCCCAGGGGTTATATTCTGGAAAAACATGACCTAAACTGAAATGATGAAAGTCAAATCTAAGTTTTTCATAGAAATGGTATAAGAGGAAATTATGCCCATTTTAATAAGAAACACCACATTTACTTCTTCCTTCCTTCCTCCCATTCCTCATTCTTTCCTTAAGAAATATTGAGTATCTGTTCCGTGCAAGGCATGGAATACAGTGGGAAACAATACATTATGGGTCCTTTTAAGTCACATATTGTTGTTGTTCAATTGCTCAGTAGTGTCAGACTCTTTGCAATCCTATGAACTGCACCACGCCAGGCTTCCTTGTCCTTCACTGCCTCCCAGAGCTTGCTTAAACTCATGTCCATTGAGTTGGTGGTGCCATCCAACCATCTCATCCTCTGTTACTTTCTCTTCCTGCCTTCAATCTTCCGCAGCACCAGGGTCTTTTCCAATGAGTCGGCTCTTTGCATCAGGTGGCCAAAGTATTGGAGTTTCAGCTTCAACATCAGTCCTTTCAATGAGTATTCAGGACTGATTTCCGTTAGGGTTGACTGGTTTGATCTTGCTGTCCAAGGGACTCTCAAGAGTCCTCTCCAACACCACAGTTTGAAAGCGTCCATTTTTGGCACTCAGTCTTCCTTATGGTCCAACTCTCACATCATGCATGACTACTGGAAAACCATAGCTTTGACTATATGGACCTTTGCTGGTAATGTCTCTGCTTTTTAATACACTATCTAAGTTTGTCGTAGCTTTTCATCCAAGGAGCAAACTGTTTTCCATGAACAGTATGAAAAGTCACACATTATAAATCTTTAAGCAGTATATACAAATTAAACATTTGTATGCACTGTTAAGCAAAATTAAGCAATTTAGTCATTAGCAATAATTATACTTAATAAGTAGTTAATCAAAGTACTTAATAAAGTTCTTTTTACTCTCCATCAATCCTCCCTTATTTTGATGGTAATCATTTGTACAGTATAAGAACACTTCCAAACAGGAACCCAACTTAATCATCAAAACATGTTTAGTGAATTAAGTGGTTACCATAGAATTTAGAAGGACTTATTTGGGACATTTAAAAATAAATATATCACTATTATTTTCTTGACTACATAATATTATTTCATTGCTATAGAATTGGTAAATTCTAGAAAACATGAGGAAGAAAATAAAAATCATTAATAATTCTGTTACTCAGAACTAGCTAGCACCACTGGTATTTTGATATATTTCTTTTGGCCTTGGCGTATGTGTGTTTGTGTATAAACAAAGAAAAAAGAGAAATACTGTCATATATACTTATATAAAACAAAGCTGAGATCATATGGTCCATATTGATTTTAAACTTGTTTTTAAAATTTAATTAATAAAGTATGATTTTTAGTGGGACTACAGAATATGGCGTCATGTGAATATACACATAAATTGGAGGCTATTTAAAATTTTTAACTGGTATAAATAATTCTGATTGTATTTTTTGTTGTTTAAATTCATTTTCTAGATGATTCTAAAAGTTTCATTGAAGTATAGTTGATTGGCAGTGTTTCAAGTGTATAACAAAAAGTTATCCTTATATGTAAACCTTTGTGTACATCTTTGAACATTTCTTAGATAAATTCCTAGAAGAATTACTGAAGTTACTGAGCCAAAGGAGATAATTACTTTTTAAAGCTCCTAATTTCCCTCCAGTGTATTTAAATTAGCAATGAATGAAAATAACTGCATCCTATATATTTTTTAATGTTGTATATAAAAATTTTAAATGATTATTTTTTGGAAACATTTACACAGAAATTATATTCTGATTATGGAAATGTAAATAGACATGATCCGAGAGAATGAATCCTGGAATATTTTTCAGTTAAGCTTACATAAGTACTGTTTACTTTTTAGTTGCTGTGTACAGTTACACAGACTATTCAAACCAGCTAAGTCACTGACTCATAGAAACTGACTCTGAAGGCCTGAAAGATTATATAGGCCAATATCTTACCAAAATGAGACTGTAATATTTCTTTTGTTTTTGGGGGGGACTGTGATATTTCTTTTCGAGGGTCATTTAGTTTGTGCATGAACACTTCCATGGACCAGGAGTTCACAATTTCACAAGGTAACCCTCATATTTAGTCTTTTCTTATGGTACTTAGTTTTTTTTTAAACAATTTTTTTGGAGGATAATCACTTTACAATGTTGTCCTGGTTTCTGCCTTACATCAACATGACTCAGTCACAGATATACATGTGGCCCCTCCCTCTTGAACCTTCCTCCCATCTCTCACTCCATCCCACCCCTCTGCTTATCTGCCTTTGGGTCTTTGAAGGTGATCCAAACAGACTTCATAGCCCGGGAACCATATTGTTGGTTTACATTTCCCAGAATTCATGTGTGGTACATATTATCTTCAACCCATATTTAAAAATTTATGACAAATTAGGGACAATTCTATAAGAGTTCAGCAAAATAATGGCACTAGATATAGGTCAGTTTCAAGTTACCTAATTATGGTGTACCTGACTATATTGGACTGTGTGCCTCTGCCTCCTAGAATGATGAATTTGCTATTAGGGGGAATGTCTTAGACTGTGTATATTCCCTGAAATATAATCCTGTGGTAGGGACACTGGGGATTGTATCATGGAGAGTTTCCTGGTATGCAGAATTCTTAGAAGAAACACTATATTTGTAGGGTTGGCCAACATGATGCCTTCTTATTTATTATTTAGTATTATCATGATTAATAGTAACATTTATATAGTACTTTTTATTTAAAATTATTGCACAAACCTTATTTTCTACTTTGATTTCCCAAATAATCCTGTGAGGTAACTATAATATGTTCTTGCTACCCTTTTTCTTATTATTAGGTATAACTACATTTTCTCCACTTTGTGAATGAAGTCAATGTTTTGCCAAAAGTCACAGTTAACTTGAACTGAAATCAATGCTGAAGTTCAGGAACAGAATTTCTGATTCCGCATCTTGTACTCTCTTCACCTCTTAACTTCATGTAGTACTTTGGTGGTTGATTGTTTCTTTTTGTTTTCCTTACAGACAAAAAAATTAGTCGGTTAGCAGTAGTGGGTCATTGTTGCTGCGCACGGGCTTTCTCTTCCTTGTGGTCCATGGGCTTCTCATTGCAGTGGCTTTCTTTGTTGCTTAGCATAAGCTCTAGGTGTATGGGCTTCAGTAGTTCTGGCTCGTGGGTTTAGTTGCTCTGGTGGAATCTTCCAGGACCAGGGATTGAACCCATGTTCCCTACATTGGCAGGCAGATTCCTATCCACTATACCACCAGGAAAGTTCCATTGTTTCTTAATCCTTATTGATTTTCATGATTTTACTATGAAGTAAACACCTAAGAGTTCTCCATGGGTCTTAGGATTGCTTTAATCCAAAGAATGCATTCAAAGCACTATGTGGACTTGGGTCAGATGGAGTCTTTTTATTTTTATTTTTTTAGAGAAGGAGTTTGTATTTGTATACCATGTCCACATGGCCAAAATCAATTTTTTTTTCTCATACTAGTACAAATTTTACCAACAAGAATGAATAAAGGTCAAAATCTTTCATTAGATTTGATTGCTTGTCACATTTATTGGGAGGAAGCCAAAAAAAAAAAAAAACTAGAAAAGCCTGTGACTGGCTCATGGTGAGTATCTGCTGACACTGGGCACCTTCACTGTTGAGGAAGAGAGGGCCAAGGTGTAGAGGCAAAGATGACCCCTTGGGTCTAGTTAGTATTTATTTATATCCATCTGCTGTACATTTATAAACATTGGCATCCAAAAGGTGGAAGAAAGAGAGAGCATAGGTTTCTTGAGCCATGTACGACCTTTAGCTCCTTGAATGAGAAATGCCAGGGTGAAGATAAAGGTCACGTTGGAAGTGAAGTATCAAGACTTTCATTAGTCCATGAATCAGAATTTTATTTCAATCTAACTCTTCATGTCGTACTCTAGGGTGTAGTAAAACAGAGTTCTAATCAAAACAACATAATGAAATATAATCTAAAAAAAAATAGGTATATAGGTGAGCCTTCAAAACAGATGTGTTTTGTTATTTTAATAATAAAAGTGTCTAACCAGCAAGCTTCTTTTGTAGGTCAGTATGATCTGTATAAGACGCATTTTTTTCAGAACTTCAAGAAGTCCTGTGGTTAGTAAGGCATTTAAAGCTCACATAAATAGAATGAAAATGGAACTTGGAAAGCTTTTAAGTTAGGAGCAGAGTAGGTAGAGATAACATTAACTTTCTTAGACATCACTATGTATTTTTTTCTATGTGGACAGACTGAACTCAATGAATTTGTTGACTCAGTTAATCAGTAAATATTTATTAAGTGGTGGCTATGTGTCAAGAACATTATTAGATCTTGTGCCTTATGTAGTCCTTTACTGCCACAAGTGAAAAAGAACAGTCAGGAAGTAAAAGGGAAATTGTGAACTGAAACAAATGCAGCATACGATTGCACTAAGCTGTTTGCACAATCCCATTTTCTCAGGCACTTTGCCTCCCAGAAAATGTTTCAGTTAGGTTTAACTGTGAAGATCTAAGTACCTAATTCCAGAATTATAAAGAAATTAGAGGTTTAGACCCTGTATTTCTCAATTTTTGTCCATATTATTCAGATTTTGAAAGCAAAGAATTACCAGCAGTCGTAGTCACAATATCAGTGGAAATTGTTTTATGGAACTGGTGTTTTTATTATTTTAAAATCCCATGACACTAACATTTATAAGATAAACAGCTTTCATAGATTAAAAATGTATTAATAGCAGACAATTGAAAAAACTGACAATGCAAATTTATTCTGTATCCTGAAGTTTGGTTCTAAACCTTTGTCACATTCAAAGTCTAGGGTTTCTCTTGAATCATTTTTAGTATCTGCAGTGATGCATAGTATCATGATGATGTATGACTTTCTCTAATCCACATTCCTGCTCTGGATCTTCTTAGCACTAGGAGAGTTTCTGGCTACTATACCTTGGAGACATATTGAAGTATACTATGTTTAAATATGTTGTTTCACTTTTTCCTTATTTGATTAATAAATCTCTGGAAGGTAAACAACCTGATACTTCTGATAGGTAGATATTTGGAACCTAAGAGAGGATCCTTTATGGATTCACAATAATGTTTCCTAGCTCTGAAAACTCTGTTCAGTCTTTCTTAAGAGATTTGGCTACATTCATATAGGCAATGGGCTTCCCTGGTGGTGCTAGTGGTAAAGAATGCATCTGCCAATATAGGAGACGTGAGAGACGTGGGTTCGATCCCTGGGTCATGCAGATCTCCTGGAGGAGGGAATGGCAACCCACTGCAGTATTCTTGCATGGAGAATCCCATGGACAGAGGAGCCTGGTGGGCTACAGTCCATAGGGTTGCAAAGAGTTGGACATGACTGAAACAACTTAGCATGCACATGCATATAGGTGATAATAAATTGTGACACTAGTTGCAACAGTAACTTGCACATGAAAAATTTCTTTTGACTTAGATTGCAAAATTAATCTTTATTTCAGAAATGTTAAAATATGAAAAACATGATCTTAGAATCAAGGAAATAGAGCAATTAAAGCAGAGGTGGCCGTGTTGCTTCCTAGGAACTTGACCAAGTGGGCAAAAGAGCTGGTGAATTTAGTCTGTTCTTGTATGATGTCTGATAACCTTTTAGCCACATTGATTCCTCTGAGGGTGAATGTGTATGTTTGTGGTTGACTGCTTTGATATATTCCATTTCAGTTTCAAAATACCAGAAGCCAAGAGTGACTAAACCAATTTTATCAGTTGTTCACAAGAACACAGAAACCAAATGAAGATCTAGAAAGAGTAAGACGTTAAAAGAAATTATGTTTTTCTGTTAACATTAATGTTAAAAAATAGCACTGAAACAAAACCAAAACACAATCCCTTCTCTTCCTGAGAAAAAGTTCAACACTCACACTCATAAAAAAATACAAAGGTTATTAAATTAAAAGTATGTTTAATTTTTTTTTTACAGCATTGATATGCTTCCAAAAAATATATACAGCTACTAAAATAAAAAGAAAGAAAATCAACAGGTCTTATTTCTGATGCTTGGTACAAATAGTGTGTAGATAGAACCAAATGCGGCTGGCTGGTTCTTTAGCAATGACAAATTAATTATCAGTATCAAAAGGAATTTATACATGTATAAATTATAAAAGCGCTGGGCCTTTATTTCTAGTTGTGGTGGGGCTTTTTCTAGTTGTGGTGAGCAGGAGCTACTCTTCATTGTGGTGTGTGGGCTTCTCACTGCAGTGGCTTCTTCTTGTTTTGCCCTCAATCTTTCCCAGCATCAGGCTCTTCTCATCAGGTGGCCAAAGTATTAGAGCTTCAGCCTCGGCATCAGTCCTTCCAATGAATATTCAGGGTTGATTTATTTAGGCCTGATTTGATTTCCTTGCAGTCCAAGGAACTCTCAAGAGTCTTCGCCCCCACCACAGTTCAAAGCATCAGTTATTTGGCACTCAGCCTTCTTTATGTTCCAACTCTCACATCCGTACATGACTACTGGAGAAACCAAAGCTTTGACAATACAGACTTTTGTCGGCAAAATGATGTCTCTGCTATTTAATAATATGCTGTCTAGGATTGTCATACATACACACACACACATACACACACACTTTATATGGTTTTCATTCTAAAATTTACAGAAAGTTACAAGCATAATGCAAAGAACCTTTTCCTAGTCCTTTTGAGAGCAAATTACTTACGTGATGACTAATCATTTTTGAATACTCTTTGGTATATTTTCTATAAATAAGAACATTTTTGTACATGTCCTTAATATAATGATCAAAATCAGAAAATTAACATTGATACATTACTACTGTATAATTTGAAGAAGCCATTCAAGTTTCTTAATTGTCCCAATAATAAATTTCTGTATAACAGAAAGATTCAATTCAGAATCATGTGTTATATTTAGCTGTCGTATATTTTTTGATTCCTTCAGCCTGGAAAAGTTTCTCATTCTTTTCTTGACTTTCATCATCTTGCCACTTTTGCAGATTATAGACCAGTTATTTTGTAGAATGCCCATCAGTTTGGATTTATCTGATAATTCCCCATGATTACATTCAAGATATGCATCTTTGGCAGAAATACCAGACAAGTGACACTGTTCTTCTCATTACATCATATCAGATGGTGCAAATTTCAATTTGTCCCATTACTGATTACAGATTGATCTCTTGATTACAATAGTATCTACCAGTCTTCACTAAAGCTACTCATTTGTCTTTTGTAAATAGCAAGTACTTTGTGGTGAGGTACTTGGAGACTTTGAAACTATCACATTTCCAATCAAACTTCAATCAATGTATTTATTTATGTTGGGATGGATTAATGGTTTTCTACTTTATTCAACTGATTATCACCTGTTAGTATCATTTCTTTGATGTTTCATTTTTTCCTTGCTTTTACTACTGGGTGCCCCTTAAAATGACATTTTTTGTCTTTGAACATGTCTCTCTGAGGATGCCCTTTGCACCCCACTTGGGAGCCGGCACCTTCTTGGGGTTTCCCTCCTGCCCCACCTCTTGGATGCCCTCCTCCCCCTGCTCACACTCTGGTGCCCTCCTCTGGGCTACTTCGGTTCCATCCCAACTCTCTTGGTAGTGGAGACTTCTTTCCTGCCCTGGCTTTCTGACTGAATTGTTCAGGAAGGGAACAGGAGGATGAGCTTCTGTTCTCAGTCCTGTCCTTCAGTGCCTCTTCAGATCTTCACTAATTCATTAAAAAATGTATTTGGAGCCACAATGTTTGGTACCGTCTTGGTCTAGTACAGATAAAGTCACATCATTGTCCTGTGTTGGGAACACAAAATCTATCAGGGAAGCTAATACATAAATACAGCCATCTGAAGTCGACGGAGCTAGTGTTCTTTTTAAAAAATTAATTGATTAACTTTGGGCTCTGCTGGGTCTTTGTTACTGTGTGGGGGTTTTCTCTAGTTGCGGTGAGTGGGGGCTATTCCTCGTTGCAGTGTGCAGGCTTGTGGTTGTGTTGGCTTCTCTTGTTGTGTAGCACGGGCTCCAGAGTGTGTGAGCTTCAGTAGCTGTGACGCCTGGACTTGGCTGCTCTGCAGCATGTGGATTCTTCCTGGACCAGAGATCAAACTCATGTCCCCTGCATTGACAGGTGGCTTCTTAACCACTGGATCACCAGGGAAGATAGTGTTTTAGTAGAGGCATAAAAGAAGAGACACTCAAGGGTCATTTTGCCTATAGTCACAAGGGAGACTTCAGAGGAGAGGTCACACCCAAGCTGGTCAAGGACAGTCCAGGCTAGACTGAGGCAGTACAGATCGAGGCATAGAGGCCTGAATATACAAAAAATCTCTGGGGAATAAGTGGTCTAGGATATTTGGGACCTGGGAGAAAATGGAGGGAAAAAACTGCATAAATATAGATTAAGATTATAGCAGAAAAATTGGGGCCAGGGTAAAGGATTTTGAATGTCATGTTAAAGTTCAGACTTTGCAGAGTGGATGAGATTTGTGTTTTAAAAAGATAACTGGCAGCATTGTGGAGAGGCCACTGAAATTACATGAGAGGCTAATTTAGGAGGCTATTACCCAATCTTTCTTCCTAAGCAAGAGACCCTGGTATGGTCTACACTAAAGAGCCTCCAGAGACAGGGAAGTTGGGGGAATTTTCTGTCTCTAAATTTGAGCAAAGACAGTGGTGTGCTGACAAATTTGTTGTTCAGTCACTAAGTTGTGTCTGACTCTTTGTGATCCGATGGACCCCAGCACACCAGGCTTCCCTGTCCTTCACTATCTCCAGGAGTTTGCTCAAACTTATATCTATTGAGTCTGTGATGTCATCTAACCATCTCATTCTCTACCGCCTCCTTTTCCTCCTACCTTCAATCTTTCCCAGCATCAGGGTCTTTTTCAGTGAGTCAGCTCTTCATATCAGGTGGCCAAAGCTTTGGAGCTTCAGCTTCAGTATCATGCTGGTAAACCAGCTCTTCAGAAAAATACAAAGTTCTAATTTGCAGCATTTGCTGAGTGTCTGAGGTGTAAATGAATACACCCACTTTCAAGCTACCAGCATCTCATGACTGAACAGAGCTTGGAAAAGATGAACACAATCTGCTGTCCCCAGTTGGTTCAGGCTGGCTCTAGCACAGTATTGGAAGGTGAAGAGGCTTCCTCTACAGGAAATGAAGCTAGAGTAAGGGTCTTGTTTCGTTCATGTGACTGCAACAGAATACCATAGACCGAGTGGTTTAAACAACATTTCTTTCTCACAGTTCTGGAGGCTGGGAAGTCCAAGACCAAAGTGCCCGCAGAGCCAGAATCTGGCAGGGGTCTGTTTCCTTCTTCACAGATAACCCTCTTCTCGCCATGTCCTCACCTCAGGAAAGGCAGAGCATCTTTTTGAGGTCTCTAAGGGTATTAATCCCATTTGTGGGGCTCCACCCTCATGATCTAATCAGCCTCCAAATGCTTGCCTCCTGATACTATCACATTTCAGTTTAGGATTTCAACATATGAATTTTGAGGAGATGCTGGGAAAGACTGAAGGCAAAAGCAGAAGGGGGTGGCAGAAGATGAGATGGTTGGATGGTATCACCGACTCAGTGAATATGAGTTTGAGCAAACTCCGGGAGATAGTGAAGCACAGGGAAGCCTGGTATGCTGCAGTCCATGGGGTCACAAAAGGCTGGACATGACTTAGAGACTGAACAAACAATTATCTTACAGACACTGTTCTAAACACTCTACATATATTAACTCTGTCATTGTCACTCATGTTAGAGATGAGGAAATTTACATACAAAGAGATTAAGTAACTTGCTGGAGTCTCATAGTTGGTGAAAGTGCAGCAGCAGCTTGACTCCACCGCCCACTTTCTTTGGAATAACTCTGCTACACTGGGAAGAGGAAAAATGCAGGGAGGACAAAATACTGCTATCCCCAAATATAATTCACTGCATAAATTATTAATAGGTCAGTTCAAAACCTGGCATATAGTAGGTGTGCAATTAAAGTTTTTTTTAAAATAAATAAATGAAAACCTCCCTCACACCACTTAACCTTTTTGGAATGAGTGTTTTATCGTATTATACTTCTGTCTTGACTTTTTAACTGGGGATATTTTATAATTAAGATGGTTGTTGAGCATTGTATTTTCCCAAGCAAGAATTTGAGAAACATCAGAACATACGTATTTCTTCAGTTTTGAAATCTTGTGCCAAATAAACTCCTAGACCATGGAGCTCTACTTTATCTATAGATTTAGTTAGTTCAACTATTCATTTAGAATAGCTCTTTCGCTCTCAACCTATTTTGCCCTGAAGAATTCTTTATGAGGCTGGCCAGGCTATTACCATGGAGGGTTTCATGAGGTGACAATCAGTGCTCTGAAAACCTGCCTTGATGTATGAGCAGTGTCGGTATACCCTGCCTGACACGAGTGCTCTGGGATCTGTCTTTACCTTCCTCTGAGCTTATTGTATCCAGAGTCTACTTTTCAGGAGAAGTCAAGAATGCATTGTTCCATCTCCATGATAAGAGGCAGATCTTCAACTAAAAAAAGAAAACCTCTGCATTTTGAAAGACCAAATAGGTTGGCACTTAAAAGGGAATTCCAGCTGGTTAATTTAGGGGGCTGAGAAAAACATCCAGCATAAAAACCCTATCTGGCAGTAGGCCCACAACATTTTCAACTGGTTGTGAAATGGAGAGATTTTCATCATGTTGGGGACTTTGCTTTTCATTATCATGTCCTCTGACACGGGAGAATAAGTGATGATGCACAGATTGGTCGTGGTATCTTGACCACAGTCATGAACATGATCAATGCCAGTTGTAGCAGAACCAGAGATGGCCTCATGCTTGCTGACATATTTGAAGTAAAAACAACTGAGCAAAAATTTTAAAGTGTTTTCCCTGAAGGTTGTTTTGTTCTTTTTGATTTTTGCCTTCTAATTTTTTTTTCGCTTTTGTGTCTAAGAAGATATTCTGAAAATGTGAAGAGACTTTAGTTAAAAGACGACTTTAGAAGGTTGTCAATTTTTGTTTTTGTTTTTGGTTTTTTTTTCAGGGACTTGGCACACAAAAATTTATATGAATCCTCTGTGGTACTGGGCAACTTTCCAAGGCAGCTGTCATCCACGTGATGACTCAGCAATTCAGACTACTTTACTCGTTTTGTCTGTGAAGTCCATGTAAGACCTCCATGTTCTTGGATGAAAAGAGAATCTTAGTGTTGGGTAGAGGTTTTTCATGGGTTCAGGCTGAACGTGACAAATATATCATGTCTGCTCTCATTTCACTGGCTGGAAGTTTTCATGTGGCTGTGTGTATCTGCAGGGATCTTGGAATACAGTCTGTCATGTACCCAGAAAGAAGAGGACTAGATGTTGGTGAGCACTAATCATGGCTGCCATGGCCATGTTGTCCCCTCAAGCTTGCTAGGCATCAACAGAATCCAAATGACATGTGATCCAAATGAATCTATTAAACTGCTAAGTTTTCTGCCACCTTTAAAAGCTAACACAGTGAAACTGCTCCCATTGTGAAGTCCGTTACTTTCTTTTTTTCATTTCTTGTTTCTATCAGTTGTTTGAGGTTCCGCAAATGAATACTGCCTCTCGTAGAAATTTTTCCTTTCTTGTTTGTCTATTATTCTGTTGTTTCAGACAGAGGAATGTTGCTTGAGTCCTTGGGTAGAGTCTAGAATTCTTTAGTTGCCGCTGTAGCCCCAACAACTAATGTGCTTACTCATCAACACTTTCAAGTCTGAATTTCTTCAACCCAAATCTTCTGTACACTATTGTAAGAGCATTTAGAGTTGTGTGATGCAGTTGGCATCAATAGGACTAGTGCACTTTTTCTGCACTCCCCAACCTGGGTGTTGGACTGATCTTTTCTCTTTACATCCTTTAAGGCTGCTTAGTGTCCAAAAGGAAATGGCCAATTTAGGGATGATTGGGGCAGGTGTTTGCATCCAATATTTGTTTATTTCATTTCTAACACTCTTCATGGCTTTGTATAAACCTAAGTATCTGTCTGATATAATTTTCCTTCTTTGTAGAAAACTCTTTTTAATATCCTTATAGTGTAAATCTGTGGGCAGTGGATTCTCTCTGTTTTGGTTTGCCTGAGATTTTCTCTCTCCTTCATTTTTATAAAGATATCTTTATAGGGAATAGAGCACTCTATTGACAGCTTTTTCTTTTAGCACTTTGAAGACATCACTCCGGTGTATTGTGTTGCATGTTTTGTGATGAAGAGTCTACATAATCTTTTCTTACTGTGAAGAACTGTGAAGGGTCTGAGATTTTACTCTGTTTGCAAGCTAGAGACTTAGTCTGCCGCAGGTTCATAGAAGCTAGCAGAAGACACGAGACTTCTGAGTGAGAGACAAAGAACTTTATTACTCGTGGCACAGAAAACAGAATGAGCACCAGCATATTTGCATCTGTTCCCCTTGCCCCCAAGTCCTACAAGGATGATGCAGATGATCCCATATGGGCTGCATTATTGGAGAGGAACCTGAAACTTAGGGGACCCAAATCTTTTATAATGAGCAGTAAATGTATCTACCTTTCATTCTGGAGAGGGACACCCTCTCTTCTAAGACTGTAAGCAAACCTGCGTTTTGCCCTGGAAAGAGACACCATTTCTATATCATCAGGCTGTTTCATAGACAAAATTGTATGCATAGTCTGGAATAACGGCCATACAGTGTTTCACTTACAAAGGTATTCAGAAACACATGGGATCCATAGAAAGTTGTCTCTCTACAGAAATGTGTCTCTCTCTCTTTTTTTTTTTTTTCCTGACTGCCTTCAGGATTTCATATTTGTTTTCAGCACTTTGAATGTGAGATACCAGGTGTGTATATATGTTCATGCCTGCAAGTGTCTGTGTGTTTTTTATGTTTATTTCTTAGTATTCTCTGAGCTATTGAATCTGAGGTTTGGGGGTGGTCATTGATTTTGTCACACTCTTGGCTAGTATTTCTTCAAATAATTCTTGTGTTCTATTTTCTCTCTCTCTTCTGGAATTCCAATGATATACCTATTAGACCATTTGATATTATCTCACAATTCCTGGTTGCTCTGTTCTTTTTCCTCCCTCATTCCCTTTTTTTTTCTTTGTCTTTCAGGCTAGGTGATTTTTATTGACTTGTCTTTATCTGTGCTGAATCTTTCCTGGGTTTTATGAGACTATTCATGAGGCTATAGAATGTATTCTTCATCTTTATTACTGTGTTTTTCATTTCTAGGATTTGAACTTGATTGCTTCTTTTTTCCCTTCCAGATATAATTGATATATAACATTGTGTAAGTTGAAGGGATACAGTGTGATGATTTGATGTATGTGTATATTAACACCTCCATCATCTTATATAATCCCACTTTTGTGTGTGTGTGTGGTGAAAACATTTAAGATCTACTCTCTTAGTAACTTTTAAGTATACAATACAGTATTGTTAACTACAGTCACCATGTAATACATTAGTACATTAAATACAGTGCATTAGATCTCCAGAACTTATTCATCACGTAATTGGAAGTTTGTACCATGTGACCAATATCTCCTCATTTCCCCTACTTCCCAGCGCCTGGTAACCACCCTGCTACTCTCTGTTTCTATGTGGCTTCTTTAGATTCCACATATAAGGGATATTACACAGTATTTGTGTGTCACTGTCTGACTTATTTCACTTAACATAATGCCCTCAAGGTCCATCCATGTTTTGCAATACACGCATATGCACACATATGTACACATATGCATCATAAATGCACATATATAGAATTTTTAGACACTCAAAAAACAGAACATGGCCCCAAAATCTTTTAAAGCAATTTCTTTCACTATTCCAGAGAAACTATATGTAAATGCCTTAATACACAATGCTATGTATAAATCGTCTTTGAGCCTGTCATGGGTTGAATTGTGTTCCCCAATAATTCATGTTTTAAAGCCGTGACTTTCAGCACCTTAGAATGTAACTGTATTTGGAAACAGCATCTTTAAAGAGGTAATCAGCTTAAAATGAGGTCATCAGGGTGTGCCTAATCCAGTATGACTAGTGCCCTTATGTAAAGGGAAGCATAGGACACAGACAGGTACAGAAAATAACATGACGGCACAAGAAGACAGTCATCTATAAGCCAAAATGAGGCGTATGGGGCAGATCCTCCTTTCACGACTCTCAGAAGGAACCAACCCTGCTGACACCTTGAATTTCTAAGCTTCCAAAATTATGAGACAAATTTTTGCTGTTTAAACCACCCAGTTTGTGGTACTTATAGCTGCTCTAGAAAACTATAATGGGCTCCCGGGTGACTCAGTGGTAAAAAATCTGCCTACCAGTGCAGGAGATGCAGGTTTGATCCCCGGGTTGCGAAGACTCCCTGGAGCAGGAAATGGCAACCCACTCCAGTATTCTTGCCTGGAGAATCCCATGGACAGAGGATCCTGGCGGGCTACAGTCTGTGGGGTCACTAAAAATCAGACACGACTGAGCATGTGTGCATGAAAATTAGTATAAGGCCTATAGGCATAGACTTCTTTCAGTTACTAGCCCTATGTAATGAGTTACCCTAAAACTTTGAAACTAAAATAACCATTTTATTTTGTTCTTTGGTTGGTCAAGCATTCAGATTGGACAGTAAGGAAGAATTTTCTCTATTCCATGCTATCTGAGTCTTCAGCTAGAAAGACCAAAAAGACTGGTGGATGGAAATACCTTAAGACTCATTCATTCACATGTCTGGTGCTTGGGCTGGGAGGATGCAGACTAGAGCTATTAACTGAAGTGCCTGCATATGGCCTTTCCTTGTGGTTTGGTTTTCTCATAGCTTGATGGCTTTACAATAGATGTGAGCATGGTGGCTCAGGACTCCAAGCATGAATGTTCCAGCATACAAGCAGAAATTGCATCATCTTTATAATCCACCTTAGGAGTCACACAGTCACTTCTGCCATACTTACTCGATCTAAGTGATTATAAGCCTGACAAAATTCAAGTTTAGTCAGACAGGGGGCTGATGTGGACAATGTTTTAGAACCTTCACAACTTCCTGAAATTATTTCCTTGGGAGGACTGGCATGTTTAGTGCAAAGCATATTTTCTTTTAATATAGGTCTTTGTAAGTCTTGGCCTATGTGAGATTAGACAAAAAGGGTAAGGTTAGATTAAATAAGATCTGAAAGTCAAGTGGAGAAAGTTCTATGTGGTTAGGTAGGAAAATTAAGATTGATTTAGCTTTTTAGAGATATGTGAATGCAATGAATAGAACCTCTTTATCTCCTTTTTAATAAGAAGATCAAATACACCAAAGTCATCCTCTGAGAGTATTAATATGGGGCAACTTTCAGATGAACACATTAATCGAAGCCTCATGCCCTGATCTAAGCAAGAGTTTGCCTGAGCCAGAAGCTCATTTGACAGAATCAGAAATGCTGAAATGCAAACGTCAAAAATATGGTTACAACTTGTAGTTTTATATGAAAACTACATAGAAAACTACGTATAGGGCCAGACAGATGTCTCTTCTCCCTGATAAAAGTGAATTCATGATATATCCAGCAATTAAAAGGACACTTGATCTAGCTGCAAATCAGTTTAACTCCTGGGCAGGGACCTATGCTAGATGTTATGGGAAGTGATGAGATGTGTTAGAACAAGGGTCCTCCTTTAAGGAAGGTGTAATTTAGTTAGGGCAGTTCCCATAATAAGCTGAAATAATTAAAGCACAGAAAAGTTAAGTATACCTTGGCTAATAAAAATATTTGAAAATGATTCAGGCAGTTCCACATCTTGGAATTTATTTCCCAGACTATTTTCATATTGCTACTACAGAGAAGAGTTTGATGGGTTTAAAAGATAAGTGAAGGAAGAAGAAGCTTTCTTTCCTTTTGAAGGCTAAAGTCCATTCCTCTGCCTTTCTATTCTACCAAGAGAGGATATAAGACGAGTGTATTTCTATTTTGCAAATTTTCTTTATAGTGAAATTTGCCGTTTGAAGGATCTTACCTAGGATTCCATCCAAAGGGTTGAGTCACTATTTGATTTAAAAGGCCTCTTCTCTAAAGTGGTCTTTCAAACGGTTCTTAAGGACCAAGTTGATTATTGTGGGTCTTTTTTTTTTTATAGAAGTCTTAGATTGGCACACCTGTATTTTCCCACTTCTAGGGATCAACAGAAGCTTGAAAACAAATCTTTGTCTAATGTAGACAAATGTGCAAATGTACATGCCACTAAGTTATAAGTAATACAGGAATGTTGCCTGGCTTTTTATGAACTTCTCCAGCAGGAATGACTTCTGGTTTTACAATTTAAGGAGAGATTGAGATAGATAAAAGGAAAGTTTAGATTTGTGTTTATGTATTGTTCTCTGTGGTGGAGTATTTCTTTTTAACATATGTTTGGTTGGTATTTGAAAATGCTGGATTTGTACAGTGCTATACTGACAAGTCAATACTCCTAAGACCCAGCAATACCACTTCTAGGCGTACACACTGAGGAATCCAGATCTGAAAGAGACACATGCACCCCAATGTTCATCGCAGCACTGTTTATAATAGCCAGGACATGGAAGCAACCCAGATGCCCATCAACAGATGAATGGATAAGGAAGCTGTGGTACATATACACCATGGAATATTACTCAGCCGTTAAAAAGAATTCATTTGAATCAGTTCTAATGAGATGGATGAAACTGGAGCCCATTATACAGAGGGAAGTAAGCCAGAAAGATAAAGAACATTACAGTATACTAACAGATATATACGGAATTTAGATAGATGGTGGCGATAACCCTATATGCAAAACAGAAAAAGAGACACAGAAGTACAGAACAGACTTTTGAATTCTGGGGGAGAACGTGAGGGTGGGATGTTTTGAAAGAACAGCATGTATACTATCTATGGTGAAACGGACCACCAGCCCAGGTGGGATGCATGAATCAGGTGCTCTTGCCTGGTGCACTGGGAGGACCCTGAGGAGTCGGGTGGGGAGGGAGGTGGGAGGGGGGATCGGGATGGGGAATACGTGTAACTATATGGCTGATTCATGTCAATGTATGACAAAACCCACTGAAATGTTGTAAAGTGATTGGCCTCCAACTAATAAAATAATATTTAAAAAAAAATAAAAATAAAAATAAAATAAAATAAAATAAAAACCAAAAAAAAAAAAAAAAAAAAAAAAAAATACTCCTAAGAAGAGTCATACATTATGTTACCATTTGCTCAAAAAGCATGTGGACACAAGATGCCACAAAAAATACTGTTGGTTTTTGAGAAGCAATTTATCTACCTTCATAATTATATGTATGTGCATGTATGACACCGAAGATGTAACGGTAATAATTTCTGTTTTTTAATGCAAATGCCTGGTGCTGCTGCTCTGGCATAGGCAAGTCAATAAATCAGCACTGGCAAATCTGAAATCATTCTCCAGGCAGGGATTCTACTAAACTTATCACCTGAGAAAACAACACACACACCAAAAAGAGTAACGCGGAAACCTGTGAAATATGGGGGAGGTGGGGCATGCTTGCTGGGAAGCAAGGAAGGAAGCGAAATTGACACATGATAGGTAACCCATTATTAAACCTGGGTGACAGATCAAAGCTCCATTCCACCCTAATTAGATCAAATATGGCGCCATTTGTATTCATTTCTGAATGACAACTGCATTTATAGTGAAATATCTTTGTAATATATTCTGGGAGATGGGATGCTGAGGATATGGGATGTTGGCAAGGACTAAATTGTGGTAATATTACATTATAGATCTTAGGCAAGGCTCTTTTTTTTATGTTATAATGAATTCAGGAAAGAATAAAGTGAGGTAGAAGGTGACTTATGATGTGACTGGATGAACAATACTTCATCATTCCAAAGATGGGGGAGGCAGAGCCCAGGATATGTCAAGGGATAGGAGGCATTTCTGCAGTTAAAAATCACCTTTTGCACAGTTGTGCCAAAGGCAATTCTCTCTCCTTTTAGACCTCATGGTTTTATTTATTTAGTTAGTTTACATTAACGTGCTCAGCAGCAGCTTTTGGTAATGTATTCACATTCCCAACACAAGGCATAAATCCTGCAGATTAAAAAAAAATGTGTTTAAGACTATAGGTTTATTTTTACTCAGATTAAAATAAAAGTCCCTCTTCTGATGCTCATTTGCAGGAGTTCTCATATCAGTTGATGCCTCTGATTTTCATCCTTCCTTTTGGAATTTGAGGGGTAGCTCCATCTACCGAGCCCATATTATAACAGACTGTCCAGCCGTGTGTGCTCTAGCAAGATGGGTTATGACTGGGCCAAACCAGCGTCATTATGTCTTTTGGAGCCTCCGAGGCTAGGATTCTATAACTGGCTCTTCTTGGCCAGTGAGTCCACTGGGCCAAGTTTTCTTATATCTAAAGTAAGGGGACTGGACCAGGTGTTCTTTAAACGTCTTCCAGCACCTATAATCACCCTGGAGTCATAGAAGTGGCCTCTTACTTATTTCACATATTTTCTAAGCACTTAGAAACAAATTGCCAAATAATGTTTATAAGAGTATAGGAATGGAAGGGACCCTGAAAAGAATCTGGTCCCTTTTCCTGGTTTGATTTGAATACTTCAGCTAGATGAAGAACTAACTGGAAAGGTAACTGGGAAGATAGAAATGAACAGATATTGTTGAGCACTCACCCTGGGACAGGCTAATTGGCTCCTCAGAACATTCCTGGAAGAGGGTGGTTACTGTCCTGCCTGGCAGCTGGGGGTCTTGGGCTCAGAGCTACACAGAGTTAGTCAGCTGGCAAGCGGCAGAGCGTGGGTTTGCGCCTGGCTCTGTCTACTTCTGGGCTTTCCTTCTGGCTCAGCTGGTAAAGAATCTGCCTGCTATGCGGGAGATCTGGGTTTGATCCCTGGGTTGGGAAGATCCCCTGGAGAAGGGAAAGGCTACCCACTCCAGTATTCTGGCCTGGAGAATTCCATGAACTGTATAGTCCATGGAGTTGCAAAAATTTAGATATGACTGAGCGACTTTCACTTTCTGCTTAATTCTAGAGTCACAGCTCTTTACCCTAAACAGCTCCAAAAAAAAATACCAATCAAAATATGTTCTTCACAGTGCCAAGAATCTGCCAGAAAAGCAAATCATTTGAATGACGATGATGTGAGGAAGGTGTGGGACAAGAACTGTTCCACTGAGCAGATGTAGACACTCAGACTTGGAAAGAGTGTGATGCTGTCAGTGGCAGCATCAAGGGCAAAGCTCTAGAGGTTTTCTCCTCAACTGACCTTCATTTCTCCACCTACTGTAGAAAAGTCATTTAAAAAAAAAATTAAATTCTTAATTCATTTTATTTTTTAATTAAAATGCATTTCTTTATTTGAAAAATATATGTTGGTTTTCATAATGAACTTTCCAACCACAAATATTCAAATCAGATCGAACTTAAAAAGGAAAAAAATACCTAACATTTTCATACAGCTTTTATCATAAAATTTTTCCAACGCATTTTCACCTAATCGTTCAAATATACAATGGACTCATCAATACATTTTTCAAAGTCTAGTACTCAGTTGCCTCAGCTGTTCTTGCTTCATTTAAAAAAATTATTTGTTTTTAATTGGAGGATAATTGCTTTACAATATTGTGTTCATTTCTGCCATACATCAACATGAATCAGCCATAGGTATATATATGTCCCCTCCCCCTTGAACCTCCCTCCCATTTCCCACTCCACCCCACCCCTCTATGTTAGCACAGAGTACTGGATTTGATCCCTGCATCATACAGTAAATTCCCACTGGCTATCCATTTTACATATGGTAGTGCATATGATTTTGAACTGTGGTGTTGGAGAAGACTCTTGAGAGTCCCTTGGACTGCAAGGAGATCCAACCAGTCCATCCTAAAGGAAATCAGTCCTGAATATTCATTGGAAGGACTGATGCTGAAGCTGAAACTCCAATACTTTGGCCACCTGATGGGAAGAACTGACTGATTGGAAAAGACCCTGATGCTGGGAAAGATTGAAGGTGGGAGGAGAAGGGGACGGCAGAGGATGAGATGGTTGGATGGCATGACCGACTCAATGAACATGAGTTTGAGTAAACTCTGGGAGTTGGTGATGGACAGGGAGGCCTGGCGTGCTGCAGTCCGTGGGGTCGCAGAGTCAGACATGACTGAGTGACTGAACTGAACTGAAGTGCATATGTTTCCATGCTAGTCTGTCAATTCGTCCCACCCTTTCCTTTCCCGACTGTGTCCACAAATCTGTTCTCTATGTCTGCGTCTCCACTACTGTCCTGCAGATAGGTTCATCAGTACTGTCTTTCTAGATTCCATATCTATGCGTCTAAGGTAGAGGTGAGATCATATCTCTGGAGCCAGAGCCGTGTTGGGGGATGTAGGGGAAATGAATGTTAGCAGCCCTTTCTGTGTGTGCGTTTTGACTCTCCTCTCAGCTGTAAACTGCACAGAACAGCGTGCACCTTGATGTATTGTGAGGTTACCTGAGCTCATGCTTTGGCTGGGAAGGGGCTCAATAAACTCTTTCCCCCATCTTCTAAATGTATTGCATTCAGATGAGAGCAGAAATCTATGGCTTGTCTCCACAGTGACACTATTATGACTAGAAATTAGACACAGTGATTTTGAAGTTTTTTTTTTTTTTTTTTTTTTTTTTTTAAATAAACGGCCTTCACAGAGCTGTATTAACTTAGTCAATTCCTACAGAGCTCCGTTTTAGGTGTCCAGGCTGCTGCCAATGTAAAAGAATAATCACAGACACAATGATTTTCAAAATAATTCAACCCCATTGAAATTTATGCATAAAGACAACATTTAAAGAAAGTATTATTTTCAAAAACAAAACCCAGACCTATAGACAACACACATACATACATATCTTTAAGGTTTGTGTAATGTTACTGAGCTGTGCAATGGAACCGTCAGCTCCTCTCACCTGAGTGCTGGCATCTCCGTCTTTCTTGATGTGTGTTAGTGTTAATTATTTAACATCATAAATGGTCATCAATATGAGTCATTCACATTGACAAAAAATTCCTCTTAAGTATATTGGGTGGGCCAAAAAAGTTTCTTTGGGTTCTTATGGAAAAACCCTAATGAACATTTTTGGTCAATCCAATATAAGAACTATGTAAAAAAAAACAATTAGAATATTAAAAAATATTTTCTTGATTTTAACAATAATTTAGTTAGATGTGGTTGAATATGCACTGGATTACTCATGTGTACATTACAGATTACAGATGTGTAATGTGTACATTACAGGTTAAGTTTCATGTACCCAAGATTGCTCATTTTAAGTAAAGTGTCTCTAGCCACATATAGTGAATTCACAGCACTTCTCAAAAATCCTCTGAAGAGAATGCAGAAATAGTCCTGAGCCTGGATATCCAGCAGAGGACAGTAAAGTCCCAGTTTTGTGTTCTGAATGGTTTTCTTTCAGATGACTGCAGTTGTAGAGTGTTGAAGCACTGGGGCGGCTGACGTGTAATTGCAGACATTAAACATTTCCGAGGAGAGACATAAAATGTATTGTGAGGTCAATGAAATTCTTTGTCAAGTCTTCTCTGCAGGTCTGACCCCTTAACATGACAGTGCAGACCTGAAAGATAGGCCCAGCACTCACTGACTTGCCGTTATCAAGTGTATAATGAACTTCACTGGCCAAGCATTTCTGTGTTTTATTTTGTTTAAACAGCAACAGCTTTCTCTGCAACTGTGTTAGCGTGCAATTTCACTAAGCTATCCATAAATGAATTATATTGGTTTCATATCTTATCCAATTGCTTTTGAATTTCAAGTTCTCTTAACAGACCATTCGGAGTTGGTAAGATGGAAGGAGGTTTCTGTTCTTTCTCCTCAACCCTCCACACCCTTTCCTCCCTTCAAATTTTTCTTGGGAGTTGTCTGGCAACTTGGCATGCATGGAAAATGAAGAACATTTTCTTTTTTTCTAAGAGAAGTGAATTCTCAGAGGGCTAAAGGAAAATAGAGAACTATGGTGGCAGTCTTTGGTGAATTTTAATCATGTTTTGGGTATCAATCCTTGATCTAGGTGAGTAGAAATGCTATGTGTTACTTATCAAGGAGGTCGATGCCTCATGCAGGGACCACAATAAGCTATTTATATGGTCAAATTGGAATAAAATGTTATGGGCATAAGTCGTTCAAAACCGCTAATTCCTATGTTTCTTTGGAGAAAATCGAGAAAAATGTTGGGCAGTAATAATACGTTCTGGTAAACCATATTTTTATCTATGCTCTGTGTAGCCACTCTGCTGTTTGTGGTCCATGCTGGAGCTGACCAGTCACATTACATATCATGTCAAAGACCTAGTAAGCAAAAGGAGGAAAAAACTACAATGGGAAATATGTATATATTTTTAGCTTAGAAATTCAGAAAATGACTTCTTGCTGACTATGGTGACTCCACACAGTGTTCCACTGGTTCTGGACATTAGGAAAGCCTTGAGGGCTGAGATTTTGCTCTTTTTGGAGAGTTCCCAGAACATAAGTTCTTCATCTTCAAAGTAGGCCATTTTGCTTACTGGATGAAAGAAATACCACTGTTTAGATCATTGTCTGTTCTCCACATAAATTGTTGGATGAATGAAATGGGTTATTATTTTAAAAAGTCAGGACCAAATCAATTGAAGAGTTTTTTATTAGGTATATGCAATCTATATTTTCCATTACAAACTGAAATTTTTTCCTATTAAAAACTTATTTAGTCCATTTATTAAATTTTTGCATTACTCTTTTGGAAAAGATTGAAACTTAATCTTCATGCCAAAAGTACATTGTACTGTAAGCTTAGATGACATATAAATGTCTTTAATAATTACTCACTATGCTAGGTATAGAGAGGTAAGCAAAGAAATGGGAAGGCATTATCCTTATCCTTGATGTATACAATGTCCTTGGGGAGATGAGGCCAAGTCATGTGAAAGTACTAAGAACAGGATAAGACAGTGTATCATTTAGAGCTTTATTTCAGATTGGTAGTATAATACAGATTAGGAGAATACAAAATCACTGGAGATAGATGTGATATTGGAAAACTTGTTGCTGAGGTAGAACTTGAACCAGATAGTGGAAATGGTCTGCTGTGGGGAAGAGAAGATGAAGGGTATTCAAGATGTTTATTCTACTTGGACCTTGCAATGGGGTTTACCTATGCCTTTGTTAGAGCAAGTATCATACTCTGGAAACTGTTTACATGTGGGTCCCATATCCCATATTAGAAGTGTAAGCTACTGAGGAACAGGGCATGTGTGCATGCTCCGTCGCTTCATGGTGTTTGATTTTTTGACTGTATGGACTGTAGCCTGCAAGGCTCCTCTGTACATGGAATTCTCCAAGCAACAATTCTGGAGTGGGTTGCTGTGCCCTCCTCCAGGGGATCTTCCTGACCCAGGGATTGAATCCATGTCTCTTACATCTCCTGCATTAGCAGATCAGGTTCTTTTCCACTAGCACCACCTGAGAAACCCCCAAGGAGGGGCAGGGACATTATCTTAAATAGCTGGGAGTCCTCCACTTTGCCTGGCTCACAGTAGACAGTTAATAAATATTGTTGAATAAAAAAATGGAGGCTGAGGACTGGGAATGAGCATGACATTTGTGTGCAGATTTAGCGTGAAGTGGAGAAGATAGGACTCAGTAAGGAAATCCTACCAGCTGAAGCAGAGAATTTGTGTTGAGAGTAGTAGAAACAAGTTTGAAGCAATTGAAGGATGTTACCATTAAGGAAATAAAGGAAGAATTTTGATGAGATATGGTAGCAATAAGAAACCACTTAAGCAGTAATGTGACATGAAGTTAATGTTATAGGAACTTAATCTGGCTATGAGGCAAAACTAGCATCAAAACACTAAAGTATTGAAATTTGACAGTACAAAGGCTTTTTTCCATTTTTTATGTTTTTCTTTTTCTTAATTTTATTTTTAAAAAATTTTTATTGGGGTAGAGTGGCTTTACAATGTTAACCATTGTATTACCCAATGTATTAACCATTGTGTTAACCAAAGCCGTTACTTGTTAACCATTAACATGTAAATGTGTTCTTTTCTGCTCTACAGCAAAGTAAATCAGCCATACGTAATACAAAGACTTCTAAAGCAGTCATACTTTTCCTTGCGACCTAAAATGATGAATATACACGAATAAATAGTTGGTCAACATAGTTTCACAAAAATAACTTCTTTTTCTATAAATAAGAAGAAAAAATAGTCACTGAAAGAGAGAGAGATAAGTCAGAAGAGTTACCTTGAAATAATGTGAACTCATTTCTTTAGCATGTTCTAAGCAGATTCTTATTACTTTGCAGTTCCTAATTTTAGTAATGAACAAGCAGGTAATAAATGACAACCATTAACATCTAGTGAATAGACTTCCATGGAATATGGTGGTGGTTTAGTTGCGAAGTCTTGTCCAACTCTTGTGACCCCGTGGACTGTGTACCCCACCAGGCTCCTCTGTCCGTGGGATTTTCCAGGCAAGATCACTGGAGTGGGTTGCCATTTCCTTCTCCAGGGATCTTCCCAACCCTGGGATTGAACCCGGGTCTCCTGCACTGCAGGCAGATTCTTTACCGACAGAGCTACCAGGGGAATTCTCCTCCATGGAATATGGGGGAGCTTCATTTTGAAGCCAGAGATGGTTACTTTAACAGGGTGATGTTGAATGTTCAGGGGAAAAGTCCCTTGGATGTAAACATGGTCTCACTAGAACAGTTCCAACCATCTGGAGAACAGCATTTCTACAGAGTGCTGCGTTGTATGTAAACAGGGAGTGTCAGAGAACAACATTAGCGAATTACCTGTGTGACTTGTGACGCAGACACATCACGTTGCTCAAAATGAGCAAAACAGCCAGGACTCTGGGATTAGGGGCTGAATCCAGCCTCCGGCTGGACCGCACGGGCAGTCAGCAGTTGGGGGCTTTAGTGGAAAGACACATGTTTGGTTGGCAGGCTTTAGCCTTTTCACCTCATTGGTTTAGCCTCTCACCTCATTTGTAAATATGGGGAAAAAAATCATCATCACCCATCCTGAGGTCTATTCATTCTCTAAGATCAGCTCAAATATCCCATCTCAGCTGTCATTGTCTCTTCTCCCTTGACCCTGTTCCCTTTCTGTGCTCACAGATTTATACCTGCTTATTTGAACTGATCATATTGTATTTTTCAGCACATTTAATGACTATTTATATGTCTCTCTCCTGCCACTAGGCTCTAATTTTCTTGAGAAGGGGATCCACATTTAATTATCATTATTTTTGTATCTTTAGAACAATTACCCTGGGAAGAAAAATGAGTTAACACTTTACTGAGGACAGCATGGTGTGATGATCAGAGACTGAGCTTTAGGCTCAGGTAGGTTTATGTTTGAAGGTCAGCCCATGCAAGAGTTAAGAACTTAGGTAAATTACCGAACATTTCTGAGCCTTGTTTTTCTCCTCTGAGAAATGAGGAGAATGATACCTATCACATAGGGTCGAAAATGGATTAGAAGAACTAGTATGTGCCACTGCAAAGCTTGGGTTGCAATTATGATCTCTAACTTCACCTCAGACCTCAGGGTTGAGCAGAAATCCTGTTTCCTTAATAGCATCTCTTTTCCATTCACTACAGTGGAGCAGTCCTGTACGTTAACTAGCCCACTGGTTATTTGCAGGTAGCTGACATATATACATACATATTGAGCTCATATGTCTCAAGTTGAACTCCTTATCCCAAACCTGTTCTGCCTCTTATGTTTCTACCCTAGTAAATGAAACTGCCACGCACTCAGTAGGCCAATCTATGGGTTTAGATTTTTTTTTTTAGTGTTTTTAGAGTTCCTTTTTAAAATTGAAAAGTATTCCTTATTAGTAGAATTATCACAGATAAATGTAATAGTCTACATAGTTTTCATCTATTCCGCTTTTCTTTGGCTTACTGCCTCAAGGTTTTTATTTATTTTTGATTTTATGATGGACTATATCGAGACTTTCTAGAACTAACACCAAAAAAAAAAAAAAAAAAGTTCTTTTCACCACAGGGGACTGGAATGCAGAAGTAGGAAATCAAGAGATACCTGGAGGAACAGGCATGTTTGGCCTGGGAGGACAAAATAAAGCAGGGCAAAGGCTAACAGAGTTTTGGCAAGAGAACGCACTGGTCAAAGCAAACACCCTCTTCCAACAATACAAGAAATGACTCTACATATGGACATCACCAGCTGGTCAATACCAAAATCAGATTGATTTTGTTCTTTGCAGCCAAAGATGGAGAAGCTCTATGCAGTCAGCAAAAACAAGACCAGGGGCTGACTGTGCTTCAGATCATGAACTCCTTATTGCAAAATTCAGACTTAAATTGAAGAAAGCAGAGAAAACCACTAGACCATTAGGGTATGATCTAAATCAAATCCCTTATGATTATACAGTGGAAGTGTCAAATAGATTCAAGGACTAGATCTGATAGAGTGCCTGAAGAACTTTGGACGGAGGTTCATGACATTGTACAGGAGGCAGTGATCAAGACTGTCCCCAAGAAAAAGAAATGCAAAAAAGCAAAATGGCTGTCTGAGGAAACCTTACAAATAGCTGAGAAAAGAAGAGAAGTGAAAAGCAAAGGAGAAAAGGAAAGATATACCCATTTAATGCAGAGTTCCAAAGAATAACACAGTGAGATAAGAAAGTCTTCTTAAGTGATCAGTGCAAAGAAGGAGGAAAACAATAGAATGGGAAACATTAGAGATCTCTTCAAGAAAATTAGAGATACAAAGGGAACATTTCATGTGAAGGTGGACACAATAAACAGAAACGGTATGGACCTAACAGTATCAGAAGATATTAAGAAGAGATGGCAGGAATACACAGAAGAACTATACAAAAATTCTCCTGACCCAGATAACCACAATTGTGTGATTGCTCATCTAGAGTCAGACATCCTGGAATGTGAAGTCAAGTGGGCGGTAGTAAGCATCACTACAAATAAAGCTAGTAGAGGTGATGGAATTTCAGTTGAACTATTTCAAACCTTAAAAGATGATGCTGTGGAAATGCTGCACTAAATAGGCCAGGAAATTTGGAAAACTCAGCAGTGGCCACAGGACTGGAAAAGGTCAGTTTTCATTCCAATCCCCAAGAAGGGCAATGCCAAAGAATATTCGAACTACTGCACAGTTTCACTCATCTCACATGCTAGTAAAGTAATGGTCAAAATTCTCCAACTTAGGCTTCAATACTACGTGAACGGAGAACTTCCAGATAATCAAGCTGGATTTAGGAAAGGCAAAAGAACCAGAGATCAAGTTGCCAACATCCACTGGATGATGGAAAAAGCAAGTGAATTCCAGAATAACATCTACTTCTGCTTCATTGACTATGCCAAAGCCTTTGACTGTGTGGATCACAACAAACTGTGGAAAATTCTTCAAGAGATGAGAATACCAGATCACCTGACCTGCCTCCTGAGAAACCTGTATGTAGGTCAAGAAGCAACAGTTAGAACTGGACATGGAACAACAGACTGGTTCCAAATTGGGAAATGAGTATGTCAAGGCTGTATATTGTCACCCTGTTTATTTAATTTATATGCAGGGTACAACATGTGAAATGCTGGGCTGGATGAAGCACAAGCTGGAAGCAAGATTGCTGGGAGAAATATCAATGACCTCAGTTATGCAGATGACACCACTCTTATGGAAGAAAGCAAAGAACTAAAGAGCCTCTTGATGAAAGTGAAAGAGGAGAGTGAAAAAGCTGGTTTAAAACTCAACATTCAGCAAACTAAGATCATGGCATCTGGTCCCATCATTTCATGGCAAATAGATGGGGAAACAATGGAAACAGTGACAGACTTTATTTTTTTGAGCTCCAAAATCACTGTGGATGGTGACTGCAGCTGTGAAATTAAAAGACACTTGTCCCTTGAAAGAAAAGCAAGTTTTCTTTCTTTTAATATGCTGTCTAGACACATTAACCTAGACAGCATATTGAAAAATAGAGACATTACTTTACTGACAAAGGTCTGTTTAGTCAAAGCTATAGTTTTTCCAGTAGTCATGTATGGATGGGACAGTTGAGCTATAAAGAAAGCTGAGCACTGAAGAATTGATGCTTTTGAACTGTGGTGTTGGAGATGACTCTTGAGAGTCCCTTGGACTACAAGGAGATCAAACTGGTCAATCCTAAGGGAAATCAGTCCTGAATATTCATTGGAAGGACTGATGCTGAAGCTGAAACTCTAATACTTTGGCTGCCTGATGCGAAGAACTGACTCATTGGAAAAGACCCTGAAGTTGGGAAAGATTGAAGGCCCACAGAGAAGGGGACGACAGAGGATGAGATGGTTGGATGGCGTCACTAACTCGATGGACATTAGTTTGAGCAAGCTCCGGGTGTTGGTAATGGACAAGAAGCCTGGTGTGCTGCAGTCCATGGGGTCTCAAAGAGTCAGAAACAACTGAGCGACTGAACTGAACTGAACTGATAGTTGATTTACAATGTTGTGTTAATTTCAGGCATACAGAAAAGTGATTCACTTATACATATACATTTATCGGTTCTTTTTTTGAATTCTTTTCCCATCTAGGTCATCACATAACATTGAGCAGAGTTCCCTGTGCTATACAGTAGGTCCTTGTTGATTATCCATTTTAAATATAGCAGTGTGTACATGTTTTTCCCAGATTCCTTAACTATCCTTCCCCTCACCCCCTGGGTACCCCTTGGGTAACCATAATTTGTTTTGATTTTGTCTTCTTTGCCCTGCACACCTAAATTAACCACTGAATCTTGTCAATCCATCCACTCCCCTCTTTACCCACTTCCACTCCCCAAGTCTCCACTATCAACATTTATTGCCTTGTTCTCCAACAGCAATCTGTAAATGGTTATCCTTTCTCTACAACCATGAACCCCCTCTTTCAATTAATACATATAACACACAAATGTGAGGATTTCCAGACCATTCGTGTTTGGGCTTTGTATATCTATCTAACCCTGTGTTCCCTTATCAAAGCACTTATAATGATATTTTAGGACACATGTTTGTAATTCTCCCTGTGAACTCCCTGAGGGAGGGAAAGCATGTTTGCCTTGACGGCACTGTAAACAAACATTGTAGATGGTAGGTATGCCATAAATAGGGGAAAGAAAGAACAAAGCAATTAGCGTGGATCTTGAAACAGAGTAACTCTTCCCTTCATACTCTTATTTTCCCCGTCTTCCTTACCTTTTTTTTTTTTTTTTTTTAAATTTTATTTATTTATTTATTTGGTTGCATTGGGTCTTAGTTGCAGAACTTGGATTTTCAACCTTTTCAATCACTGGGGCTTGTGAACTCTTACTTGCGATATGTGGGATCTTGTTCCCTGACCAGGGATTGAAGTAGGCCCCCACTCCCCTCTTCACTGGGAGCGTGGAGTCTCAGCCGCTGGACCACCAGGGAAGTATTCCCCATTCTCCTTTTCTTTTCATTCCTTCTTTTTCTCTCCTACTTATAGTCATTGGTTTTAACTTGTATCATTGTTTTATCTATGATTAATATCATAATTATTATCATCATCAGTCATCACCTAATATCACTTCTAGCAACAGCTAGAACCTGGATGGGGGCCCAGCAGAAAAGGTTACAGGGACTGTTGAAAGCTACTCAGGGGACTTTGGAGGAGAAGGAAGGCATTCTGGGCCCCCCTCAGTCACTCATCTGAAGGCCTCTTATGGAGGCATGAGGGCTTCCCTGGTGACTCAAAGGGTAAGGAATCTACCGGCAAAGCAGGAGATCCAGGCTCGATCCCTGGGACAGAAAGATCCCCTGGACAGGGAGTGGCAACCACTCCATTTCATGGAAAGAGGAGCCTGGCAGGCTACACTGTCTGTGGGGTCGCAGAGTTGGACATGACTGAGCAACTGATGCTTGTGGAGGAGGGTAGCAGGTGCACTTCTCACACTGATCTACCTGGAGCGTCAGCCTGGCTGCTTTCAGTGGAAACAGATATGTTAACTCCATCCCCAGTGGCCTAACTCCTGGGCCCCATCGCATTTGTCCACAAAGTCGGAGGGTTTTGGATGAATTAAATGAACTTAACTCTCTACTCCTTGTACTTCAGTCCTCAATTTTTCTCTTTCAATATCTTCTTGCGTTCTTTGTCCATAGGGATCCAGTATTCTCCTGCCTAGAAATTTTAAAATCTACAGTCACTATATAGAGATTAAAGGAAGAAAGATTAGGCAACTTGTTGAAAGTCACATACAACTAGTCATTTGCAGAACAGGGGTTAGAATTTGGGTTTTCTGAATTCTAGAGTTTTTCCTGCCATAACAACTTGCCCAGTGTGATTTCAATTCACTGACTAAAAAACAGAAATGAATTTAGAATGGAGCAGTGGAGATTGTGTATGAGTGTGTGTGTGTGTGTGTGTGTGTGTGTGTGTATGTTTGGTGTGCTGTGTGTTTTGGAGGTGAGCAAGTATTTTTTGTTGCTCATTCACTTCTTCCTGCCCTCAGCCACCACTTTTAATCCTTCATGTTCTCCGCTCTTGTTTTCATCTTATTTCCCCCATTCAGTTGTCCCATTCTCTGCCTGTCTTTGTCTCTCCCCATAAATTGCTGTTTTTCTAATGCTGTCTTCATTCCTTCCCAAATCCTAATCCCTTTCATCTTTTGCCTTCTATTTCTCCTTCTCCTTTCTTTGCAGCTCTAAAGGTTCAATAGTTCCCTAAAAAATATGAAATGTTGGAGCTTTAAGGGACATTAAAGATGTATAATTTTGATTAATTTATACCATATCCAGTTTTATAAGGACTATTTGATATCCAATGAGCCTTTGGAAAGTCTTAAATTTTTTTTTTCTAAATTGGTAATATTACATTTTTTTCAGTAAAACTAAGTCAAGCACTTGAAGACCAATTTCTCCCTTGGGAACTTTATGTCTTCTCACAAAAGGGTGTGTATACCAGTCTTTGCCAATATGGAAGCTATATGAAATGAACTCTTTGAGAGTTGTAAATAAAGAGAAAGTTCTATAGTATGTGTCTATATCCAGTCTTAGGGGGCAGTGGTAGGTGTAGGAGGGCAAGATTTTAAACACAGATTAAACAGAATGTTGTCAAATTGAGGAATGGTAATAGTGGGACTAAGTTGAGAAGAATCGGTAAAGGCAAAAAGACTGGATGAAGGAAATCAGAGCCTTGGTTGACAAATGGGCAGAGATGAAGGCTGGGAGAACTGTGAAGCAGGCTGGCTGCTGAGGTCTGAGGTCAGCTCTGAGTCAGGGGTTTTCTCTGTTGGCATACTGTCCCATTACCATGGGCACCTCCTGTGTTCCTCCACCTCTTGTGCTCTGAAGTGGAGCCTCCTAAAGGGTCAGGCTTATAAACGCAGGACTTGAAAATTAACAGAAAATGCCCTTATTTATAGAGATTGCTCATTGTCTATGATTGTTGATCATACCTCCTAGGAAATGGATGTTTCAGGGCCTCATATTTTCTTTTAACAATCCATCCATCCTGTTCGTTCAGGCTTTTTTTTTTTTTTTTTTTTTTTGCCTTGCCACATGTGTGGTTTGTAAGATCTTAGTTCCTGGAAAAGGGATGGAACCCTGGGCCCACAGCAATGAAAGCATGGAGCCCTAACCACTGGACCACCAGGGAATTCCAGGGAAATCCAGGTCTTGATGTTGTCTTTTAGTGACCTAACTTCTGGGGTCCAACACTTTCTGGGGGGAGAGTGACAGGAAGTTCTTACTTCTTCTACCTAGGTTTCCTCTTAATAGGAGATTAACGTAGGGGGCTTAGTGAAATATCAGAGCATCTGAATTAGCTGATACATGGTTGTGGTTAAACATCATAGACCAGCCTCATACATCTCCCAGTCTAGACACTCTGGACTGCAAGTTCTTTGGTTTCTATTTAAATAGGATAGAGATTAAGATTGCAGATTAGTTGGGGTGGGAGGTAGCAGGGAGATTCAAGAGGGAGGGGACATATGTATACCTGTGGCTGATTCATGTTGATGTATGGCAGAAACCATCACAATATTGTAAAGTAACTATCCTCCAATTAAAAATAATATAAAATTTAAAAAAGTCACAGATGAGGGATCCAAATTGCCTCAGTGTTTCTAGTGTGACCCTGGACACATTATTTTACCTGTTTATTAGTTTTCACAACTTTAAAATGAAGATAATAATAGTAAAAGTAAGGGCATGTTCAGTTCAGTTCAGTCACTCAATTGTGTCCGGCTCTCTGTGACACCATGGACTGCAGCACGCCAGGCCTCCCTGTCCATCACCAACTCCTGGAGTTTACTCAAACTCATGTCCATTGAGTCGGTGATGCCACCCAACCATCTCATCCTCTGTCTTCCCCTTCTCCTCCCACATTGAAGGCAGAAGGGCATGTTAGTAATAGCTATTATATTTGTTGTGGTTATGGCCAGGGGTGTGTCCAAATTGGCATAGGGGAAGAAGTCTTTTGAGGCTGCTGGGAAAATCATGCTTTTAGATCTATGTGATAGAAGACGTCTGAGCACCCATTTCCTTCTACTTCACCTACCTGTACTACAGAGGCCACAAAGCCCAAAGCTACATCTTTCTCAGACGTCTTTCTGCTGGAGGTTCTGGATGGAAATTGGCCTCACCAGTTAGATTCTCTTAAGTTAAGATTTGGAAGGCAGAAATGAGAAGGAAGTAGTAGATTCATTAAAAGTATTAGAAGCAAAAGAGGAACTGTTTAGATTGGGCCCATGTTCTTGTTTTCTTATTTGGACAAAATGTCAAGTCAGATCTCAAGGGATGGCAAAGAGATTCTGGAGGAGCAGTTAAATGAATTGATGCCCACGGGTGAAAGTCTGGCTGAGGATGAAAACCCCAGATGAGCTTTGAAAGGCAGCTCCCACTGTGGGGTTCCCACGGCATAGAACGAGGTGGGCACGGCTGTGCTGATTCCTTGAGGACCTGAGTAAGATGATCCACGCCACCTCTGCGGAGGGGTCATACCAGTGTATGTCACTGGTAGCTTGGAGTAGTCCACTTGGACAAGTTAAGCCATTAGCATATTTCTTTAAATCCTCAAAAATGTAGGCTCAGTGGGAGTGCTTGCATAAAATAAGGCCCTTAAAATGCTCATGCTAACCACTTGTCCAAGAAGAGAGAGAGGCTGAAGGTAGAGAAACTTGGTGTGAAATTCCTGGGGCATCTTTGCAAATCAAACTGCGGTGCTGTGCGCCTCCTTGTTGGAGGATTAATGAGTATCTACAAGTGAGGGCGAAGATCAGATGCCTAAGAAGTTTAGTCACACAACCTTGGTCTGGGTGAGGGGTTGCCAGGAACCAGCTTAGCTGGGGATTTGGACAGTCTGGACAGATTTGTAAAAACCCATAGCTTCAGGCTTATTTGCTCAGCCAGAGGGCTTCAGTGGGCTGAGGGCAGCCAGCAGAAGGAATGGGCAGGGTAAACAGTGAAAGCGGACTCTGGACAGTGGGCCAAGGCAGCTCCAAGCCAGGTTTCTGCTCTCTGTAGCTTGATTTTCCTGATTTGAGCTAATTTCGTTTTTTTTTTTTTAAATTTCTCTCCCTTCCTTCTTTTCCTTACTCCTTCTCTTTCTGCCTTCTTCTATTTTTAAAATTTTAAAAAATAAAGTTACACATGGTTTGAAGAGTCAAATGATTGCATTTGGTCTGTTATGAAAAATAAATCTGCTCTCCCTCTTCTCTTACTTCTTTCTCAGAGGCAACAGTTTCAAACTTTAATTGCCCTCCCCCTTTTGGTTCTGCCACTGTATAAAAATAGCATGATTTTATTACTATTTCCATATTTTCAATTTTAGGTATTATTTATGGGAGTTAAGGTTTTTTTCCTTCTTTCCTTCTCTCCCCTCTACCTCCTCACAAGCATCCTTCCCATTAGGCTATACTTTTGGTTAGATCCACAATCACTGTTTCATGATTGTGGCTTTGGAATTACCATCCACGGCTGAGCCTGTGGCAAATCGTAATTGCTTTTCTTTTATGGCCTTTTGTTTTTTCTGGATTAATAACTGCTTTTTCATGTGGTTACTTCTGCGTGTTTTTTTTTATTACTAATACAACCCCAGGCTCCCCACTGTGTGTCTAAATCCCCTCTGTAAAAGTTCCGATCTGGCGGATACACCTAGAGCCTGTTATACAGAGTGAAGTAAATAAGGAAGAGATAAACAAATATTGTATATTAACACATCTATGAGGAATCTAGAAAAACGGTACTGATGAACCTATTTGCAGGACAGGCCTAGAGAACAGGGACATGGGGAGGGAGGAGAAGGTGGGACGAATTGCGAGAGTAGCATTGACATAAACACATTACCATGTGTGAAATAGATGGCTAGTGGGACGTGCTGGATAGCAGGGGACCTCAGTTTGGTGCTCTGTGATGACCTAGAGGGTGGGATGGGGCGGTGGGAGGGACGCTCATGAGGGAGGGGATAAATGTATGCATAAACGCTGATCTATGTTGTTCTACAGCAGAAACTAACACAGTATTGTAAAGCAATTATAGTCCAGTTAAAAAAAATACATATATGTAAAAGTTCTCCTCTGTTAAGTGTTTTGAGCCTCCCATCATCTAAGTAATCTTTTCCAGAATCTTCAGAGCTGATCCCATCCAACCCTGCTTCCATACCCCACAACCAGCTGTGTGATCCCGGGCCCTCCATTTACTATTATTGTGGGCATTTCGTTGGCCACTTTGCTTCTCTGTTTCCTGTATCTTAGTTTTCCTTTTAGTTCCGATTCCTTCTTTCTTTCTTTTTTTTTTTTGGTGATGCACATCCTCCAGGATCTTACAGATAAAGGATGTTGGGAACATCGTTGTGTCAGGATTCAGATGGCAAACTGAAGTTAAAAACTTCAAGGAGTGTTTAATTAAGGGAATGTTTACAAAGCTGTAGGAAGCTGCAGTATGCTGGGGCCAGTAAGAGCAAGGCTTTTTCCCCCCAGTAAGTAAGCCTGCAGGGCAAGGGGAGGAAGCAGTTATTGGAACCTGGGGACAGAAAAAACATTTGAGGGCTGCCACCAGCCCACATCGATCCTGTTTCTCTTTTCCTTCCTTCTTCGACTCCTGTTAGTCAGCCAGTGGTCATCCTGGATGGACACTGTCTTCTTTATTTTGTATCTTTTAGACGCTGAAGGAGTTCAGAGCACGCAATGTCAACATGTGCTCTTGTGTTACATTCATTGTTTTAAGTTGAAGACGCTTGAAAAACAGCAATGCAGGGGGAGGCTTTCTCTGAAAGGTCTTTACCTGCCGAAAGACCAGTCCCGGAAAGGAGCTCTGTGGTCACAGATCCCCTCCAGGGGTTTCATTAGCCAGGAAAGATGGCCTTGTCACCAGAGAGGAGGCTATCAATGACACCATCCTCAGACCCACGTTGTCACAAACTATCGCCCCTCCCATCTTATTATTATTATTATTATTTGGGGGGAGAATAATTGCTTTATAATGTTCTGTTAGTTTCCACTGTAGAACAAAGTGGATCAGCTCTGTGTGTGCATACATGCCCTCCCTCGTGAGCCTCCCTCCCACCGCCGCATCCCACCCTCTCGGTCCTCACGGAGAACTGAGCTGAGTTCCCTGTGCTATAGAGCACTTCCCTCTAGCTATCTGTTTTACACATTGAAAGTGTATATATGTCAACGCTGCTCTCTCAGTCCATCCTCCCCTCCCCTTTCCCACCACGTCCCCACGTCTGTCTCTGTACTGGCATCTCTATGCCTTCCCTTCATCAGTGAACCTCCGGTCTACTCTTCTAGGGCCCATTCAGCTTCCTAAAAATCATCTTCTCTCCCCTAAGAGATCTACATCTCCCCTCCCCTTGCCTTATTAAGATGGTATTTAAGCCTGAATTCCAAGTCACCTCAGGGAATTACTCCTTTTCCTCTAGATAGCTTTCACGTATATATGAGGTATGCATATTAATAAACTTCTGTTTGTTTTTCTTTGGTTAATCTGTTTTTTTTTTTTTTTTAATCACAGGGTTTTCAGCCAAACACTCAGAAGGGTAGAGGGAAAATTATTTTACCTCCCCTACACTATCCTACTGGTGGTGTTCTGAACATGTTTGCTTACGTTTGGGATCTGGACATCTATCTGTTTTCAAATAGGCTTCTCAACATTCCTCCGCCCTCACCCCGTGTCCAGAGTTACGTGGCTCCCTAAACCTTTAGGGATCTTGGTGTGTCGGTCAAATCGGTTATTGGCTTTCCTTACTGCTGGTTGAGGAGTTGGCTTTCTTTGGTCTGCCAATAAATTACCACATGTCTTTCTGCTTTCCAGCTGTGGTTTTTTTTTTTTTTTTCCTTTTCCTTCCCCCCTTCTCCCCATCCTGGTAGGTCTAAGCCCTGAAAAGCTTTTTTGTTTTTCATGATATTTTAGTGGAATTTTGTAAGGGAGTGAAATTAGATGTGTGGGATTCTTAGTCTCCTTCCTAAGGCAGTTTTTACTTTCCCCACTCAGAAAGACTGCTTTCTCTTCTGGAGGATGTGAGGTTCACCCGGGGATTGGCTGCCTGTGGGCTAGTGAAGGGCTTCCCAGGTGGCTCAGTGGTAGGGAATCTGCCTGTCAATGCAAGAGACACAGGAGACACCGGTTGGATCCCTGGGTGGGGAAGACCCTCCTGAGGAGGAAATGGCAACCCACTACAGTATTCTTCCGGGAAAATACTATGGACAGGGGAGCCTGGTGGGCTACAGTCCATGGGGTTGCAAAGAGGTGGATATGATGAGCACACACACGGGCTAGTGAAGATTCAGGCCTTTGTTCATGGCTGTATTCTCTGAGGCTCAGTGTACCTTCTAGGGACAAGACAAAGGACCTGACAATACCATGCTTGCCTTGAACCTTGGCACCGTCTTGGTCTTTTTTTTTCAATATTGTACCTTTCACTTTTGTGACCACATGCAACCCCAGTCCCTCCCCTGTCACAGATGACCCGAGTTGAGTGCACACCTTCCTGAGGGAACCAGAAATCATTTTCTTGTTAAACTTTTTATTTTATACTGGAGTATAGCTGATTAAGAGCATTGTGATAGTTTTAGATAGACAGCAAAGGGACTCAACCATACATATACATGTATCCATTCTCCCCCAAATTCCTCTCCCATCCAAGTTGCCATATAACATTGAGCAGAGTTCCCTGTAATGCACGAGTGAGCTAAGTTGCTTCAGTCGTGTCCAACTCTTTGTGACCCCATGGACTGTAGCCCACTAGGCTCCTCTGTCCATGGCATTCTCCAGGCAAGAATACTGCAGTGGGTTGCCTTGCCCACCTCCAGGGGATCTTCCCAACCCAGGGAATAAACCCAAGTCTCTCATGTCTCCTGCACTGGCAGGTGGGTTCTTTACCATTAGCACCACCTGAGATAGGTTCTGTTGGAGAAGACTCTTGAGAGTCCCTTGGACTGCAAGGAGATCCAACCAGTCCATCCTAAAGGAGATCAGTCCTGGGTGTTCATTGGAAGGACCGATGCTGAAGCTGAAACTCCAGTACTTTGGCCACCTCATGTGAAGAGCTGACTCATTGGAAAAGACCCTGATACTGGGAGGGATTGGGTGCAGGAGGAGAAGGGGATGACAGAGGATGAGATGGCTGGATGGCATCACCGACTCGATGGACATGAGTTTGAGTAAACTCCGGGAGTTGGTGATGGACAGGGAGGCCTGGCGTGCTGTGATTCATGAGGTCACAAAGAATCGGACACGACTGAGCGACTGAACTGAACTGAGGTAGATTCTTGTTGGTTATTCATTTTAAATATAGTATATGCATGACAATCCCAAACTCCTTAAGTATCCCATCTCCCCATCCTTTCCCCAGCAACCATAAGTTTGTTCTCTAAGAATCAGAACTCATTTTCTGAAGGGCCTCACTGGGGCTAGAGCTCCCAGAACTTTTCCTTTGCCTCCATCATGTTTCTCATTCTTTTACTGCCCTTTCACATTATGGCTTAGCTATTTTGCTGGGTGTATTTAAGAGACTAATAATGGCTTAATGCATTATACCTTAAAACCCTTTTGCCTTCAAGCAGTAACTCTCTCATGCTTATAGCTCAAGGAGTGCTAAAGGTGGACTATTCAGGCAGTATTTTTGACTGAGAGGTTTTCCTCCAGTGTCTGTTTATGTAAAGCCACCCCAGGGGTGACATCTTTGTGACTTTGTTCCTATTTGGGAGCTAAACTAGCTAAGTTTATTGGGAGTAAAGCAAGGTAGGTAAACCTTAGGAGTACAGAGTTTTTATGGCCAAAAGAGAAGGCGCTGCCTTGAAATTTGTTTCTATAGTGTTTCAACGTACCGATATTCCAATCTTGCAGAAATCGACTGGATTTCATGGAATTTGAAGTCCATTGAAAGACAATCTATTGGAGTCATTTCATGAACTCAAAGCATTCAGAGAAATAGTGTTTGCTCAGCTATGGTGATTGGGAAGTTGAAGGCAGCTAGAGTGAAATGTCATGCCTGGTTATCTGCGGCTCTGACGCCAGATCAGAGTAAAAGCTGAACTTTGTTTTTGAAAGCCACCGTGGAAAGTGGAAACATTGATTCTGGATTGCTGAGTGGTGGGGTATTATTTATGTATCCAGAAATAGAAGCACTCTTGCCTCAGTGGTCTGAAGTCACAACATCAATTCTTATTATTGCAATACAGCCCAGTTGCCTTCTTTTTTTAATTTTGAAAGAGTAAATATTTAAGTAGGCAATACAGAAACTTTATTGCCAGTTTTCCTCCACAGGCCATGCCTGGTTAGTGAGAAAAGAGAGTCAGGTAGAATTCACAGGTGGAGAAAAAAATATTGTGGAAATGACATGTAATCCTTTTAAAGCAAGGGCATCAGAATTCTCGACTTGCAATTGGCTAAACTGAGCAAACTTTTCTCTGAAAAGACATTTTAAGGGAAAAAAAATTATGAATTTTCTTAAGCCCTGCGATTAGAGTATAATGCGTATTTATGGTCCCCCCAGGTGATACACAATAAAAATGGTAAAACCTTTAGTCCTTTTAGTAGTTCACAGTTTTATTGCCAAAGTTATTTTGTAGATTTTATGCTTAAAGCAAGGTCAGTGTATTGCACTGTATAAATTATTCTAAGTAATTGCTCAGTTATTTTATAGCTTAGTCACAGGATTTTTTCATTATTAAATGTAGCCTTTCTTTTAAAGTTAGGATGGTAAGGGCAATATAAATCACAGGGCAACTTGCCATTGGGGGTTTCAGTTTTACCTGTGATAAGGGTTTAATAACAATCTGGCCCAGACACCAGTTCCCTCTCAATTACCTTTCCACATGGGCATTAGTTCACACTGTTTATTAAAAACTCCCCTTGTAGTTTTTAAATGGAGTGTTTCAGATTAATGGCCCCCATGGAGTTTAACTTCATTGCACTTCATTAAAGCTAGATTGCACAAAAGGTTACTTCAATTAAATCCAGAACTCGACCTTAAATCTGTATAGATTTTTTTTTCAGAAAATGTGATAAAATTGTTCTGCCAATCCTTTGAGATTAACAAGGCAACATCCCTTTTAGTTACCCAAGTGCAAAACTCATGAGCCTGTTCTGAATTTTCCCGTAGCTATATATTTGGAGCTTTACAAAATTAGAAGCCAATCCATGAAAAGATCCTAGGGTTATAAGTGGATGAAGTTACTGAAGACCAGACCCACCATGCTAGACTAGAGAGTTTGTGAAACCTTTTGTTACAATTGGAGTGGATGCAGTAAATTGAGTGCTTTAGAAAAAAATATTTTTGTTTCCCATATAATAAAAATATTTTTCTAAATAGCTTGGTTTGTGTGTTCCAGCAGAAAAAGTGATACAAAGTTTTCACTCTTCCTAAGACTTTTTCTCCCTTGGCTACAACAATCTGTAAAGCATAGCTTGTGGCAGTTCCTAACTGTTGTTTCCTCTGAAAATTCATGATAATTGAAAGCATTAATTACTTATCCTACACTGTGAGAGTATGGCCTCATTATCTTCAGGCAGTGTGTGAATGGATGCTCATTAATATCATAACTCAATAACTCAATTTTTTTTTCTTTTTGTGAGTTTCAAATGACTCAGTGAAACCACCCCAGATTTATTTTCTCCTCCTTTTGGGTAGGTAAGATGTCAAAATTGTGCCTTCTTATAGCCCATATTTGTATCTTGCTTACAGTTTTAAGAGCTCTTATACTTTATTTTTTTTTAAGTGCTTTTGATTTTTATTCTTAAAAAAAAGTCCAGTTGAAAATATCTAAGTGTTTAAAGAACTGATACTATCATTGTTTGTCTTTGAATATCCTCCCGTATCCGAGGTTGTTTGGTTTTTGATTTTTGTTTTTCTGCTTTTCTGCTGGCATTTTTGCTTTCTACTGGGATTTTATCTGCTTTTTATGCTTGAAAGTGGCACTTAGTAAAGGATGCAAAATAATCTAAGTATTTATTCCAGTATCTCATATTTATACCTGACAACATTCACTGCCTGTTTGCATGCAGGGTCAGTACTCAGCAAAGAGAGAAGAGCATTCGGTGCCTTTTGTGAATTTTCCCAGGAGGGTATCACACAGGCGAACTTAGGGTTTGACTTTCAAGCTGGTAGGCTCAGGGATTAGATTTTGTCAACAGATGATCCACAGTGAGGGTGGAACTCACAGAAGCCAAACTCATAAGACTAATTTAAAATTCACTTTTCCAAAGTGAACTACAGTGATCACATCAGCAAGAATGCTCATTTGAACATCACCCTGTAGACAGACCTGTTTTAGAAATCTAAACATTCCTAGATGGTCACTTGCCAACAAAGAGGCTAAGAAAGTTCAAAGTTTGGTATTTTTAATCTCTGCCATGCACGGGGTCTTGCTAATGTAACCATTATACTAAAATCCTTCAGCTAAGGTTCACTGTTTGAGACTGTCCTCAATGTCTGCATCTCTGACTTTTTGTTTGCTGCTTTTGACAATCCATTTTACTATTGCCACATTCAACTGTTAAGTTCTTTAATGTGATGAATCAGATTTTGTTTATTTATTTATTAAATTTTTATTGGAGTATAGCTGATTTACAGTGGGTGTTAGTTTATGCCGTACAGCAAAGTGAATCAGTAATACATATACATATATCCACTCTTACTTAGATTCTTTTCCCATACAGGTCATTGCAGAGTATTGAGTAGAGTTCCTGGGCTATACAGTAGGTCTTTATTAGTTATCCATTTTACATATTGTAGTGTGTGTATGTCCATCCCAACCTACCAATTTATCTGTCCCTCTTTTCCCCCTTGGCAACTATAAGTTCAGATTATTGCTTATTTTGCTGACCTGCAATTTATTCTGTCTCCCTGAGGTGATGTTACTTAGCTTGGTTCTGATACTTTGGGTCTTGATTTCATAATTTAATTCATGAAGAGCGATATTTTAAAGTTTATTGAGATATAATTGGCATATAACATTGTGTATGTTTAAGGTATTCAACGTGTTGATTTGATACATTTATGGGCTTCCCTGGTGGCAGAGCTGGTAAAGAATCCTACTGCAATGTGGGAGACCTGGGTTTGATCCCTGGAGAGGGAAGATCCCCTCAAGGATGCCATGGCAACCCACTCCAGTTTTCTTGCCTGGAGAATCCCCATGGACAGAGGAGCCTGGAGGGAGGGCTATGGTCCATGGGTTTGCAAAGAGTCGGACACAACTGAGCAGCTAATGCTAACACTATATTCCAATATGGTTTTTCACTGCAGTGTTAGTTAGCACTTCTATCACATCATTTCATTTTGGTGGTGGGTAGAATTAAGATCTGCTCTCGTAGCAATTTTGTTAGCAAGTTTATAATATAATATTTTAAAATCTGTAATCACTGAGCTGTGCCTTAGGTCTCCAGGACTTACTTATCTACTGGTTGTAAGTTGTACCCTTGAACAACATTTCCCCAATTCCCTACACCCTAGCCCCCAGTAACCACCATTCTACTCTCCATTTTTATGAGTTTGGCTTTGTTAGATTCCATATATACGTGATATAATACTTTTAGAGAGTGATCTTAATTTTCTTGTTTCCAAGTACTTGAACTAACATTTTATTACTTTACTGTCAACAACTAACATTTAACTCTCATAATAGCTATGTCAGAAATACACAGCAGATGAGTATCATCCCCAGGAGATAAGGAAATTGAGGCTTTAAAAAATTTATCCAAATTCACACAGAGTAATTGTGCAAACCAGTATTGAAAGTGACACATTCTTACTACATGCCTTCCTTATGGAAGACCGTTTCTTTCTATTGACTCGAATACCTAGCAAAGTGCTGGGATCATTGCAGGTGCTTACTACATATTCATACAAAAATAAATGAGAATCCATCAATGAAAACAAAATGAGACAAATTATTAGTGCCATGAGGCAACATTAATTGTGGAAGTCTAGGCTTCTTGCTCCTCACTTCACTCTGTCAAGCTACTAAACTAATTTCAGTTTTATGATTTGGAAAATGAGCATCATAATTCTTCTTGATGTAAATTAGTCAGGGTGTGACTGGACCATGAAGATTCAAGACAGGTTATTGGAATGGCCATGAGTCATAGACATATGGATGAAAGTTTAGGAAGATATTAAGCAGAAAGTTTAGGATTATAACCAAGGTTTTCTAGGTCATAGAGTTATAATGGAGGTCAGAACCCTGGATAGATCCCTGGTCTACAGCAATTGTAACTGTGAGAAAATTTTCCAGATTCAGTTCAGGTCAGTTCAGTCACTCAGTCGTGTCTGACTCTTTACAACCCCATAGACTGCAGCACGCCAGGCCTCCCTGTCCATCACCAACTCCCAGAGCTTGCCCAAACTCATGTCCATCAAGTCGGTGACACCATCCAGCCATTTCATCCTGTCGTCCCCTTCTCCTCCTGCTCTCAATCTCTCCCAGCATCAGGGTCCTTTCCAGTGAGTGAGTTCTTCACATCAAGTGGCGAAAGTATTGGAGCTTCAGCTTCAGCATCAGTCCTTCCCATGAGTATTCAGGACTGATTTCCTTTAGGATTGGCTCTTCCAGATTAGCACCTTTTATTTACATTTTGCTTTCCTGGGTGACCTCTCCCCAGGTAAAATTCTCTGGCTTGAACGTTGAAGGTTTCTAAGTTTGGAGAGAGATTTTTATTAATGAGGTGTATGTGTGCATGCTAAGTCACTTCAGTCCTATCTGACTCTATGTGACCCTATGGGCTGTAGCCCCACTAGACTCCTCTGTCCATGGGATTCTCAAGGCAAGAATACTGGAATGGGTCTCCATGCCCTTCCTCAGAATATCTTCCCAACCCAAATCGATTTGGGTCTTTTGCATCTCCTGTATTGACAGGTGGGTTCTTTACCACTAGCGTGCCGCCTAGGAAGCCCATTAATGAGGTGTTCAAGTTGAAAACATCAGAAATCAACTCTGGCTGATTTAAGTAAAAAATTATTAGAAGTAATGTTCATTAGAAATAGTTTAGAAGAATCAATGACAAGTCTGGAGAGCCATACTCAGAAAGTAGGGAGGAACCAAATGAAAGCAGGCAGCTGAGAACACGGCCACTAACCCTGCTGCTAATGAACAGTTACTGCCCTGGTGTTCCTGTGCTTTCAACTCCTCTGTCACGGTGACAGAATATCTACCATCTTCAGAGCTTTGCATCACTTTCTCAAGTTCCTAAACCTGAGCAGGAGCTCTGCTTGTTCAGGCTCAGGTTGTTCAGGCTTGGGTCATGTATCTCTGCCCCCTGCTTTCTGGGAGCAAAAATGTCACATATCTGCTCTTTCTTTGGCTTCTGTAAAGGGAAGTGTTCCAAATAGAAAATGTGGGGAACTTTTAATTATTTTATCTTAATGAATCTTTTCTCTGAATTTCAGGATTCCCACCCTTGGAAGAGCTGGGTGAGCTTTTGGACTGGCTTTGGCTTTGGCTGTCAATCTCTTCCCACCCACCCACCAGGTCATAAATGTTGTAGCTGAAGCTCATTGAGTGTGGCCAATACCCAATGGTTACAACTTGATTTTAGTGCTCTGCTTACCTTTACAGGTTTCTGATTTGACTTAGATTTATAATTCTTAGTATTTCTTACTCTCCTGCCAACTCACCAATATATTCTTAAAAGATTTACAAATACTGTATCTACTACTTATCTTTATTTCCAGTGTGCTTAAAGTGTTAAAAGTATAGTTAAAGGGTTAGTTGCTCAATGGTGTCTGACTCTTTGTGACCCCAGGGACTGTAGCTCACTAGGCTCCTTTTTCCATGGGATTTTCCAGGGGAAGATTACTGAAGTGGGTTGCCACATCCTTCTCCAGGAGATCTTCGCAACCCATGGATCAAACCCCAGTCTCCTGTATTGCAGGCAGATTCTTTACCGCTGAGCCACCAGGGAAGTCCCAATACCTGTAATCAAACATGCAGAAATGGGACTTAGGACTAGTTCTTTGAAATTACCCCATTAAAAAGAACAGAAGTATACATATGGAAATAGTGAAAAAAGTGATTCTTGGAGGTGAGAGAAGGAGGAGTGAGTGCATTTAAAGAAACATGCTTAGATGATAAAACCAAAGGACTGAAGAACTATCAATCAGTGCTCAGTAGACAGAACCAAATATAAACATCATGACATACTTTACTTGGATTGTTTATAGTGTCCCTGCTATTTCTTCAGTTTAAGAGCTTTGCTAAAGAATAATATCCCAAGAACACACAGACTGGTGAAACAAAAAAACCATGCAGTCAAATCTGAATTTAATAACCATGTCAAACCCATAGTATATATTGGAGTTTAGCACCAGGATCAGCTTCTGGCTGAATTTTGAGCATATATTTGGACTTTGCAGCTCAAGAAAATCCCCACAGGTAGATCTGCATGATGAGAGCTATGCTGAAGTCAAGATGGGAGTCCTGGGGTTCACTTCGCCAACTAGGAGAAGGGAATATATTGTTTCTATTTTTATGATTGGTAGTATTAAATTTGGTTACTTCTGATGAAGTTAAAAAAATGTCTAGCTAATGGAGTCTATTGATGAGGGAAAACATTATTCAGCATGTTAGTCAAGTTGTTCTGAGCTTGCCAGAATGATTTCAGAGGAACCCTTGACTCACTTCCCATTTCAGTAGTTTTCTTGGTGATTGTGTCAATGAGATGTGCTCCCTAATGTATACCTGAACTAGCCACACAAACTCCCATGTCTCTGTTTCTCTTATGGGGAACTTTAGAACCTTGTTAGAAGACTATTTAAAATATTCATAAAACTTTTAGGTATTGTGTTTAATACATTGATGGTAATTGATGCAGTGCATTGATACTAACATTGGGTCGATTTTTCATAATTCTGCCATTTAAATGACCAGCTTGAGCAGTATGGAAAATATAGAATTAAATTGCACTGTTGAAACAGCCCAAGGTCAAATAAATACCTTTTCCCTTGTAATATGTGCAATGATGTTTCATTTAACCAGCAATAAAGGAACTAGGTATTTCATATAAATGACTTTTTCAGGTAATTGAAGGTTACCCCTAAAAGAACTGTAACTTCTAAAAATTTTAACTTGTTTGAATGGAAAGCATTAAAAAGTGCATTGTCCACCTCCTGAATTTGGAAATAAAAGCACAGAAAAGTACAGAGACTAATCAAATCCATATTTCCTTCACACAGATTTCCCTTCTCTATAAATAGAGGATATTGAGTGTAATTTAATATTTACAAAATGACCCTGTTATTATTATAAACATTGTTATTACACCATGCTATCTGATAAAATATCACTTATGTTTGTGGAGTATGTGGATAGTTCAAAATTTTATTGAAGTGCTTGCAGAAAGTATGAAAAATATAAAGAAAAAACCCAAAATGTCTACAAGCTCACTGGGCAGAGGTAATCATTGTTAACATTTGGGCATAAAATCACTGCAGATGGTGATTGCAGCCATGAAATTAAAAGACGCTTACTCCTTGGAAGGAAAGTTATGACCAACCTAGATAGCATATTAAAAAGCAGAGGCATTACTTTGCCAACAGAGGTCCATCTAGTCAAGGCTTTGGTTTTTCCAGTGGTCAAATGAGAGTTGGACTGTGAAGAAAGCTGAGTGCCCGAAGAATTGATGGTTTTGAACTGTGGTGTTGGAGAAGACTCTTGAGAGTCCCTTGGACTGCAAGGAGATCCAACCAGTCCACACTAAAGGAGATCAGTCCTGGGTGTTCATTGGAAGGACTGATGTTGAAGCTGAAACTCCAATACTTTGGCCACCTCATGAAAGAGTAGACTCATTGGAAAAGACCCTGATGCTGGAAGGGATTGGGTGCAGGAGGAGAAGGGGATGACAGAGGATGAGATGGCTGGATGGCATCACCGACTCGATGGACATGAGTTTGAATAAACTCTGGGAGTTGGTGATGGACAGGGAGGCCTGGCGTGCTCTGATTCATGGGGTCGCAAAGAGTCAGACACAACTGAGTGACTGAACTGAACTGAATTATATCTTAATAAAATTAAAGCGTTACTCTCTCTACAATTTTCTAATCCTTTTCTAACTTTTTAATATATTATGAATGTCTTCTCATAGCCTTATATATTCTTGATGATTTATTTGATTTATTTATTTATTAATGGCTACATGATACCGCATTGTGTTGTGGCACCATTATTTTCTTAACCAGTCTCCCACTGTGATGGTCATTTACACTTTCCCAGTGTTTAGTTATTGTAAGCATACTTCAGTGAACACCTTTGTACATAAATCTTGGTGGACATCTTAATTAACATATTCAGCAAGTATTTATGGAGCATTTAGAATGTATTGGGAAATATTCTAGGTGTTTGGGATACAAAAGTGAGAAATCTTTGTCCTTGTAGGACTTAAATTCCAGTAAGTGAAGACTGACAATAAACATAAATAAGTAAATCATATAGTAGTAGAAAATGATAAGTGCTATGAAGTTTAACAGCATTCCCTTAGGATAAATTCTCAGAAGACTCCTGACACATATTCTAAAGTGTCTTCCAGAATGGTTGTACTGATTCATGTTTCTACCAAAACTGTTTGAATGTCTCTTTTCCTGCCCTTGAAAACAGGTGTTTCTAGAGAAAAACAACAACAACAACAAAATATTTTGTTAAATGAAATGTATCTTATGTTTAAATTTGCATTTTCTGGATGCTAGTGATTTCTGAACACATTTTAATATGTTTGTTGATTATGTGCATAATCATCTTCTGTAAAAACTCTCTTTCATGTCTTTTGAATAGTGCAGAGTTTGGGTGGCTCAGTTTTCTAGAGCTCTGTAACAAAGTACCATTAACTTGGAGCCTTAGAACAACAGAAATATTGGGTTGGCCAAAAACTTTGTTTTTCCATAAGATAGTATATGAAAAAATATGAATGAAAATTTGGCCAGCTCAGTGTATTGTGTCATAGTTCTAGGGTCTATAAATCCCAAATCAAGGCCCTGGCAGGGCCATACTTCTTCTGAGGGGTGTAGGTGAATCATTCCTTTCCACTTCACGCTTCTGGTGATTTCCTGGCAATCTCCAGTGTTCCCTGGCTTCTGAATGCATCCCTCCAATTCCCTATTGTCACCTCATGTTCTCTTTTGTGTGCATGCCTCTTTCTCTCTGTCCAAATTTTTCATTTTTATAAGGACACAGGCATATTGGAATAGGGCCTGCCCTAATGCCATCCTCGGAGAAGGAAAAGGCAACTCACTCCAGTATTCTTGCCTAGAGAATCCCATGGACAGGGGAGCCTGGTGGGCTGCTGTCCGGAGGGTTGCACAGAGTCAGACACGACTGAAGCGACTTAGCATGCATGCATTCATTGGAGAAGGAAACGGCAACCCACTCCAGTATTCTTGCCTGGAGAATCCCAGGGATGGAGGAGCCTGGTGGGCTGTCGTCTATGGAGTCGCACAGAGTTGGACACGACTGAAGAGATTTAGCAGCAGCAGCAGCAGCAGCAGTGCCATCCTATCAACCTTATTTTAATTTGAACATCTGTAAAGGTCCATTTCCAAATAAGGTCACACTCACAGGTACTGAGAAGTTAGGACCTCAGCATATTTTAGGGAGACACAGTCCAACCGATAACAGTGCCCAAATCCCATTCTTTATTCCTTTTACCTCCTGGAGGAAGAAATGGCAACCTGTTCCAGGATTCTTGCCTGGAAAGTCCCATAGACACAGGAGCCTGGTGGGTTACAGTCCGTGGCTTCATAAAGAGTCAGACATGACTGAGTGACTAAACACACACCTCCAGGCCTTGGAACAATCAATGACAAATGGGATGTGAGATTTACTTTTTTAATTTGAGTATGTACTCTGTGATTCTCGGAGACCAAGATGGAGTAAATCTAATCCTCCAGTTTTGGTCAATTCAAGCTCCAGCTCATCTGCATAGATAGGTCTGAATTTACAGTGCCCACTTGCAATTTGTCTACTCAAACTCATTGGCATAGTCAAGGAAGATGCTTGGACCGAGCCACATGCCCGTTCATGGGGAGGGGGCAGGGGAAGAGAGAAAGATTGACAGAAGCAGGCTGAGTTCTGCCTAGAGGGACTTTCTGTGAGGGGACAGAGAGCAGAGGACTGTCCACAGTGTCCGGCAGGATATAACAAGTAACTGCTACATCTGACTCTAGATATTGAATGAAAGCTACTCAACTGTCTGGTTCTTGCTTTTGAGATTTTGACACACCCTTTTAAACTCTTTTTTTTTTCATTTAGTATATGCTTTATTTTTATTTTTCTACATTTCTTTTTTTTTCTAATTATTTTTATTAGTTGGAGGCTAATTACTTTGCAATATTGTAGTGGTTTTTGCCATACATTGACATGAATCAGCCATGGATTTACATGTGTTCCCCATTTGATAAGCATCGGATAAAGAGGTAAAGGCAGAGATGAAATTGTTTTCTCTGACACCTTCTGTCTGCTCTCCCGGAGTAGGAGTTGCAATAGAAGCTCCCTCTTCCATGGAAATGTAAAGAGAAGGGATAGGACTAGTTTTTATAGCTCTTCTGTCCCCTACTTACAGTTCTTATGCTTTCTGTTCTATTGTCAGGCTATTTGCCATCACTTATTTCTGACAATGTCTATTTCCAGAAATCTATTTTTTGTTCTCTTGTGCAGAAGCCAAATCATCAAACTTGATAATTTTACTCTTGGTAATGCCTAAAGGCAGTGCTATGACTTAGTGTAAAAGTTTTGCAGAGCTCTTTTTCAGTAACTGTATTTTTGTCTACTTTTGAGTTTTTGACTGGTTTTATGATGGGGTGAGATTCCTGGAGAGCCCACCACTAAGTAAGGTAGAACTTTTTTCATATAAAGTGAATATTATATAGCAATAACCTTAACTAATGAAGTAGCATGTAAACAGAAGACCATTTCCCTCTAGAGCTAAAGGGAAGCACCTGTACAAAAACAAAAACAAGATGTAAACAAATTATTAAGAAAAAAAAAATGCTATCTAAACACTAAACTTTGAAATGACCCCAGGAAATCCGAGCGGCAAGAAGTCAAAGGGAAATGTGTTTTCACTTGACAAATGATGATGATAGGAACTACTGATAGTATTGGATAGAAGGACAAAATTCTTAGTTGAATTGTCCCAGCCAGGAGTAAGGCTGTGAGCTGGTTTCTAAGTAACCCCATTCCACAGTCATCTCTTAGTTCCTCCCTTGTTTGTGTTAATGTTGGTGGCCTTTGAAGTAAGAATGAGCTGGTCATTCAAATTTCCTGACTCAGTTTTGTTTTTTTTTTTGTAAAAGGACTAATATTACAGTAGTAATTATGTAGCTAGTATATTCTAGAAAACTTGGCCTTCTATCATTTTTATATGCTTGTGGATTTGAATATTGGTAAGATTTTAAGTGCTGAAGTGATTTTATCACCTCTTTGGTTCTCCTTTCATTTGTCTACTTTCCACAGGAATGAGATTTCAAAATAAGCAGCTAATGAGTCAAGTTCTTGATGTGTGAATCTGTTTTTGGAAGGAAGCCCTCTAAGAACTTCTTCAGGAGGATATTGTATCTGCCTGGGCAGTAGCAGGACAGCGTAGTGTAACTCCACTCTGAATAACCCTAGAATTAGGGAGTTGTGTTTGGAAGTCTAACTCTAAAATGAGAACAGAAAGGAAGAGAGACCAACTCATCTTCTCAGGAATTTTTTCAGCACCATGACAGCAATCCTTCAGTAATTCGTTTTTTTTTTTTTTTTTTGCCTGATATTTTGAGCTTTCAGTTAATCAAGAAACAATATCAGAATCGACAACCAAACAGCAGGCAGCTTGTTACAAGAGAGAACCATCACTTTTGTTAAACAGGAATCTTATTTTGAGCAAAATGTTGAGAATGACATTGCAGGAAGGATATGCTATTCATTGAGACATCTCTTCGGTCACACAGCAGTGCAGATTCTATCTCCTTTGCCTCTCCCAAAAGATTCCCTTTCCTTCTGCTTCTGCTTTAGTTTAAGTGTCCTTAATCTCATTTCGCTTAGATTACAACTAAAAGCTCCAACCAATCTTCTTGACTTCAGTTTGGTAGCCTTCATTCCATCATAGACTCAACCCCATACTTATCTTCTAAATGATAAACCTGATTACATCATCTCCTCTTAAAAAACTTCAGTTACTTTTTTTTCCCCTTTCAAAGTAAAGTCCAAATCCTAGCTAAGTATCCAAGCTTCCCATGAGCTGGCTCCTGCCAACACATCAGACTTCCATCTTTCTTGCATATGGCAGGCATTCAATGCATTTTACATACTGGGTAACACTGATCACTCCTCAGGGAGGTCTTAATGGTCGGGTTAGTCCTATGTCCTTGGGGTTGAAGCGCACTTCCGGATGATAATGACATACTTTCTGAAGAGTAGCTCAGAAACTTCACTCTCAGGATCCCTTTACACATGTAAACATTATTGAGGACCCCTAAGGAGCTTTTGCTTTTGTGGCTTCAATCTATGCATATTTACTCTATTAGAAATTAAGCAGAAATTTAAAAAAATATTTGTTAACTCATTTACTGATGACTCTAAGTCCAACTCATTTTAACATAAATAGCATATTTTTTTATGACAAACATCTATATTTTACAAAAGCAAAAAAATCAGTGAAAAAAAGAAAGATAATGTTCATATTTTTCCAAACCTTCTAAATGCCTGATTAGTGATAAATGGCAGATATATTGTTAGATCTGTTTTGTATTTCATTTTGTTGTGATAAATTGTTTCCGTTGATATATAGGAAGAAAAGTTTCATATGGATATGTAGTTAGAAAAAGGAAGAGTATTTTAATAACCTTTCTACATGATTGTGGACATTATTCTTTGACATTTTACCAAAACATGACAAGTGGTAGTTTCTTAAAAGTTAGTTGCAGTGTGAAATCTGAAAGCATATCAATACATTTTTACACTTCTACATAAAAATCCACTTTCTATTTTGAATGGGTCTATTATGTATTATGACTTTGTAATATTATGCTTTAGTCATTTTGAAAATGTTAGTTCATGACTTATACAGTTCTTCTAAATATTGACCCATTAAAAAATTCAATATCCAAAAATTACATTCACTTCTATCATCATCAATCTCATTAGAAAAGCCTGAAAGTATCAGCAAAGTTCTCAAGTTGGAAATTTATCATCGGCAGTGAATGCTTTCCTCGAAGTGACAGACTCACTTTGTTCATTTTTGTGAAAATGTCTGCCAAATGCCCAAGTCTGAACAACCATAGTATATCTGTCATTCTTTCTACTAAAAAATGATGTTTCCTGTAAAAAAAAAAAAACTGACTAGTTCAGCTCATGACTCAATCACACAAGTGATTTTCTTCAAGCAAAAACTTTAATTCAATATGTATAGCAGAAGCACTGTCCATATATTTCCCATTTTATCACATGGAATATTAAAATAACCCATATCCAAGGATTAAATTGATGAAATTAATAATCTATATTGCTTCTTTAAGGAGATCCTTAAGTCTCATGGACGAGTGTTTGGAGGTGAAAAATATGATAACTGTCTGTAGAGTTTGCTGCCTCTGCCTTGATCTGTGCTATCGCCCAGCAGTTTACCAGCCATCGCTACTGCACCTTCAGTGTGAATGTTGACACAGTGGGAAAGGCAGCTGCGTCTTAGTACTATTATGAAAATAGTTTTGATCTTGCTTATCCCTGAAAGGGTTTGGAGACTTCATGGGTTGGTAGACCTCACCCTGAATGGTACTATCTTAGAGACCAGCCAGCAAGTACTTTTCCTTCCCAAGAAAGGACTTTTTTTGAATCTCAAGAGAAACAACAGTTTGTATATTTGATCTAACTTTTGTAACCCTAACCCTAAAAAGAATTTTTGATAATTATCTCTGTTGGAGTTTAAAAAATCAAATTATGCAACAATGAATATTGAAAAAAAGTGTAGCAATAATAGTATAATTTATTGAATGCTTCTTACGCTCTAGACACTTTCATCAAATTTTACATATACTTCACTTAATACACACAACAACCTTAAAAGGCAGGTACTATTTTTGTTTCCATTTACAATGAGGAATTGAAGTTGTGTGTGTGTGTGTGTGTGTGTGTGTGTGTGTGTTAGCCACTCAGTCGTGTCCAATTCTTTGCGACCCTGTGGACTGGAGCCTACCAGGCTCCTTTGTCCATGGGATTCTCTAGGCAAGAATACTGAAGTTGGTTGCCATTTCCTTCTAGTGACGTTAAATAATTTACCCAAGGTTCACATAGTTATGGGCTTCCCTGGTAGCTCAGCTGGTAAAGAATCTACCTGCAATCCAGGAGGCCATAGTTCAATTCCTCGGTTGAGAAGATCCCCTGGAGAAGGGAATGGCTACCCACTCCAGTATTCTGGCCTAGAGAATTCCATGGATTGTACAGTCCATGGGGGTCGCAAAGAGTTGGACAGGACTGAGCAACTTTCACTTTCATATAGTTATTAAGTGGCAAAATTAAGTGTGTTGAACTCAGTTCTAACTCAAAGACTACACTATTAATCATTAGTAAAGTTTCTAATAAACTATTTTCTATCCTAACCACATAAATGAAAGTTTGGTATACTTTCAGGCATACATTTTGACTTATTATGGACACTTCTAACTGTAATTATTCAGTGTTACCTCTTCTAGGAAGTCTTGTCCACTTGACTTGATTTAAATTTCTCATTTTGGAGCTTTTATAGTTTCAGTGATTGCATGTATTGCTGTTTTCCATTATTACTGATGTTTTTACCCCTCCCTTATTTCCACTTACTGTAAGCTCCTTTAGGCCAAACATAACTTCTTATTCCATGTTTATAGTATATTCCAGGCTTCTCTGGTGGCTGAGTTGGTAAAGAATCTGCCTGCATGCAGGAGACCCAGGTTTGATCCCCAGGTTGGGAAGATCCCCTGGAGAAGAATTCTGGATCCACTCCTGAATTCTTGCCTGGAGAATCCCATGGACAGAGGAGCCTGGTTGGCTACAGTCCATGGGGTTGCAAAGAGTTGGACACAACTGAGTGACTAACACTTTGTTTCATAGTATATTCCAAACTAACCACTGCAGTGATAGTGTCGCACTCACAAACATTCTGTGAGCTTCAACTTAGCTGTGTGGTGTATTGCACACTGCCACAATCCTATTGTAGCTCTCATCATTGAGAGGAAGAACATGTTTTACTTCTCTTGGATCTGGTCTGACCTTATACCTGCTTTGGGCACAAAATGTAAGGGAAGTAATATCATGCAAATTCCAAGCCTGGGCTTCCAGAAGCTTTGCAAGCTTCAGCTCATTGTTTTGGAGACCTACCACGTGGATAAGACCCACCTAACCTACTGGAAGATGACAGGTCACATAGAACAGAGATGAGTCCTCCTAGTTAAGCCATCCCACAACAGCCAGACCCCAGCCCGCCAAGAAACTGACTGCATATGTATGAGTAATCAGCCCAGATCAGCTATATCCGGTCCATATATAATTTATTTATTTTAAGAAATTGGCTTATGTGAGGATGAGGCTGTACAATTTCAAATCTGCAGAGCAGGCTGGTAGGCTGAAGACCCAGAGAAGAGGTGATGCTGTCACTCTACTCCAAAGGTAGTCTGGAGGTAGAATTCCCTCTTCCTCTGACCTCAGTCTTTTTTCTCTTAAGGTCTTCAACTGATTGGATGATGCCCACACACTTTATCTGCTTTACTCAGTATCTGCTAATTTAATGTTAATGTTCAGTTCAATTCAGTTGCTCAGTCGTGTCTGACCCTTTGCGACCCCATAGACTGCAGCACACCAGGCTTCCCTGTCCATTGCAAATTCCTGGAGCCTACTCAAACTCATGTTCATCTCGTCAGTGATGGCATCCAACCATCACATCCTCTGTTGTCCCCTTCTCCTCCCACCTTCAATCCTTTCCAGGATCGGGATCTTTTCCAATGAGTCAGTTCTTTGCATCAGGTGGCCAAAGTATTGGGGTTTCAGCTTTATCATCCGTCCTTCCAGTGAATATTCAGGATTGATTTCCTTTAGGATTGACTGGTTGGATCTCCTTGCAGTGCAAGGAACTCTCTAGAGTCTTCTCCAACATCACAGTTCAAAAGCATCAATTCTTTGGCACTCAGTTTTCTTTATAGTCCAACTCTCATATCCATACATGACTACTGGAAAAACCATAGCTTTGGCTAGGCAGACCTTTGTGGTAAAGTAATGTCTTTGCTTTTTAATATGCTGTCTAGGTTGGTCATAACTTTTCTTCCAAGGAACAAGCGTCTTTTAATTCATGGCTACACAGTCACCATCTGCCGTGATTTTGGAGCCCCTCAAAATAAAGTCTGTTACTGTTTCCATTGTTTCCCCATCTATTTCCCATGAAGTGATGGGACTGAGTGCCATGATCTCAGTTTCCTGAATGTTGAGTTTTAAACCAACTTTTTCAGTCTCCTCTTTCATTTTCATCAAGAGGCTCTTTAGTTCTTCACTTTCTGCCATAAGGGTGGTGTCATCTGCATATCTGAGGTTATTGATATTTCTCCCAGCAATCTTGATTCCAGCTTGTGCTTCATCTAGTCCTGCATTTCTCATGATGTACTCTGCATATAAGTTAAATAATCGGGGTGACAATATGCAGCCTTGTCATACTCCTTTACCAATTTGGAACCAGTCTGTTGTTCCATGTCCAGGTCTAAGTGTTGCTTCCTGACCTGCACACAGATTTCTCAGGAGGCAGGTCAGGTGGTCTGGTATTCTCATCTGTTTAACAGTTTTCCACAGTTTGTTGTGACCCACACAGTCAAAGGCTTTGGTGTAGTCAGTAAAGCAAAAGTAGACATTTTTCTGGAACTCTTCTTGCTTTTTGATGATCCAGTGGATGTTGGCAATTTGATCTCTGGTTCCTCTCCCTTTTCTAAATCCTGCTTGAACATCTGGAATTTCATGGTTCATGTACTATTGAAGCCTAGCTTGAAGGATTTTGAGCATTACCTTGCTAGCATGTGAAATGAGTGTCATTGTGAGGTATTTTGAACATTCTTTGGCATTACCGGTCTTTGGGATTGGAATGAAAACTGACCTTTTCCAGTCCTGTGGCCACTGCTGAGTTTTTCAAATTTGCTAGCATATTGAGTGCAGGACTTTCACACCATCATCTTTTAGGATTCAAAATAGCTCAGCTGAAATTCCATCACCTTCACTAGCTTTGTTCATAGTAATGTTTCTTTAGGCTCACTCAACTTCACTCTCCAGGATATCTGACTCTAGGTGAGTGATCACACCATCGTGGTTACCCAGGTCATTAAGCCTTTGTTTGTACAGTTCTTCTGTGTATTCTTGCCACCTCTTCTTAATATCTTCTGCTTCCATTAGGTCCATACCATTTCTGTACTTTATTATGCCCATCTTTACATGAAATGTTCCCTTGGTATTTATAATTTTCTTAAAGAGATCTCTAGTCTTTCTTATTCTATTTTTCCCCCTCAATTTCATTGCATTGACTACTTAAGAAGGCCTTCTTCTCTCTCCTTGCTATTTTTTGGAATTCTGCATTCAGATGGGTATATCTTTCCTTTTCTCCTTTGCCTTTCACGTCTCTTCTTTTCTCAGCTGTTTGTAAATCCTCCTCAGACAACTATTTTGCCTTTTTGCCTTTCTTTTCCTTGGGGATGGTTTTGATCACCACTTCCTATACAATGTCATAAACCTGCATCCACCCACAGGTCTTCAGGCACTCTATCAGATCTAGTCCCTTGAATCTATTTGTCACTTCTACTGTATAATCAAAGGATTTGATTTAGGTCATACTGGAATGACCAGGAGTCATTGTTCAGGAGTGAATATAGGCAAATAATTGCCTTTCTTAAAGCAGGTTTTGTGTGCCATGTGGACAATTCTTTAAGTGTTCTTCTATTGCTCATTAAGTAAACATTAATTAAGTTCCTTACCTATTATATGTTAGGCCCTGTGCTATACATTCCCTCTCAACATTAATCTCTATTCTCTAGGTACAAAACTAAACTAGAGCATCTTTTTCTCATGGGAGTTCAGCCTCTTTTTATAGCAATTTGCTGTTTTTTATGTTCCATCTCTATTTTGTATGTTTAAGTACTTTCAATAGAGTAATATGTATTGGCTGTTCTCTTGGAAGAAATTACTCTTTTCCCCCACTCCAAGAAACAGTGTAGTATTGAGCTGGTCCAGCACAGTCCTTCTTGCCAAATCTTTGTTTCTTCATTTTGTTCACAGATCTCTTGAGGCAAGGATTACAAGCAGTGTATTGTTTGTGTTTCTGCCTTTTGGCAGCAAAGAAGAGCTTAAAAACATTCCAAGACGGGTATTTCCTGTGCTGTGAAACAAAAGAGCAACCAGATGAAAGTGCTACTCACTTAAGATCTGCAAAACTTTCCAACTACAGCTGAATCTTGGCTTTTTGACTCATCTTCAGTTCTGAAACAAGGGAATCAGCCTTTCTCTTTGTAAATTTATCATTTAACTGTGAAGATTCTAAATGCATGGTACTGCCTTTGAGGATAACTGCATGTTGTGCTTAGTCACCCAGTCATGCCCGGGTCTCTGTGACCCCATGGACTGTAGCCCACCAGGCTCCTCTGTCCATGGGATTTTTCAGGCAAGAATATTGGAGTGGGTTGCCATTTCCTCCTCCAGAGGATCTTCCTGACCCAAGGATTGAATCTGTGTCTCCTGCATCTCTTGTATTGGCAGGCAGGTTCTTTACCACTGAGCCCCCTGGGAAAAACTATATATTAGAGAGTAAATATAATCCTAATAAGTACCATTTACAGGAGGTTTAAAGATATATTAACGTTTAAGCCGTTAAAAGCCTTAAACGCCATTTACAGGTTGGCATTCTTGGTGGTTCGGACGGTAAAGCTCCGCCTGCGGTATGGGAGACCTGGGTTCAACCCCTGGGTTGGGAAGATCCCCTGGAGGAGGGCATGGCAACCCACTCCAGTATTCTTGCCTGGAGAATCCCCATGGACAGAGGAGCCTGGAGGGCTACAGTCCATGGGGTGGCAGAGTCTGACACAACTGAGTGATTAAGCACAGTTCCACTGTGCTTAATTAAGCACAGTTCCACTCACAACACTCAGGTGGTGAGTGGAAGACTGGACATGAACACTGGTGTCTATGTGACACCACGGCCCATGGTCTTGATTCCCTGCTTTAGAAAGCCTGACGTGATTAATAAACCAGTGCACTGTTTACAGAGTGATGATGCAGTTCTAGTTTAGTGATTGAGTGCAGGTCCCAGACCAAGACTGCCTCGGATCAAATCTTTGCTTCTTTACTTATTAGCTGTTATTTAATGGCTCTGTGTCTCAGCTTCTTCTTGAAAATGAGGATAATAGTATTGCCTTCTCCCTAGGGTTAGTACAGGGATTAAATGAGTTAATACATGTAAAATGCTAAGAATACCACTTGGCACGTACAAAATGCTGCTAAATGTTATCTATTCTTATACAAATGTATGAAGCTTTTCCATCAGTCTGTCAACTTTTGGGTTTCCTGTGCAGCTAAATCAATAATATTACATTTAGTTGCTAATGACTTTTAAATTAAAGTTGTTTCTACATGACACCAAAGGATGAAAAAAAAAAAGTCAATTTGGAAACATGTCAAGCCAGTTGCCAACTCAGTGGAAATATTAGTCAGAATCATTATTTGGTGTCTCGAGGAACAAAAGCAGAAACTTTTTTTTGTAACAAAGCTTTAAAAAAATCTTTCCATTGGTTGGATGATTTTTATATTGAAGGCAAAGTTCAATTTATTAAGAATAAAAAGAAAGAAAAATTCGTGGGTGGGAAGTCAAGACTTTTGCAGTGTGGTTCCATACCATGCCCTCTCTAACATGAAGTAGTCAAAATAGTGGGAGGGGGTTGAGGATGGTCTTTTCCCAGGAGCTTCTGAGGGTGTGTGAGCATCTCAGGCGAATCATCAGTTGTCCCATAATTTAGTTTTTCTTGTTGTAACTAGTGAATAGATGTTCCTTAGTTAACCACCCCTTGAGAAGGTCTCAAGCGTACTGGTGAATGTTTTGATGTATAGAATAGAAACGCACATCAGTCAGGGCTTTCATCTGTTTTAGAATGTCCCACATAATTACAGATGTTTCACATTATTAAATGTATATGCTTTCAAATGTTGTTGCAATTTTAATAAATTGTCTTACTATTCAATAAAATTGGGAAAATATAGAAAAGCAAGAAGAATAGGATAAAAATCACGTGTAATCCCCCCATACAATATCAGTACCATTGTCTCCAGTAAAATGTTATTGTTTTAAGCTATTTGCATGCCCTAGTGATGTCTGAAGATGTAGGATGAAATGAAAATGTGGTTATTCATGTCAGTCCCAAGAAAGGTGTTATTTGATACTTGATACAATTTATCCTAGCTTTAAAAAATATGTTAATTTGAGCTGAAATAGCGGTAGAATTTATCAAGAATTCATCTAAGAGTTATAAGTCAAAACAAGGCTGTGCTATCAAACAATTTAAATCACAATAATGTGAAGATGAATTGCAATTATGCAGCAAAATCATGATGGTGCTATTTTTTGTCAGGCACTATTTCTCATTGGGGTGTTGGGGTGGGGTTGCTAAAGTTGACGATTTTTTTTGGCTGCACCGGGTCTTTGTGGCTGCACATGGCTTTCTCTAGTTGTGGCAAGTGGGGGCTACTCTCTAGTGGTGGTGCAGGGGCTTCTCATTGCAGTGGCTTCTCTCGTGGGGCACTGGCTCTAGGAGTGCAGACTCAATATTTGGGGTCCACAAGTTTAGTTTCCCTGAGGCATGTGAGAGCTTCCTGGACCAGGGAGGGATTGAAACTGTGTCCCCTGCATTGACTCCTAACTACTAGCCCACCACAGAAGTTCCTAGAGTTGGTGATTTTTGAGGACTAGCAACCTTGTGAAAGGGCTTCCCTGGTGGCTCAGATGGTAAAGAATCTGCCTGCAATGCAAGAGACCCTGGTTCTATCCTGGGTTCGGATGATCCCCTGGAGAAGGCAATGGCAACCTACTCTGGTATTCTTACCTGGAAAATTCCAGGGACAGAGGAGCCCAGTGGGCTACACCATGGGGTTGCAAAGAGTCAGACACACAGAAACACACACACACACTCAACCCTGTGAAAAGCAGAGGCATTAAGCTCAAAGATGGCTCCAGGAGTTTAGGTGCCCCTGGGGGACCATTTCACAGCACTTGGGGAGATGTTTAACCACCTCTGTGGTGTAACCTAAGCTTTGACATAAAAGAACAGTTGTACTTCCCACTAATGGATGGAAATGTCAGAATTGGCTGCCCAAGTGGAAATGGCAGTGAAGTCACAGTTATCATCTGAAGCCACATCTATCCTGGTGCCTAAGTAATTCTCAATAAACTCTTCTCCTGGGCTAAACAAATGACCAAAATTGTGTTTCAGATTAGCTTTCTGGAAACGAACTCACTTCGTGTCTTTTTCCCGCAGGCTAAGACTCCCCTGGGACTCCTTGGAGAAGTTTAACAAACTAAGATTTAGAACGAGGCAGGGTGGAATCAAACCTTCCCCTTTGGGGGAGCCTGTGACGAAGCTGGTTATGCCAGCTGGCAGGTACAACTCCTGTCTGCCTTCCCAGAACAGGCCAAGCCATTTATTTACCACAATCATAACAGTCCAGCCCATCCATTATGTATCTAGCATGTCTTGGGAGTTCATAGCCACTGTGCTCTTTGCAGCATGCTTCATGTCCGTGATCTGGGATGTCTGAGATAGCCTCATAGGCAAGTAAATTACAGTGTCAAGTTAATGGTCTGTACCTGCGAAGGATGAGCTGTAAGGTCAGCGCAACAGGTGTGGGCTGTCATTGGATTCAGTGGGTTATGCTTCCTTACACAGCGCCTTGACATCAGCACATAAATTTCTGAATACTGAATGTGATAAAAGACACCTACAGCCTTTTGTTTGTTGAAGGAGAGGAGAAATAGACCATGAACATGTCTTTCTGCCTCTAATTTTTCCAATCATCCTAACACATGGAAGGAAGAAGGTAGAGACAGTCGGCAAACAAAAGCATGGTCTTCTGTCCTGGTTGACTCTTTTGTTGCGTGTCTTTAACCTGCTTTTCTATTTACTTTTACAAACCACAGACAGGGTCTTAGGAACCATCTGGTAGCAAGTTGAAAGCACCTAAGATAGTAGCTGGTTTAAAACTCAGTTGGCCAACAGAGTCCGGTTCTAACTTGCCTGTGACCTCAGAAGCAACTGATGATCAGGCTGTAGAATTGGGTCTACTGACCCCCAAACATTGAATTTTTCATCATGTCATCCCATTTTTCTGAGATTCTGAACAGGAATGGATTTATTTTTCTGTTCAGTTATAGTATTCTTTGGTTCCACGACACCCATTTGGTAGCTATATTTTCTCTTTGTTGAAGTTCTCACTGTGTTTGTCCATTATTCTCCCAAGTTCAGTGAACATCTTAATGACCACTACTTTGAACACTCTGTTGGGTAGATTATCTTTCTGCATTTCATTAAGGATTTCCCCTGAGGTTCTGTTTTGTTCTTTCATTTGGAATATAGTCCTTTGTTTCTTCATTTTGCTTAACTCTCTGTGTTGGTAACTATGCATTAGATAAAACAGCCACCTCTCCGAGTCTTGAAGGAGTGGTCTCATGTGGGAGATGAATCTTATGTTTCATCTCTGCCCTAGCTCTCAGCCGTCCCTCAAATCTTTGTGATTGTCCAAGCAGCCTGTCTTATTTTTAATAGCTCCTAGGAAATGAGGGTGTGCCACAACCTATTAAGTGTCCCAAAGGGGAGGCTTTCAGGCAGCACCTAGATTCAGACTGATTGGAATCTGAATCAATCTGGAATCAGCTAGACCCTCCCTCAACAACTTTTAAAGTATGCAAATGTATTCAGTCCAGTGGGACTGCATGCATAATACCAATGGCCACTGGACTCAGACAGTCTGGAGGTATCCTCTGGGTGACTGTTAAAAGAATCAGACAAGTATATAAGCTCCTTTCTGGGAGATACAGGTGAGCTTAGTGGGGCCATTGGAGAGAACAGAAACGGGGCCAACTGGCCCTCACTGTCTAAGAACACCTCTGTAGGCCTCTCTGCTGTGTGATGTTGTTCAGTCCCTGTCATGTCTGACTCTTTTGTGACCCCATAGACAGTAGCCCTCCAGGCTCCTCTGTCCATGGGATTCTCCGGGCAAGTATACTGGAGTGGGTTGCCAAGCCCTCCTTCAGGGGATCTTCCCGACCCAGGAATCAAACCCACATCTCTTGCAATGGCAGGCAGATTCTTTACCACTGAGCTACCGGGGAAGCCCAGGCCTCTAGATGGGTGCCAAACCTGAAGCCTGCCCCTCAGGCCAAAGCTCTCAGAGGAGCAACTAGCCTCTTTCACAGAAAGACTGGAGGTGTGTTTCAGCCTGCGGTCTGTGCAGTGCCCTGGGGTGGTAGCCGGCCCACAACTGTCTCTCCAATAGTTACAAATCTGTGGCACCCAAGAACACAGGCCTCCCTGGACTCCAGAGCCAGGAGATCAAAGGGCGACCCTCGGGCAGCAGCCACAAGACCCCGGGTACCAGATGCAGGTGAAAACCCGCTCTGGTCTATGCTATACTCTGGAATGTGGCAGAGGGAGAACTTGAAGAGGGTCCCGTTGGCTAGGTTAAGGCAGGGAGAGTGTACAGATGCACCCACATGTGGGAATCCGCAAAGAGGGAGCAAATTAATAGCACCTGCAGGAAAAGCAAAAGATGATGCCTTTCGGACGGCAGGCCTGCAGACGCGTGCTAAGTCAGACGCTCTCACCCCTCAGGCTGATGCGTGAGCATTAGCGCATGAGGCTCATTCAGGTCAAGTCTGGACGTCTCAGGATGGACCGCTTCTGCACTGAGCCCTGGACAGGTGAGCCCCAGCCCTTGAGCCCTGTAAGAGCTGTTTCTCAAATTGTTTTTGCCTTGCGGGTCTTGTGGACTTGAACTCTGTTGGCTTTCAAAGCTAGATGTTTGGAGGGCTCATCTTTCAGGTGCGGGTCCTAGAAGTTGGGCGGAGTGACATGGGGTTTGCAACTTGGCTGCCTGGGGAGAAGCTCCAGGTTTTGCACTGCACTGGGGGGTGGGGTTTAGGGTGAGATGGTATCCCAGCCTCTCCTAGTGGCTTCAGTGTGGGTCTTTTCTCATTTGCCGGATGGCTAGGGGCTGCACAGACAGATTTTAGATTTTTTTTCCCCCGGAGGAAATCCCTCCATTTGTAGCTGTGCAGGATCCTCCAACATGGCCATCTTGAACTGGAACCTGCGAGGTCATACTTTAACTAATGTTCATCCAGTATTCATTCATATGCCTTGAAACCGTCAAGAAATCTACTGTTAAGAATCTTTTCTTAAGGTAATTACGTGAACTAGATAAATTCGAGAGTTCAAAGGTCATGAAAGTATTTTGGTAGACATCTTTTTTTGGCTGCGCTGGGTCTTCATTGCGGTGTACGGGCTTTCTCTAGATGCGGCAAGCGGGGTCTACCCTTTGTTGCGGTGCTTTGTTGTGGCGTGTGGGCTTCCCACTGTGGTGGCTTCTCTTGTTGTGGAGCGTGGGCTCTAGAGCACGTGGACGCAGTAGTTGGTGGTGCAAGGGTTTAGCTGCCCGTGGCATGTGGGATCCTTCCAGACCAGGGATCGAACCTGTGTCCCTTGCATCAGCAAGTAGATTCTTAACCACAGGACCACCAGGGAAGTCCTTGTGTAAATATCTTTTTGGAAGAATCATCTCATGATGAATTAAAGGAATCCAGGACATTTTGGTGCCTGTCTCTAACTTTCTGAGACTGATTTTCTAGGAGATAATTTTATCCCTTTGGGAACCATTTTCAGAGGGAGAAGCTTGGAGGTGGGGAGGTTCAATTGGATGCATGTTTTGCTATCTTCTAATAACTGTTGCCATGGCACACAAGCTGGCATTCACTTGTACATCTTCGTGGAGAACAAGTTTTTGTATTTCTTTGACAGTTTATTCTAGAGAAAATAAAAACAATACTGGTTTTCTGAAGCATTTCTTAAATCAGCCCTTTTGTGTCATACAGGGCAACACTGTCATTAGAGAGGTTTGTGGAATACTGGGGTTCTTAATTAGCCTTACTAAAACACACACACACACACTTTATTCCTCCAATGTATGTTAGGGAATAGTATCCACAAAATAACTTTTATAGTGAACCCGACTTCCTGAGCTCTGCTAATGCTGCCAGATCACATCTGGATAGAGACAAGACCGGCGACGAGATGTCTCCCTCTCAATTCACGCAGTGAACTGCTTCACTGGAGGGGAAGGATGGTGGCAGCAAGAAGGGGTAGAAGGACCTGTGTTTTCAAAAGTCAACCAGAAAAGAAGAGCGAGAAGTAGAAGCAAAGAGAAACAGCTACTAATATTCTGAGTAGTTTGCTTTCTGGGGAAAAAGTTAACAGCTGTGTAAGTTTTATGGTCCTGTCCACACACTCAGAGGGCTTGCCGTCTCTGGCATTTGACGAGATTTGCACGCCCACGGTTCACTTGAGCTCTGTGATTCTGTCATTTACAGCAGACGTTGGAAAGAATCTGGCCCTCCTGGTGGAATCATTTTGGTATCTAGATTCATCAGGTATACAGACAATAATTTTTGAAAGGATGCCTATGTAATGTGTTGATGGGGGAATTGAAAGGCTGAGCTGTCTGAGAAAGACTCAAAGGCAGAATCCCGGGAGGTGCTGAGTGTTAGCTCAGTCTCCTGGTAGGTACTTTTCATTCATTTCTCTCTAGCACGTGGTGTATTTGCTTTTGCTTTGTCGGAGAATTTGGTGCCAAGTGTGGGAAGCAATTATTAGGGCTGGTGACAATCCACATATGTGGAATTTTGAAGGCTTTTACAGATTTTATAGATTTGGTGCAACTCCACAGCAAACTATAAAATCACTATTGCAGCTCAGGAGGCCGTAAAAGTTAAAACACATATATCTGAATTATGGGGCCCAGGAAAGCATGCAAGCAGCACTTTAGTCACCATGTTCCTCAACATCAGTTAGCCTTCTAGTGATTCACTTGGGTAAATATTTTTAGCAGCTTTTTGCCATAATAATTCCTTGAAATAGACTGATAATTTTATTTTCACACTTGGCGATTACATATGAACCAAGGTTATGTAGGGCTTCCCAGATGGTGCAGTGTTAAAGAATATGCCTGCTGATGCAGGTGACCCAGGAGATTCAGGTTCGATCCCTGGGTCTGGAAGAATCTTTGGAGAAGGAAATGGCAACCCATTCCAGCTTTCTTCCCTGGAAAATTCCATGGACAGAGAAGCCTGGCAGGCTACAGTCCGTGGGTTTGCAGAGTTGGGCACCTCTCAGCACACACGCAGACAAGCTTATGTAACAGACAGATGAGGTTTCTAATAGGGTAAGTAGAGTGAGGTCTCTACTTTTGAGATAAAGAAGCTGGCGTGTTTTATTAGTTATATTATTACTAGTTACATTATTTTACATATTTTACTAGTTACATTATTTTTTGGTCCTTATTTTGTTCTTTGAATTTGAAGTCTGTTATATATTGATAGAAATGGGTTAAAAATATCAAATTCTGCCATGTATCTATACATTTTTGTTTGATACATTTTGGGAAACTTTTAGTTGGCATATTAAAGTTTATAAATATTATGTCTTTAGTATTAGCTTAACTTTAACATAATACAATGCTCTCTTAAAATACTTCTAAGACTATGTTGCCTGAAGTGATATTGCTAAACCTGCTTTCCTTTGGTGTAAGTTTGATTAGTTAAAATATACTCAGCCCTCAGTTCATTCTATTTCAGCTTTCTATATGTCTCTAGTAAGCAGCATCTTATTGGGCTGTGCTGTTGGATTTTATTTTAATTCAAATAAGATGCTGCAAATGGAGGTAGATGAATTTAAGCCTTTAATATCCAATGCAAGTTTAAGGTGTTTAAACTCATGATTGTTTGTTGTATTTCCTCTGTTGTGGCTTTGTAGATAGAGACTGGGGGCAAAGCAAAGTGATGCAGGAATGGAGCTGGGACGTCTCTGAGCTCCACGTGGAGTCTTAATTGTGATTAGCAAGGGGCCAGGTGCTCGTTTGTTTTGCCTGCAGGATTATTACACACACATCACGTTATGTTCGCGCTCTTGTACTTTCTTACTCACTTCACACCTTCACGTCTCACAGACTCTCACATGTTTTGCATTTTCTAGCTCCATAGCATTTAAAACTTAGCATTGAGTGGTGACTGACACTCCCAGTGTAAGCTGCTGAGCAGTGTTAAGTGACTGCAGGAGATCAAACCCTTTGAGACCCCAGATTCAGACAGAAGTGGAGAACGGTTGGGGAGCCGATGCCTTGGAGAACACCATGCATGTCTGGGTTTGTCATCTTGGCAGCAGAGGGTGAGATGCTGTCCTGTGCATATAGCAAGATGAACACCTATTTTCTTCCTCACTTATGTAACCAGTAAGCAGTGCTTTATCACTACCAGCTATTCCATGGACAAAAATGTTTTATTTCTGTGTAATAAGCCAGACCTTGCACATTTTAGCTTACATATTTAAAAAAAATTATGTTCATATGTCTCAAGGGGATACCTGTTCATTTCTACTGAGGATAATTGTACCAACAATAGTAGCTACCATTTGCTGAGTTTCTTCAACATGCCAACCACAACCCTGCACTTAGGGTCCATAGTTGCCAGCTCTTATAATCCAAGACAAGTTTTTTTTCCAGTTGATAGATGAGGAAACTGAAGCTCATACAGCTAACAGGCATCAGAGCACCCAGTGTTTGGCTTGAAGTCCTAGATCTTCTTTGTTCAAGGAGGGTCCCATCTGGGTCACTCTCTGTCATGTACCAGGTTAGGACATGGCATGGATCAGAGAATCTGCGCTATTGGGGAAGCCTTTCTCTTCTCCTCTTCCCCACGGGGAAAGCGCTAGAGCTGATGAGTAGCGTGGGCTTGTGGTCTCAAAAACTGAACATGTTAGTAGCTAAATCATGTCTGACTCTTTGGGACCCCATGAAATGTAGCCCTCCAGGCTCCTCTTTTCATGGGATTCTCCAGACAAGAATATGGAGTGGGCTGTCATTTCCTCCTCCAGGGGATCTTCACGACCCAGGGATCAAACCCAGGTCTCCAGCACTGCATGCAGATTCTTTACCATCTGAGTCACCAGGGAAGCCTGTTTGTGATCTATTTTTGCCTTTCTAAAACGAGACTGAGAGCAAACCTGTAGATGAGGATTAATCAGGTTCGAGCGCCCAGCGGTCTGGAGGCTGGTGTCAGCTGTTTACTAGAGTTGTTGGAGGACATTCACTACACCTGGAGATTTTGGAACTGCAGGACGTGACTATGGGGGGAGGGGATGAGGCCACTAAGTCTTGGGAAGCTGAGCTTGGATGTAGCCGCTTCTTCCAGGGAGAAAGCAGACAGGAGAGTGGTATCGGCAAGGTGCTGTCCAGGTAAGGCTGAGTGAGCAGCTGGGGCCACTTTGGGCCAATTTGCTTTGAGCTCCACACTCTTTCTACAATATCACACTGTTTTCATGTTGTTTGGTAGGTTTTATTTTTTAATATCTCAGTGGGAGAATGTGTGTTTTGTGGAAGAAATGACCAACCAGTAGAAAGCCTTTCATTTGTAATAAATCTTTGCCAGGTTTGAGTGAATGGCCTCCAAGGAAGGACTATTTAGAATAGAACCGGACAGAGTGCTAAATAATATACTGTCCAGCATAATCTACTGCCCTCAAGGGAGAGAATCAAATGACTCAGTATAGGTTTTCCATCTTCAGTTTCAATAACCTGATGTCAGGATCCAACCGCAGAACATTTGGGCTGCCTCAGTATGCTCCCCGTGTCCCAGGTTCTTCTTCTCATGATCCCTTTTGCCTCTGCGATGTCAACCCCAGGGGCTTAACGAGTACACACACGGAAGTCTTTCTAATAGTGTTGTGAAGTGAGGGGAGTATTGTGATGTGCCAGAGAAATAAAGTTGAATTTGGACCACACAGAGATCAGCTATTAACACTAAAGACTGAGTTTTTTAGTGGTTGTTTTTTTCCCCAGTTTTATTGAGAAATAGTTAACATACATCACTATATAAATTTAAGGCATAAAACATGATGGTTTGATTTACATATAGTGTGAAATGATTACCCCAGTAGGTTAGCATCCATATTCTCATACAGATACAATAAAGAGAAAAGAAAGAAGAAAAAAAAATCCCTCTTTATAGGAGAACTTAGAATTTATTCTCTTAACAACTCTCCTATAACTCTTAAAGCTTTAATTTTATAGCTGCTATAGTCATCGTGTAGTGCATTAGATTCCTAGGACTTATTTATCTTATAGTTGAGAGTTTTTACCTTCTGACACATTTGCTTTAATTCTGCCACTCCCACCTTGCTTCTAATAATGACAAATTTGATCTTTTTTATCTATGAGTTGTTTTTTTTTTTTTTTTGAGATCCCACATTTAAGTGATATTGTATGTTACTTATCTTTCTGTATTATCCCTGGTGGCTCAGAGGGTAAAGACTGCCTGAAATGCAGGGGACGTGGGTTCGATCCCTAGGTCCTAAATAACTCCTGGAGAAGGGAATGGCAATCTGCTCCAGTGTTCTTGCCTGGAGAATTCCATGGACAGAGCCTATAGTCCATAGGGTCGCAAAGAGTCAGACATGATTGAGCAATACACATATACATCATTTCATTTAGCGTAAGGCCTTCAAGGCTATTGTTGTAAACTGAGTATTTCCTCATTTTCTATGACTGAATTATATACATCTCATAACTTCTTTATACATTTATTAACTAACCGTTAAGATGTTTCCAAATCTCCGCTGTTGTAAATAACGCTGCTATAAATGTGCGGTGCTTAGTCGCTCAGTTGTGTCCGACTCTTTGCGACCCCATGGACTGCAGTTGGCCAAGATCCTCTGTCCATGGGGATTCTCCAGGAAAGAACACTGGAATGGGTTGCCATGCCCTCCTCCAGGGGATCTTCCCAACCCAGGAATTGAACCTGGGTCTCCCACATTGCAGGCAAATTCTTTACTGTCTGAGCCACCAAGGAAGCCTGTGAATACTGGAGTGGGTAGCCTATCCCTTCTCCAGGGAATCTTCCTGACCCAGGAACTGAACTGGGGCCTCCTGCATTGGAGGTGGATTCTTTACCAGCTGAGCTACTAGGGAAGCCCCACCGCTATGAACATGGGGGTGCAAATGGACATGGGTTTGGGTGGACTCTGGGAGCTGGTGATGGACAGGGAGGCCTGGCGTGCTGCGGTTCATGGGGTGGCAAAGAGTTGGACACGACTGAGTGACTGAACTGAACTGAATATTTTTTTGAGTTAGTGTTTTTGATTTCTTTAAATATATTTCCAGAAGTGGAACTTCTAGATCATATGGTAGTTCTACTGTTAATTTTTTGAGGATACCCCATGTTGTTTTCCAGAGGGATCCTTTATGGCTCAGATGGTAAAGAGTCTGCCTGCAATGCGGGAGACTCGAGTTCGTTCCCTGGGTCAGGAAGATCCCCTGGAGAAGGAAATGGCAACCCATGCCAGTATTCTTGCCTGAAAAATCCCATGGACGGAGGAGCCCATGTGGTCACTTTTTTCCTTCTTTCATGTTGTTTTCCAGAGTGGCTGTACAGTTCCACTGGCAGTGCACAAAGATTCTGTTTTGTCCACATCCATGCTGGTATTTGTTATCACTTGTCTCTTTGATGTTGGCCATTTTAATGGATGTGAGGTGATATCTCATTGTGGTTTACATTTGCATTTCTCTAATGACTAGCGGTGATGAGGATCTTTTCATGTGCCTGTCACAATTTTCTATATCTTTTTTGGAGACATGTCTATTCAGTTCCATTGCCCATTTTATAGTTGGGTTATTTTATTTTATTTTTGATATTAGTTGTATGAGTTCTTTACATATTTTGGATATTAACCCCTTATCAGACATGTGACTTAAAATACTTTTACCATTCTGTATGTTGTCTTTTTACTTTTAAAATTGGAATCTTTGTATATTTTTATGATATGTCATTTGTATTAACGTGGCTGTTTGTGGGTGAAAGGAATAAGAGAATGAGCTTTTTTGTTCACTATTCTAGGTGTTTCCAAGACTTGCTGTATAATCAGTGCCTTTATGACCTTTCCTTCTTTCATGGAAGTTGTTTGTTTCAAGTACATCGTAGCATTCAAAATTAGGCTGAAAACAGCATCTCTAGTGATTTTCTAGCAGCAAGGAACTTGTTCTTTGATGAGGGGGAAATTCTGGTGGGTCAGGAAGGTGTGTTCTGAGGTGGAACTTAGGGAGGAAATGTATCAACTTATAGATCCTGGGTGCAAAATCAAACTGGTCTCTATTCTAAATGGACAACTAGTTTCATTTTTTTTTTTTCCAGTAAGTCTGATGCTGATATGAGTAAATTGGAATAGAGAGAGAGGGAAGGATGGTAGGTAAACCTACTATCCTTTCTAGCATGTGGCCCTAGACAGCCTCACTCTAAGTTTAATAATTTACATTAAAAAAATTCTTTTAATCTACTGTTATAATGAAGTTTCTGAACATGTATTTTGGAATATCCAGTAGATTACCTGGTACTGGGATAGGAAAGAGGATGTTCAGATGTTCACACACTTCACTAGGGCTCCAGTGTTCTGGGAGAAAAGGTGCTGGGTGATCTCTATTTGCACCAGAAACTCCTTGTGACTCTTAATGGTCTGAGTGGAGATCCTTCATCTTGTGCCCTTATTAAGGAAGCAGGAAAAAAAAAAGGATCTTCACAGGTGGTGCCAGTGGTAAAGAGCCTGCCTGCCAACAAAGGAGACATAAGAGATGTGGGTTCAATCCCTGGATCGAAAAGATCCCCTGGAGGAGGGCACGGCAACCCACTCCAGTATTCTTGCCTGGAGAATCCCCATGGACAGAGGAGCCTGGTGGGCTACAGTCCATAGCATTGCAAAGAGCTGGACACGACTGAAGTGATTTAGCATGTTCGCACAGGAAATAAAAATCAGGCTCCTTTTTTATATGAAAGGAAAGATTTTCCTGCTCATTCCGTCTTTACTGTCTGTGAATCTCATTCTGACATGTGTTCTGTTATGTACTTAAACACTGACATCTTTCTATTAACTTTTATAAATGGCTGATGATGCATGATGGCTCTCACTGCCCCAGGGTAGAGCAAATTTAAAATTAGTCTTCTGGTCTCATCTTTGGTTAGTAAAACCAAATGCTTGTGAAGAAGTTCAATTACAGTTTAATACATTATTGCTCTCTCTAATGATGTTTTGCAGTGATTATTTTTATAACAACTTCATAGTTTATATTTATAAGAATATTGTGAAATTAGAGTACAAAGCGTTTACATACATATACTCCTCACCATGTCCCCTATCATTAACATCATATATTATTCTATTACATTATTTTGGTGCCTCTATTATAGTTAATGAACCAGTATTGATACATTATCATTAACTAAGTCCATATTTTATTTATGTTTACTTAGTTTCCACTGGATGTCATTTTTCTGTTCTAGGATCTCATGTAGGACACCATATTACTCTTAATTGCACACATTACATTACACTTGACACTAAGTTGCCAAATCTCTTTAGACACCTGTTGGCTATTTCTTAGGCTTTCTGGGCTACCTGTGACTTTGAAAGTTTGAAAAAGATTGATCTAGTATACTGTAGGATGTCCCTCTCCTGGAATTTCTCTCATGATTAAACTGAGATTAAGGGTTTGGGGGAGGAGAACGTTGGAGTTAAAGTGCTATAGTTTCCGTATTATATCAAGAGTACGTACTATCCATGTGACGTCACTGTTGATGTTGACCTTGATCATCTGGCTAAGGTGGTATTTGTCAGGTGTTCTTAGTCTTCTTTTCTCTCTTTCCATAGTGTATTCTTTGGAAAGAAGTTATCTTGGACAGCCCACTCTTAAGGAGTAACTGTTTCTCCTGCTCCTTTTCCATGAGGTGGTTTTATATACTTTTATTACGCTTAGATTCTTTTGTCATGGATTGCATACCATTAGTGGACCCCCAGCCTCCTAAGTGATTTAAGAATATTTGCATACATTAAGGTTTACTCTTTGTTCTGTGAAATTCTGCACTCTATTTTGCTGCTCTGCTAAGCCATGTCTGACTTTTTGCGACCCTTTAGATTGTAGCCTGCCAGGCTCCTCTGTCCATGGGATTTTTCAGGCAAGAGTACTGGAGTGGGTTGCCATTTCCTTCTCTGGGGGATCTTCCTGACCCAGGGTCAAACCCTGGGTTTGATCAAACCCTAGGTCTCCTGCATTGGAGACGGATTCTTTACCTGCTGAGCCATTGGGTAAAATTCTATGGTTTTGCAAATGCAAAATATCATGTATCCACCATTACCATATCAGAATAGTTTTACTGACTTAAAACTGTCCTCTCTGATTCGCCTATTCAACCTACCCAAACTCATGGTAACCACTGATCTTTTTACTGTTTTCCCTTCACTAAGCAAAGCTGTAGTTTTGCTTCTTTCAGGGACTACCCTGGTGGCGCAGATGATAAAGAGTCTGCCTGCAATGCGGGAGACCTGCATTCGATTCCTGGGTTGGGAAGATCCCCTGGAGAAGGGAATGGTAATCCACTCCAGTGTTCTTGCCTGGAGAATTCCAAGGTCAGAGGAACCTGGAGCCTGGAGGGTTACAGTTCATGGGTTGTGAAGAGTTGGACGTGACTGTGTGACTAACACACACACACAGTATCTAGCTTTTTCATATTGGTTTGTTCTACTTAGCAATATGCATTTAATGTTCATCCGTATCATTGGGTATGTTGATAGCTCATTTTTTTTTATATGGAATAATATTTTCTTGTGTAAGTATACCACAGTTTGTTCATTCACATATTGAAGGACATCTTTGCTTCTAATTTTGGAAATTATGAATATACTGAGTAAACATTTGCATGCAGATTTTTGTGAGGACTTAAGTTTTCAAACCAGTTGGGTAAATATCTAGAAGTGTGATTGCTGGATCGTATGGTGAGACTATGTTTAGCTTTGGAGGAAACTGACAAGTTTTCTTCCAAAGTGGAATTACCATTTTGCATTTCCACCATCAGTGAACGAGAGTGCTTGAACATGTTTGCATGTTTTTTCGCCAGCAATTGGTATTTTAAATTTTAAATACTTACCCATTAGGTATGTAGCTATTTTAATTTATTTTTCACTGTTTCAATTTGTAATTCTCTAATGATATGTGATGTTGACAATTTTTTTTTTCACATACTCATTTGGTATCTGTGGGCTTCCCTGGTGGTTCAGATGGTAAAGAATCCACCTGCAATGCAGGAGACCTGGGTTCAATCCCTGGGCTGGAAAGATCACGTGGAGAAGGGAATGATAGCTCACTCCAGTGTTCTTGCCTGGAGAATCCACTGGACAGAGGAGACTGGTGGGCTGTAGTCCATGAGGTCACAAAGAGGTGGACATGACTGAGCGACTATGCAGCACAGCATTTGGCATCTGTATAGTTTCCTTAGAGAGAGATGTTTAGATCTTTTCACACTTTAGAGTTGGGTTGCTTGTTTTCTTATTGTTGTGTTGTAAGAGTTCTCTGTATATTTTAGATATACGTCCTTTTTTCCCAGAAATGTGTTTTGCAAATGTTTTCTCCCAGTTTGTGGTTTGTGATACTGTTTTTCAATGTATTTTCACCCTCTAAGGGGATACTTGGTAAGGAAAAGAAATGAGTCAATCGTAATGTCTCTATGTGAAAATGCTCAACCTACGCCCTCTAGGAATCTATTTTTCATTAGCCTTCCAAAGGCATTGTTCTTTTCAAAGTCTTATGCACAGTGTAAGAAAGATATTATGAGGAGATATCAGTACCCAAATATGTAAAGAAAAAGTGCATTTAAAAAAATTTGATTCTCCATTTTGAGTTGATTTATAGTTCTTTTCAGGTCTACTATATCCTTCTACTTTTCCATCCATTCTATTAATTTTTGAGAATTTGATATTGAAACTCCAACTAAAAATCTTAATTTGTTTACTTAAAAAATAATTGTAATATATAATGGAACTGTATATTTTGTATTTTCCAAGTCTCCTATAAATCTGCTATCATACTTTCATAATCTAAAAAATGAGAAAAAAAGGAAAAGGTAGAAAGAAACAGATAAAGTTCATTTAAATAGTATATGTTTAACCCAATTTAAAAAATTTGATTCTCACAATGAGACCCTGTGATGTAGATAAGTTGGGTGTTTGTAATCAAGTTTAGTATCAACTTTGATAGGAAAGTTTTGAGATAAGGAGATAGGCACCCAGGCAAACTACATGATTTGGGCTGAGTTTCACAGTCAGCAAGAGACGAAGCCTTGACCCCACTTCTTGTTTTCTCCTGGCCCTAGATTCTCTTACCTATGTCACACTAGAATTCTGTCCAATTAGTGGGAAACCATTATTGCTTTGGTTTAAAGTGCAAGCTCATGGATAATCCACATAGGTAACCATTTATTTTTCTGATGCATTTGATCCTTGGCTGAGTCAGATAAATAACTTGTCCAGAATGGAATGAGCTAAGGTGCATCCTGAACTTTTAACTCCATCTTTGCTTTCTTGGTGTTTTGCAGCCTCAGTTATAGTCTATCATCTGATTCTTCCAGAGAATCCTTTATTGGAGAGAGTGTTTTAGTACAGATATTCTTTGGCATTTACCAATGTTTTCTTTAAAAGTTTGGGAGGAAAATATCTGGTATTTAACCAATTTGGAAACTGAAAGTTCCTTTAGAGCAAGATTTCTCAACCTTGGCACTGTTGTACTTTGGGCCAGCAATTTTTTTTTTTTTTTTTTTTGATGTGGAGGGCTCTTGTTCATGGTAGGATGCTGAGACACATTTCCGGACTCTGCCCAATAGATGCCAGGAGCATCCCTCCCTGCTGTCATAATGGAGAATGTCTTGGATATTGCCAAGTGTCCCCTCGTGGGGAGGAGACCCTTCTGTCAAACACTGCTGCTCTGGTTTTAAACTGTTTGGTGATTTAGCCAGCAGTAGATTCCCTGGTGGCTCAGACAATAAAGAATTTGCCTGTAATATGGGAGACCGGGGTTTGATCTCAGGGTTAGGAAGATCCCCTGGAGGAGGAAATGGTAACCCACTCCAGTATTCCTGCCTGGAGAATCCCATGGACAGAGGAGCCTGGCTGGCTACAGTCCACGGGGTCGCAAAGAGTCAGATATGACTGAGTGACTAACTCAGTAACTAACACACACACACAGATCATATTAGGTTAATGTCAAGAAGATACTGATTTTATAGGCTAGCAAAATTCATTGTTCTGTGTTTTTATTACCTTACTGGTTTTGTAATTTAGTATTATTGTAGTTGTTTACTTGCTCAGTTGTGTCCAACTCTTTTGCAACCACATGGACTATAGACCTCCAGGCTCCTGTGTCCATGGGATTTCCCAGCAAGAATACTAGAAAGGGTTTTGCCATTTCCTTCTCTAGGGGATCTTCCTGAACCAGGGATCAAACCTGCATCTCCTGCTTGGCAGGCAGATTCTTTACCACTGAGCCACCTGGGAACAGATTCTTTTAATTTAGTATAGTAACATAAACAACATTTTATTCAAAGTTGTTAATAAAATGCAAGGAATAGGGCTAAACTAGGGGAGGGTTAGGAAAGATGACAAGGAGGTCAACTACGGGTTAAATAAACTTTTGGCAAGGTTAAACAATTTTATGGCCCATGGTAAAGTTCCTCATAGGAGTATCTTTTGCCTTTTGTCTTTTCATTGTAGAATCATGGAATTTTATTGTCTGCAGGGCCTATAGTGATAAAGTAGTAAGTGCTAGAACAGAATAAAGGGTGAAATATTATTGTTGGATCCAGTTTCTATTTTAACACAGTCTATTACTCTGAGTACTATAATATACATACTTTAATTATAGAAAATCTATAGTTTATTATGGTCTTCCCTCCTAGCTCAATTGGTAAAGAATCTGTCTGCAATGCAGGAGACCTGGGTTTGATTCCTGGGTTGGGACAATCCCCTGGAGAAGAAAATGGCAACCCACTCAAGTATTCTTGTCTGGATACTTCCATGGACAGAGGAGCCTGGCAGACTACAGTCCTTGGGGTCGCAAGAGTTGGACATGACTTAGCGACTAAAGCATCACCACCGTAGTTCATTCTAGCATTAATTATAGCATAGACATAATCTAGGAATTACACATTATAACACTTGAAAATTGAATTTAAAAATTGTCCCTCTCTGAAACTGGGACCCTAGAGAAATGGCTGGTTCTAGAGCTAGGGCAGGGAAAATTCATGAGCCTGGAACATTTTGTGGTAAAAGTAAGGGGAAAAAATGAAAAGTAGGATATGTCAAAGTAACATGGGAGCTGAATTTTAAGAGTTCCCAGTATCCAGAGCTGGAACAATTGAAGCAATAAAAGGAAATAATAAATACTACTGAATTACAATCTGAACAATACAATATTCATTCATATTGATATAGAAATAAACAATTGAATAAATATTTAAGTGGTAGAGAAGTGACAAGTCTTCATTACAGAAAAATTCCAAATATGAAATATAGAAAGCATGAGGGGAATGGAGACAACACCACTAGCATGCCACAGTAATAATTGCTGCAGACAAGATTCATGGATGAAAGCTAAAATGAATGGCTGAAATATTAAGGAGCAACAGAATATTTGCTCAAAAAAATCTCTCCCAAATATTCATTAACTGCTGTTGTGAATTTAGCACATGTCTACAAATTTTTGGTAATTCAGTTCAGTCCTTCAGTCATGTCTGACTTTTTGGGTCCCACGGACTGTAGTATGCCAGGCCTCCCTGTCAATCACCAACTCCCAGAGTTTACTCAAACTCATGTCCATTGAGTTGGTGATGCCATCCAACCATCTCATCCTCTGTGGTCCTCTTCTCCTCCCACCTTCAATCTTTCCCAGCATCAGGGTCTTTTCCAGTGAGTCAGTCCTTTGCATCAGATGGCCAAAGTATTAGAGTTTCAGCTTCAGCACCAGTCCTTCCAATGAATATTCAGGACTGATTTCCCTTAGGATTGACCAGTTTGATCTCCTTGTAGTCCAAGGGACTCTCAAGAGTCATCTCCAACACCACAGTTCAAAAGCATCAATTCTTCAGTGCTCAGCTTTCTTTATAGTCCAACTCTCACATCCATATATGACTACTGGAAAAACCATAGCTTTGACTAGATGGACCTTTGTTGTTAAAATAACGTCTCTGCTTTTTAATATGCTGTCTAGGTTGGTCATAACTTTTCTTCCAAGGAGCAAGTGTCTTTTAATTTCAAGGCTGCAGTCAGAATCTGCAGTGATTTTGGAGCCCCCCCAAAATAAAGTCTGTCACGGTTTCCATTGTTTCCCCATCTATTTGCCATGAAGTGATGGGACCAGATGCCATAATCTTAGTTTTCTGAATGTTGAGTTTTAAACCAACTTTTTCACTCTCTTCTTTCACTTTCATCAAGAGGCTCTTTAGTTCTTCACTTTCTGTCATAAAGGTGGTGTCATCTGCATATCTGAGGTTATTGATATTTCTCCTGGCAATCTTGATTCCAACTTGTGCTTCATCCAGTTCAGCATTTCTTATGATGTACTCTGCATATAAGTTAAATAAGCAGAGTGACAATATGTAGCCTTGACGTACTTCTTTCCCCAATTTGTAACCAGTCTGTTGTTCCATGTCCTGTTCTAACTGTTGCTTCTTTACCTGCATACAGATTTGTCAAGAGGCAGGTCAGGTGGTCTGGTATTCCCATCTCTTGTAGAATTTTCCACAGTTTGTGGCAATCCACACAGAGTCTTTGGCATAGTCAATAAAGGAGAAATAGATGTTTTTCTGGAACTCTCTTGCTTTTCCAATGATCCAACAGATGTTGGCAATTTGATCTCTGGTTCCTCTGCCTTTTCTAAATCCAGCTTGAACATCTGGAAGTTCACGGTTCACATTACTGTTGAAGCCTGGCTTGGAGAATTTTGAGCATTACTTTGCTAGTGTGTGAGATGAGTGCAATTGTGCAGTAATTTGAGCATTCTTTGGCATTGCCTTTCTTTGGGATTTGAATGAAAACTGACCTTTTCCAATCCTGCAGCCACTGCTGAGTTTTCCAAATTTGCTGGCATATTGAGTGCAGCACTTTCACAGCATCATCTTTTAGGATTTGAAATAGCTCAACTGGAATTCCATCACCTCCACTCGCTTTGTTTGTAGTGATGCTTGCTAAGGCCCACTTGACTTTGCATTCCTGGATGTCTGGCTGTAGGTGACTGATCACAGCATCATGATTATCTGGGTCATGAAGATCTTTTTTGTATAGTTTTCTGTGTATTCTTGCCACCTCTTCTTAACATCTTCTGTTTCTGTTAGGTCCATACCATCTGTCCTTTATTGTGCCAAACTGTGCCAGATTATTGTCCTTTATCATCATCAAATTAATAGGATACAAAGTCAACTTATAAAACTTGGCTGCATCTCTGTGTAATAACAATGAACAATTTGAAAAGAAAGTGAAGAAAATAATTTTATTTACAATAGCATCAAATATGAAATACTTAGGAATTAGCCAAGGAGATAAAAGATTTATACACTGAAAACTACAAAACACTGCTGAAAGAAAATAAAGAAAACACAAAATGGAAAGACTTCTTGTGTTCATGGATTGAAATATTTGTATTGTTTATGTTCTAGTACTACCTAAAGTGATTTACAAATTTAATCTATCCTTATCAAATCCCAATGATTTTTTGCATAAGTTGAAAAATCTGATAAGGAATTAATATCTAGACTATATGGAAAACTCCTAAAACTATAACAACAGCAATAACGAAAAATGTGATTCAAAAATTGGCAAAGGGCTTGGCATTTTTCCAATGAAGATGAACAAAGGGCAATAAGCACATGGAAAGATGCTCAACATCACCACTAAGTATTAGGGTAATGCAAATTAAAACCTGTCTGGGAGAAGAACTTTCTAGACACAAGGAGCTAGTAGAGCAGAGATTACGGTGTAGACATTTGTCTTTTGCATTCCTGAGCAAGCAAGCAGGTCATTGTGGCTGCAGCAGTGAATGAGAGTGGAGTTGTAGGCGAGGAGGTTGGACAGGTGTGGGAGACAGACCGTGGATGGCCTCATAGGCCATCCAGAGAATGCTGTCTTTTATGCTGAGTGGAGAGCCATGTAGAGGGTGTTGAGCAGAGGAGTGATGTGATAAAACTTAATTGTCTCCCCCTTGGCCTTCCCTTGTGACTCAGCTTGTAATGAATCCACCTTCAATGTGGGAGACCTGGGTTTGATCCCTGGGTTGGGAAGATCCCCTGGAGAAGGGAAAGGCCACCCATTCCAGTATTCCGACCTGGAGAATTCCATGGACTGTATAGTCCATGGGGTCGCAAGCATACACGACTGAGCGACTCTCACTTGAGGCATGTAGGATCATAGTTCCCAGACCAGGGGTGGAACCTGAGTCCCCCTGCAGTGCAAGCTCAGAGTCTTAACCACTGGACCACCAGGAAAGTCCCCAAACTAAAGTGATATTTCTGACTGTGGCACCTGGACAGACTGCAGGAGTCAATTGTAGAAGCAGCGAAACTTATTGGAGGTACTACAGTATCTGGGTGAGAAATGATGGCTGCTTGAACTAAGCTGTAACTCTGCAGGTGGTGGCAAAGCCAAGTTCTGATGGTATTTTGAAAGTGGGATCAGCAGATTTTTCCTGAGAAATTGGATACAGTGTATGAGAGAGATAAGAGAATCAAGGATGATGCTCAGGTTTATGGCCTCTTGCATTAATAAAAACCCTTTATATACAGAAATAAAAAAGGAAAATGTTGTAAAAGATGTTACCTTATAACAACAACACCTGTTTTTGTATTGTAATTTCATACCATTGTCATTTGAAAATGCCAGTGGAATAACTCTTTGTCTGAAAAAAAAGTTCATCTATAGCTTATGGTTCTCTGGGAGAAGCCTTCATTTTTCACATCAGCTTGCTTCCAGCAGGGGCACACAGCCAAAGAGATGACTCTCATGTCTTGTTCTGCTCAGTCTTTGAGACTGAGAATAAGTGTTTAAAGTAATAATATTTGTTTTTGGTTTTGCTCCGCTTGGAGGAACATCTCATAACTAGTCCTGGTGCTCACAGTGATGAAAATAATTTTTGCTAATTGTGTCTATGGACATGCAAAGCATAAATATGTACAAGATACTGAATAATAACAGCATTGTGGTATCTGTTCTTACTGTTTCAGAGTTTACCTTGGTTATAAGAAATTCTAGCAGGAGCACTACACATTGCCTTTTAAATCATTGCAGTAAACGATTATTCTTTTCTTTTTTGGCTTTTAAAAAATTTTATTATTGGAGTTTTTTCATTTCATAACAGATTTTCAATACTTAAAAATTGTGATTAGTTTTTTTAACTTTTTATTTTATATTGGAGTATAACTGATTAACAGTGTTTTATTAGTTTCAGGTGTTCAGCAAAGTGATTCAGTTATATATATACATAGATCTATTCTTTTTCAAATTCTTTTCCCATTTAGGTTGTTACATAATACTGAGCAGAGTTCCCTGTACTATACATTAGATCCTTGTTGGTAATCCATTTAAAAATATCCTTTTCTAACAGATGAAGGATCTAAAGTCCAGAAAGATTACTTAACTTGTTTATGTTTAAATATATACTGAAGAGTGGGGCTGGGCTTCCTAGACTCCAGACCTGTTTGTCTTCAAAGACAATGTTCTTTTTGATTTGCTGCTGTTCGATCTCAGGGACTTAGATGAATGATGTATTTGTAGCATGTTAATTCAACAAACATTAATTTAGTGCTTCTGTATGTCAGGAACTCAGTTATCTTGACATTAGAGGATAAGAAGATTGATTGATTAGTTGATTAAATGACTACTGAATACCCATGATATGCCTGGAGGTGTTCAGGGCTGTAGGAAGACAAAGATGAATGGTCTTTGCTCTTGAGAAAGAATCACTGGTCCTCAGAGGTGCTGGACAGTGATGATTGAATCTTACAAAATAGTAGCAGAAACCTAAATGGATAGGCTTTTGTTTGGGATGGCTGCTCTGATTGATTCAGGCATTTCAGAAATTTATTAACTTCCTACTTTGAATTGGAAAGTCTACACAATAGTATTTCAAGAATGGTTTGAGACAGGCCTATATTTTGCTTTTTTACATATCATTTTCATTCAAATTCTTATTTTTCTTTAAAACTCATTACTAGATATGTGATGAATAAAGATATAGTATTCAAATCACTTGAAGATCTGAATATATCATTTCACAACACAATTATCTGTACTTAAGAACTCAAGTGTCATCTCTTCAGAGACCTTCCTTGCCTCTATTGTCTAAATTAGACCCACTTTCCAGCCACTCAACATCACTTTATGCTGTTAAATTTTTTTCATGGCTTTATCACTATCAGATATTATTATTCATATGCTCATTTGTTTACTGCCTGTCTTTTACTACTAGAGTTTCGTGAGAAATTTTTACAGTGATAAAGAAATTTAACTTTACTTAGGTAAATTAGAAAAACTGATTGTAGTGTTAGAATTTTTCAAATGCTTTAATTCTGAACTATTTATCAGGATGTTTGTATACAAACCATAACAAAGTAGAATACAACAAACACATTGCTCTTATTCAAGTCAAAGTATTTTCTCGGTTCTGAACTTGTCCCTATCACTTCAGTTTTTAATTTTTAACAAAGGTGTTGTTTTTCTTTTTCTTTTTTTAAAAATATGGAACACTTCACAAACTGCATGTCATCTTTGCACTGGGGCCATGCTAATCCTCATTCCAATTTTAGTATATTTGCTTCCAAAGTGAACACTGTTCTTTGTTTTGAGAAAGTACTTGATTGACACAATATAACATTTAAGTGGACGAAGGGTCAATGATCACCAAAAAAATTAAAAGGTATTTTCCAATTGATATGATTTTCTCTTTAGATTTTTGTCTATATTAAAATATGTTTCATGTGAAAAAATCATACTTGCATTCATAGATAGTCTAAATTGTTGGAATTAAATTTAACACATATAAATCCATGGTTGATCTAAAGACAGCAGAGTGTCAAATATTTATATAAACTCATTAATGTGAATATTTGCCACAAATTAAAACATGAACAAAATTGTTAGGAAATAGAGGAGGCAGATGTAAAGATCTAGAGGAAGAATGTCTCAGATAGAGGAAAAGGCAAGGACTGAAATTTGAAGGGTGGTTAAGAGTGGAGGATGTGTGAAATACCCATAGAATGCCAGAGGAGAAAAAAATGTAAAGGTGGGCAAGAACTAATCATGTGGGGCTCTATGGGACAGAGTAAGGAGTTTGCGTTTTATCCAAGAAAACTGCCAAGATAGTGGAGGGCTTAAGCAACAAATGACATGATCTGATTTATGATTTTAAAATATCACTGTGGTCCCTTGGTGGAAAAGGGATTATATGAGGGTAAGAATTAAAACAGGAAATTCAGTTAAGAGGCAATTATAATAGTTTAAGAAACAGATAATTAGGACTAAGATTGTGTTACTGCAACAGAGAGAAAAAGGTCAGTTCAGCTGTTGGGCTGGTTGTGGGGAATGGAGAGAAAAGGATGGGACTGCTAGACTTTGGGCTTGAACAACTGGGTGGAGAGTACCATTTACTTAGGTTGAAAGTCAAGAGTCTTGTTGTGGATGTGTTAAGCTTCTCAGGCCTATTAGATATTTAGGTAGTGGTACTGAGAAGTTCTACGCTACTGGCCTGCCCAGAAAGAGACCACATCACCCAACCTCTGTTGCAAAAAGGCAAGTCTGCCTGTCTAAACTCCCCAGCAAGGGCAGCCAGGACAAAAGAAGCACTGAGCCAGACCACCAGACTTCACTTTCCTGATGAGGACGTGTGTACATGCTCAGTTGCTAAGTCCTGTCTGACTCTTTGTAACTCCATGAACTGTAGCCTGCCAGGCTTCTCTGTCCATGGGGTTTTCTGGGCAAAATGCTGGAGTGGCTTGCCATTCCCTTTTCCAAGAGATCTTCCTGACCCAGGAATCAAAAGCTTATCTCCTGTTTGGCAGGTGGCTTCTTTACCACTAACACCACCTGGCAAGAAAATGCCCTTAAAGGGGATATTTTGTATCCACTTCCTCTCTTTTCCTACAGGATGGAAGGTGGATGTTGCAGGGAGACTGTTCTGACCATGTGGCTTGATTAGAATTCCCTGAGAGATGTCAGAACAATGAGGCAGATGGCATCCGAGGCCTGGGATGACTTTGTGGAGTGGAGCAACCCACATGCTCCGAACCACCGATCCACTTCCAGAAAGCGATGTGAAAGAAAAGTAAGTTTTTCCTTGTTTGAGTCCTTAATACCACTTAATGGTTCCCAAGTTTGGGTTCTGAAAATATGCTAGTTGCCTTCTAGTCTGATTAGGCCATGTCAATGAGATCACATCAACCACCATTTAGGAACCTAAAGCATTCCTGGCCAAGACTAAGGTACATTTTGAAAATGTGGAAAATGCCGTATTGTTCAGTTTTCTCCTAAGTTCATTACCACCTGAGGGACTACTCAAGGTTTGTTAATAAATCCATAGGTATTAGAATGAAAAAAAAAAAAGACTGAAGAGTAACATAGAATTCTCTTTATGTTTTCAGCCACATGACAGGGGCCATTTGTCCCAAGTAACCTTCTGCTTCTGTACAGGAGATGACCGTATTAGCATTTCTTTAATTTTGGGGTGAATCCTGAACTCTCCATCTTGTTTCAAGTACAAGGAGGTGAACAGGCCACATAACAAAATGGTTTCATCTCCATGGCAGGGGCTTGGATTCTCTTCTTTCACCTGCAGACTGAGCAGATTAGCTTCTCCATCATTCTGCCTGTACAGGGAATCACAGGTCGAAAGTTCCCCTGCACTGTAGCAGTTTAGCAGCCTTTTATTCAGCTGGATGAGAAATGTAGCCTTAGTGAAGACTGTAAAAAGCAGTAATGAAAAGTGTCTCAGCTCTTTAATGGAGTGGTGTTAATCGTATTTCTGGCTTTTAAAATGCTGTTGGGAGAAACACATTTTTGTTTGTTTCACATACAACATATTTCATGCAACTCAATAAGAAAAAAAAACCACTCCTATTTTTATAGATGCTTCCATTTGCTTTGTTAGTTCAAGTTGTATCTTTGTCTAGCAACTTCTGTGGTTCTTAGCAAGTATGCTAATTACATAGCTTTGCTAACAAGTCAATGGTTAATGCATTCTGTTAACCACTGCAACTACAAAAATGCAGGTTTTCTTCTTACTACTGTGCAGTCTTTTTGCCTAATCATTTCCTTACAGGAGGTGTACAAGTTTCAGTGGGGTTTAATGCAGGTAAAATTAATTTTAATAATGTATTTAATTTAGTTCCATGTATCAAAAATATTTTGGGTAACTCCAGAAGATTGTGAAGGACAGGGAAGCCTGGCATGCTGCAGTCCATGGGGTCATGAAGAGCTGGATATGACTTGGCGACTGAGCAAGAATCAAAAATACTATCATTTAAACATGTAATAAGTTAAAAATTTTAGTGAAGTATTTTGCATTGTTCTTTCATACTAAGTTTTTGAAATCCAGGTTGTATCTTGCACTTCTAGCATAATTCAATTTGAACTAGCCCATTTCAAGTGTCCAGTGGCAACTGTATTGGGCAGCACAGCTCTGCTCACTGAGATGACTGGGATTCAAGAAGAGATGACGTTATTATAAAGATCTTAAACCCTATATTGTTCTCTGTCTCTCTCTCTCTGTCTGTCTCATTCCTTGAGAAATATGCACACACATAAGCTATTGTCAAAACTCTCAGTCTCACTGCCAGACCCGTCTGACTTGATTCTGTGAGAAGGGCTGTATGGTGTGGTGCTTCACGTTATGAACTAAGTTCAACTTGGGTTTCTCCTAAGAAACTGTTGAATCTGAAATACAAAATGTGATCCAGCAAAATGCTATTATACTCATACGCTCAGCCCCTTTGAAAAACCTCAGATTACAACAGAGGAGGAGTGACACTTTGTTGTTACAACTTTTTGTCAGCTCTAATGACTGTTTTATTTACAGCCGGTGATGATGCTTTTATCATTATATTATATTTTGTATAATAGGATGGGCCAGGCCATATGGGTAGGGGTTGATGTGAGAGGATTATCATTACAATTTCAGCACATGTTTTTAACAGTGCCATGTTATGCATTTTGAGTCAATGCTTGAAACCATATGACATTAGGAATGTATAAAGAAAAAGAAATAGGTGAGAGAAATGAAGAGGTATAAGTTTCCATTTACAAAATGAGTCATGGGGATGAAAAGTACAGCATGTAATAATAATGTAATATTTGTGTGACATGGTAACTAGACATGTTGTGGTGATCATTTTGTCATAAATAGAAATATTGAATCCCTATGTTGTGTACCAGGAACTAATATAGTATTGTAGGTCAATTACTTCAAAACAAACAAACATAGAAAAAGAGATCAGATTTGTGATTGCCAGAGGCAGGGAGTAGGGAAGGGGGAACTGGATGAGGGTGGATAAAACATACAAACTTCCAGCTATAAGATAAATATTAGGAATGTAATCTACAACATGATTGTCATAATTAGCAAGAAAGTTGTTATATATGAAAGTTGTCAAGAGAGTTAATCCTAAGAGTTCCATCTTAGGGAAACAAAGAAAAATATTTTTTCTTTTTTTCTTAATATTTTACATCTATATATGTTCACTAAACTAATTGTGATAATGATTTCATGATGTATGTAAGACAAATCATTGTACTATATGTGAAAGTGAAAGTCGCTCAGTTGCATCCAACTCTTTGGGACCCAGGCCAGCACACTGGAGTGGGTAGCCTTTCCCTTCTCCAGGGGATCTTCCCAACCCAGGGACAGAACCCAGGTCTCCTGCATTGCAGGCAGATTCTTTACCAGTTGAGCCACAAGGGAAGCCCTGTATACCTTAAACTTGCATAGCGCTGTACATGAATTGGTGGGCTTCCCAGGTGGCGCTAGTGGTAAAGAACCTGCCTGCAAATGCAGGAGACGTAGGAGACGCGGGTTTGATCCCTGAGTTGGGAGGATCCCTTGGAGGAAGACATGGCAACCCACTCCAGTATTCTTGCCTGGAAAATCCCATGGACAGAGGAGCCTGGGAGACTAGAGTCCATGGGGTCTCAAAGAGTCGGACATGACTGAAGTGACTTAGCACATAAGTGAATTAAATCTCAATAAAACTGGGGGAAAGGGAAGAAAACGAAAAAGAACTACTTCCAAGACAACTCCTGTGATACCTATCAATATAATATTGCTTATTTTCATTTGAATTATTTATTTAAGCATACAATTAAGGGAGGATGCGACCATATAATTGATGCCTTCATTAATGCTCTTTCTGTATTTGTAGTTTTTTTTTTTTTTTTTTTTTTTCCAGTTTCAAAGGAATTTAATATTATTTACACAGTTGAGGAACAGATGATACATTTCCATTTGTTAGAAACTGATCTCTATAATAAAATAGATTTTAAATTCAGTGTATGTCATTATTAATGCTAAGGAAATCTTAGCCTTTTTTTTTTTTTTTTTTCCAGTTTCAAAGGAATTTAATATTATTTACACAGTTGAGGAACAGATGATACATTTCCATTTGTTAGAAACTGATCTCTATAATAAAATAGATTTTAAATTCAGTGTATGTCATTATTAATGCTAAGGAAATCTTAGCCTGTATTTGTAGTTTTAAATCTGACCTATGCTAGTGAAGTCTTTCAGAAACAGTCTTGTAGACCAACAGATGATGGTAAGGCTCCTAGGTTTGCCAATAGGTGGGGCAAATTCATCTGGTTTCTCTAGAACTTCGCATTCTCATCTGCAATGAAAAGCATTCAGGTGAGGATAAACATGTATGAAAGTATCTAGCATAGTGGTGGACATGCAGTCAGCTCGTGTTTTCTTTTCCACTCCCGGAATCCCAGGTACTGGTACATAGTTCTAGTTTAGCTCTTTTCAGAAGTAGTAGTATGAAGTCATAATGTGCAGTTTTAGGGGCATTAAGAATAGTGTCAGGGAGATAAAGGCATCTTTATAATTTTTATAGACCACTGGGGTCAACTAGGTTTAAAATTCACTGGGCAAAATTTTGCAAGCTATCTTAATAACTTTAATGTTATAAAAGCATATAATCTTGTACTTCTGATGTCTGGGTAATTAAACTTTGAACACCAGTGACTTCTAATCTTCCATAGTTTCATAATCTTGCATTTGTTTCACTGAAGATTGGTCATTACTCATCTCCACCTTTCTGCTTCAATTGAAATCATTTTCGCTGAGAACAGGAGGGGACAGGATGGCTTTGATTATAAATTACTATAAAAACAACTTTTATGTGTTGAGCTGCATGGAATTTTTATTTGCTCACTGAATTTTATTTTATGGTTAAAGAAGGTAAATAACAAGGCAATTGTACTTAGCAGATGAAAAGACACATATGAAAATGATAAATTTAGCTGTGGCTATCTCTGACCTAATGTAACAACCATCTCAGTTTCTAAAGCCTAATTATGTTTCATAGAAACTTTTAACTTTGCTGATACAACTCAAGAAGAATCCAAATAACTCCTTAAGGTTCCCCAAAATAGAGCAACTTTATTAACCTTTGTTTATTAATTGCTTTTTTAGGTTAAGAAAAATGGTAAAGGAAGTTTTAAAATTTTAAGTCATTAAAATAAAATGGAATTTGACATTTAAATACTTTACCCTTATAAATTATGGGCCACTTTGTGCATTACATAAGTTTTCTGGAGTTTTTGAAACATCTTTAAACAGAAGTTAGTTCTTTTAAGTTTATTTTTCCAGGAAACCTTGCTAGCTAGTGAGAAATAGTTTATTCACTTGGTGTACATGTGTATGCTCAGTTGCTCAGTCATGTCTGACTTTGCAAGTCCATGGACTACAGCCCACCAGGCTTCTCTGTCCATGGGATTTCTTAGGTAATTTCTGAAGTTTTCTCCATGGGATATCTGGGGTGGGTTGCCATTTCCTACTCTGGGGTCTCTCTGACCCAGGGATCAAAACTGCATCTCCTGCACTGGCGGGCAGATTCATTACATGCGCCACCTGGGACACGTATAAGTACTGAATGTTAAATGTTTGTTTTGGAAAGGTAAAAAAGGCATGAATGCATCAATTGCTCTTCAGTTCAACATTTTAAGCATACTGTTAAAACAAATTGTCCAAACATACTATGATTTTCAAAATAATAATAAAATTATGTCATGTCAATATAATTCTCATAAAATATTGATATATAGATTGTGTGTAGTATATAATATATAAGCATATATTATATATCATGTAGTGATATATATTTTGTTATATAAAATGTAATATTTTACAGAAACTTCTTTCTCAAGCAGAATGCCATTTTTTGTTGAGAGTTTATATAAACTCTACCCTTTGATTATTATTTCCCTTTAAGAAATGATATAGCCCTTTGGACAAATAAATCTGGACAACATTTTCCCTTCTGTTTTCCACTGAGCTGGTTTAGTTGAAAACATTTAATTTTTTAAACTGACACAGATATTTTAGCATGGATTTTATTTTGATTTAACCCAAGTTGGGGATTCTTCTGTTCTTTACTTTGGAGTTAGGAATTAAGCCTCAAGAATGATCTTATCTGATTGGAAAAGTTGTCAAAAGCAAACGTATCAGCAAGAATGGCAAAACAGGGGAGTGTGTTTGGGGAGGATGCTCAGTCACCTGGCTGTTGCACTCTAGGAACACTTGACGAGTCCAGCTGCCATGGAACAGAGCCAGGGTCATGTCCAGGAACGCTTGACTGAGCTAAAAACCTCAGTCAAAACCCAAAACAAACCAGAAACAAGTACATCAGACTCACGCATATTATCTGCGACACCTGCCTGACAGATCACTGCCTGGAACATGCTAACATGTCAGTCAGGTCAGTTAAAGGTAAATATCACCAGGGTGCATTGTCCCTGCCTCTTTCATTCCTGCTTTAATGACCTGGCCTGCCCATTCACCTGCTTCCAGGAATCTACAAGATCCTGTCCTGGGCATTAGGCTCTGTTCTGGAGTCTTTCCCAAACTGCCCTGACCTTTGCTTTCATGGTTCAATGTTCCCCTTCCCCGGTCATTTCATCACCTGGTTTAGCTTTAGTGTCAAGAATACAGGGGCTTCCCTGGTGGCTCAGTGGTAGAGAATCCACCTGCCAATGCAGGTTTGATCCCTGGGTCGGGAATATTCCCTGGAGGAAGAAGTGGCAACCCATTCCAGTATTCTTGCCTGGGAAATCCCATGCACGGGGGAGCATGGTGGGCTACAGTCCATGGGGTTGCAAAGAGTCAGACACGACTGAGCAACTAAACAACACCACTAACAAAGAACTCAGACTTTAGGTCAAGGAAATGGCAACCCTCTCTAGTATACTTGCCTGGAAAATTCCAAGGACAGAGGAGCCTGGCTGGCTACAGTCCATGGGGTTGCAAAGAGCTGGACATGACTGAGCACACATGCCTTTAGATCACAGCTACCACGAGGGTAAATTCTTTAACTTCTCTGTGCTTCAACTCCTTCATCGCTGAAACAGTTTATTACGTTAACTAGTTAAAATCCCAAGCCTTGCTAGGAAGGTTTATAGATCATGGGTCTTTTTATTTGCAAGGAGTAGGGAAGAAAGGAAAAAGCAGAGAGAATTTAAAGATAAAGGGATGAACTTGTTTAGATGACAATGATGTTGTTTGCTTTGAAATGGCTTATTTTATTCATTCATTGTAGAAGTTCTTGTTGGTTAGCTCCAGCTGTTTACCAGATACAGTGCTAGGCTCTGGGTCTAAACAAACAGAGCACACAGCTCCATGGACTCCTGTTTTCATGGGGAGGGGAGTGGTGAGAAACATAAGTCCAAATAGGTATAAACTGGAAGCATTATGAGTTATATGTCAGCAAGAGGAAGGCGTCCACAGAAGCACAGCGTTCTGTCTGTGACATGGAAAGTTGTCATAGAGGAGCAGATATTTGCCCTGAATTTTGCCAGGGTAAAGCTCTTTCTAGACTGGAAATGGTGGCAGCTGGCCCAGGAAAGGCTTGTATAAACAGTAGGGCTTCTAGGAACAGAGATAGGCAAGGGATGGAAAAATCAAGGGAGACTAGGGTAGTACAAAGCAGGAGGATGCTGCAAGGGATTTGCTTCCAGCAGCACTCTTGTTGCACTAGTTGGCTGCGGTAAACTGTCTAATGAGGACCTATCTATTGCCTCCTAGTACCCCGTTCTGTGCTAGGTGCTGGCAGACACGTTTTAATAACTAACTCGAGAATGGCTTTTAGAATCAAAATTTAAAATTCACTTTTGTCATTATAATTAGCAAAAATATTGTGTGTATTTTGGTTTGTATTTGAAATGATGAGAAATATGCGGTGTTTCAATGTCTTATGAGATTGAAAAGATGAAACAAAGATGATGAGATTTTTTTGTGGTTGTTGCTCAGTTGCTTAGTTGTTGTCCAACTCTTGTGTCCCCATGGACTGCAGCACGCCAGGCTTCCCTGTCCTTCACTATCTCCCAGAGTTTGCTCAAATGTCCATTGAGTTGGTGATGCTATCCAACCATCTCATCCTCTGTCACCCCATTCTTCTCCTGCCCTCAATCTCTCCCAGCATCAGGGTCTTTTCCAATGAGTCGGCTCTTTGCACAGGACATGGAAGGTGGCCAAAGTATTGGAGCTTCAGCATCAGTCCTTCTAATGAATATTCAGGACTGATTGCTTTTAGGATTGACTGGTTTGATCTCCTTGCTGTCCAGGAAACTCTCAAGAGTCTTCTCCAGTACCACAATTCAAAACCTTAAATTCTTTGGCTCTCAGCCTTCTTTATGGCCCAACTCTCACATCTGTACATGACTCCTGCAACAACAATATCTTTCCCTAAAAGGACCTTTGTTGGAAAAGTGATTTATCTGCTTTTTAATATGCTATCTAGGTTTGTCACAGCTTTTCTTCCAAGGAGCAAGTGTCTTTTAATTTCATGACTGCAGTCACCATCTGCAGTGATCTTTACCATCCAGTGTTTGTATTCTTGTCCTATGTAGAGTAAGCTAAGGTTTTTTTGGACATTCAGTTCAGTTTAGTTCAGTTGCTCAGTCATGTCCAACACTTTGCGACCCCGTGGACTGCAGCATGCCAGGCCTCCCTGTCCATCACCAACTCCCAGAGCTTGCTCAAACTCATGTCCATCAAGTTGGTGATGCAACCCAACCATCTCATCTTCTGTCGTCCCCTTCTCCTCCTATTTGGGCATTAATCATACATAATTCCTATAGCATTTCATTTTCATTAGGCTGGCAAGAGTTATCTCTCATCATTTTTTCAAAGCATCAGATTTTAAAATCATTTTTTCCCTCTGTAAGTTCCCTAAAATTTGTATTTTATTACATATGGAAATGTTAAAAGGAGCCTTGTTAAAAAGGTTTATTTCCTTAGACATTTAAAAAAATTCCCTTTTGTTTTAAAATGATGACTGTGTATATAGTAGCTATATTTCCCACTGAATGCACACTGGTTGTGCAGGTTGCATAACTTTGCCATCCTAAGGGTTAATAAAAACATTAAATGACTTGCATCTGGGAAACACTGATTTAACAGATAATTGCTTATTCGCATTTCTGCTGGACATGTTAAGTTTCATGCTGCAAAATGAAAACAGATGAGCAAATCAGAGGCCCTGGTTACACAACCGATGTGAGTGAAAATGTGAGCAACATCAATAAAATCTGGAGGTCACAGTAGAGAGATGGAATCTATTAATTGGGAATTCATAACAAGGGAATGAGCTTACCAGGTGGCACTAGCAGTAAAGAACCCACTTGCAAATACAGGAGACTTAAGAGACATGGGTTCCATCCCTGGGTTGGGAAGATCCCCTGGAGGAGGGCATGGCAACCCACTCCAGTATTCTTGCCTGGAGAATGCCATGGACAGAGGAGCTTGGCGGGCTACAGTCGATGGGGTCGCAAAGAGTTAGACACAGCTGAAGCAACTCAGCATGCACAACAAGAGGCTAGAGGACATCTGCAAAGGAAACTTCAGTTGGTAAATAACAGGAACTGAGGGGTAAAGCATGTTAAGTAGTGGAATTCTAGCCAGTCAGGTAATCGAAGAACATGTAAAATATCTATTGAGAGATTTTCACAGGAGGAGACCATTACAAAAAGTTTGTTTTGTTTTTTTTGGCTTTGGATACAGTTTTCTTATGCAGAAAGATCACCTATGATTTTTCCAATCCTTATCTCTTTTAAGTACTGTACTGCCAGTAGAGTGGTGTAAGTAGAAAAGCCAGAATCCTGGCTTTTAATAGATTTCCATCCCAACCGATGTCCTTCTACTAAATTAAAAATAGCTTTTAATTTTTTTATTCAGATCTACTTTCTAAGTTGTATTCCACTCCGTGATCTCCTTGCCTAATTGTTCACTTCATCAATATTTACCAATTTTTATGAATTTTAGGTATCTAATTTTGTATTTCCATGTTTTCATCTGAATTTCTTTCAGATTTTAATTTTCTCTAATTCCCACATAGTATAAATTTGCAAGAGAAAGAAATCAATATTTGATAATGATCTTAAATTGCATCTTTATTTCAACTCTCCTCAGAAAGGATTTGAGAGGTTTTAAAAGAATGAAAAAAAACCAAAAACCCAAGTCATAAAAAGTGTGGAAAATTAGAATCAAACACTACTTTCACAGAGGCCTGCTAAAAATTTTGTCTGACTTGTTAACAGGTGTAACAGCAAATTGGTTTAATATAATAGGTGGTCAATAAATGTTCGCCAAGTGAACGTGAGTTAGAAGATGGGGGAATGATGATTTTTTAAATATAATTTTCTTCCACTTTGCTTGGCCTCCTAGCAAGGAATCAGGTAAGGTAGGTGAAAAGGGAGGCACAAGGTTAGAGGCTGACACCAAGGGTTAGAGGCATTTCTCTAAGAGCTCTAATCACAAGGAAAAATTTTTTCGTTTTCTTTTATTTTGTATACATATGAGCTGATGGATAGTCACTAAACCTATTCTGGCAATCATTTTATAATGTACATAAGTCAAACCATTTTGCTCCGTATCTTGAATTTATGCAGTGCTGTATGTTAATTATATCTTAATAAAACTGGGAGGAAATATAGAAATAAGGGGATTTAAAGTGCTTGGGTGGGCAGCACTGATTGTACTGTTAAGGTTCTACACTGAGTCTCTGGATTCTGGAGGAAGTTTCAGAATGAGATTCTGAGCAAGGAAGACCTTGTTGGTAATCCTTCACTTGCAAGGTGAGCACAGTTTAACAGGTTACTAACCTCTTGTGGCTCAGCTGGTAAAGAATCTGCCTGCTATGCAGGACACCTGGGTTTGATCCCTGGGTTGGAAAGATCCCCTGGAGAAAGGAAAGGCTACCCACTCCAGTATTCTGGCCTGGAGAATTCCATGGACTGTATAGTCTATGGGGTTACAAAGAGTCAGTTACGACATTTTCTGTCATTTTCCACATCTGTACAACTGGGATATACTTAGTTCACAGTATGATTATGAAAGTCAATTGAGTTAAGAAATTTGGAAGCATCTTTGAAGACTTCAAGTTAAAAATATTGTAGTTAATAAAATCTCAAAATTAAGCACCTTTGCTTACTTTATAAGAATAATTTCACAAATGGATCCCAAACACAAAACGAAGGGCCACCTTTTATATTAATAGAAGAAAAACCTTTATATTTTGTTTGAATCAGAATCAGTTCCAGGTAACCTTAAGCAGCTCTGCATAAATAAAACTGAACCAAAAAATATTTCTTATGAGAAAAAAATTGGGGAAAATTAATCCACACAAAGTTGGTGAGTTTGTTTACAGAGTGTGTGTTAGTCACAACAAAGCTGACACATTGATTTACAGCTTAAGTGAGAACATTCAATTTCTCATTAAAAACGTGTTCTAGGGCCCAACAAACAAATACTATCTCCTGTGATAAATATTTTTTTCTAAACCTTGTGGTTATCATGAAACCATATCACATGGGAGCTGAGACTCATGGTTAAACATTGTTTGACTTCTTGCCTGGGAGAAGAAAACAAAAATGAGAAAAAAAATAAAACATACACACCGAGGAAACTAGAACTGAAAGAGAAACATGTATCCCAGTGTTCATCGCAGCACTGTTTACAATAGCCAGGACATGGAAGCAACCTAGATGTCCATTGGCAGATGAATGGATGAGAAAGCTGTGGTACATATGCACCATGGAATATTACTGAGCCATTAAAAAGAATGCATTTGAATCAGTTCTAATGAGGTGGATGAAGCTGGAGCCTATTATACAGAGTGAAGTATGTTGGAAAGAAAAACACCAGTACAGTATACTAATGCATATATGTGGAATTTAGAAAGATGGTAATGATGGCCTTCTATGCGAGACAGCAAAAGAGACACAGATGTAAAGAACAGTCTTTTGGACTCTGTGGGAGAAGACGAGGGTGGGATGATTTGAGAGGGTACTGTTGAAACATGTATATTATAATATGTGAAGCAGATCGCCAGTCCAGGTTTGATGCATGAGACAGGATGCTCAGGGCTGGTGCACTGGGATGACCCTGGGGGATGGGATGGGGAGGGAGGTGGGAGAGGGATTCTGGATGGGGAACACATGTGTGCCCGTGGCTGATTCATATAGATGTATGGCAAAAACCACTACAATATTGTAAAGTAACTAGCCTCCAATTAAATAAATTAATTTAAAAAATAACAACAACGGCAGCAATAAAACAAGCCACATTCATTTCTCTTTCCTGAGTGAGAGTAACATAAAAAAGAATTGTATTTATGGGAAAAAACAAAGTGTGTATAGATCCAAACTTAAAGTAGGTCTTTGACCTCCAACAGTTCATAAGTCATCAGAAAAGTGTCTTCAACCTTCTCTCTTTTATTTTGCTGAGAAGAACTATGACCTGCACACTGCTTGAATCCTCAAAGTAATTATGGTCAGAATAATTATTTCCTTTTTAGTTTTCCCATCAAATAGCATTGCAATATGTAGTCTTCTTTTTACTTAATCCAAAGCATTTAAAATATCGAGACATAATTCTAATGCCACACTTGTCATGTATCTTTTACACCTTTTACAGTAAAAACTAGCAGTGCAGTGGACACTTTTTGATACCCAGAAACTGAAAGTGTTCAATAAATCTGTTGAATAGAATGTGAAATTGAATGGTGAAGTGAGCTTGGTAGACTTATTATTCTTACTCTTTTAAAAAAGACATCAATTTGTTGCATGTTTTTAGAAAGTTACTTTCAATCCTATTCAATTTAATAATATTAAGCCCCTCCTGGCAGATAGGACTTTTAAAGTATTATAGAGGACAGTAAAGATGTTTTGACATAGCTCTATATTCAAGTAGCTTTCAGACTAATCAGTGAAAAAAAAAACTGAACGTATGAAATAAGGGCTACACTCAGAGACCTTTATGTTTGTAGAACCTCACAATGGGGAGTAAACTTAAAATCAATGACAATGATACGCACACATTTGTCAAACTCACTGACACCCTACCAGCATTTTGAAAAAGTGAAAGTGAAAGTTACTCAGTCATGTCCGACTCTTTGTGACCACAGTCCGTGGAATTCTCTTTCCCAGAGTACTGGAGTGGGAAACCTTTCCCTTCTCCAGGGGATCCTCCCAACCCAGGTCTCCCACATTGCAGGCAGATTCTTTACCAACTGAGCCACCAGGCAAGCCCAAGAATACTGGAGTGGGCAGCCTACCCCTTCTCCAGTGGATTTTCCTAACCCAGGAATCGAACAGGGGTCTCCTGCATAGCAGATGGATTCTTTACCAGCTGAGCAGTTTGAAAAGACTTTATTAATTGAGGAGATATTAAACAGCAACAATAAATCTATATAGTAGATTGATAGCTGAAGGAAAGTTAAAATAGAATTTTTTCAGATGGAAAGATTCTTTCAGATCATATATTCCAATGCTTTAATTTAAAGATAAAGAACTAAGACACAGTGAGAGTCATAACTACCCTAAAGTCACGAAGCACATCATAGACAATGGAGCAAAGCACTTTAGTTCCCCTTTGTGTCCAGAAAGATATGATATTTCTTCTAGAAGGAAATGGGAAGGGGTGGCGGTGGCACCCATGGGACCATGTCTTAGGTAGTGTGATCATTTTAACAACTTTAATTCTTCCAGTCTATGAACATGGAATATCTTCCCATTTATTTGTGTTGTTTTGTTAATTTCTTTCATCAATGTCTAATAGTTTTCAGAGCACTGGCCTTTCACCTCCTTGGTTAAGTTTTACCTGCTAGTTATCATCTCCTAGGTATTTTATTCTTTATGATGTGGTTGTAAATGTGATTGTGTAAGTGATTGTAAAGGCATTTTCTATGTATGGTATTATGTCATCTGCAAATAATGGAAGTTTCACTTCTTTCTCTCTAATCTGGGTGCCTTTTATTATGTATTTTTGTCTCATTTCTGTGGTTTTTCTATTTCTGATAAGATGTCAATAATATTAATAACTCTAGGTTCATTTGTGTATAATATGGTTTTTCCTCTGGTTGCTTTAGGATTTTTTTCTTATCACTGTTTGAATTAAAGTGAGAGAATGTGCCTTTTTGGGAGAGGATGTGTTTATCTCTTCAAATAAAAGTGAACAAGTCAAATGTATACAGATGGATGAATCATCACAAATTGAACATGGCCATATAAATACAAGGGATTCCCTGGTGGCTCAGCTGGTAAAGAATCTGCCTGCAATGTAGGAGACTTGGGTTTGATCCCTGGGTTGGGAAAATCCCTTGGGAAAATTTCCCTGGAGAAGGGAAAGGCTACCCACTCCAGTGTTCTGGCCTGGAGAATTCCATGGTCTATATAGTCCATGGGGTTGCACAGTGTCGGAAACAACTGAGCGACTTTCACTTCCATATAAGTTCAATCCAAATCAAAACATAAAGCATTACGGAACTATAAAAGCCCTTTGGAGACCTTCCTGGTTACTGCTCTTAGCATCTACCTCTAAGAAACTACTCGCCTGATTCCATACACAGTAGAATTTCAAATAATTGAAATTATACCATGCATTTTATTTGTGGCTAGATTCTTTTGCTCTCCATTATATTTGTGAGATTTAATACATCTTGCTGCTTATAGAAATAGTTCTTTATATTTATTGCTGTTGTGCAAATATTCCCACACAGTTATCTCTTTATTGAATTGATGGACATTTCAATTCCTTCCATTTTTTACTTTTTAAAAATAATGCTGCTATTAGCACTCAGGTACATGACTTTTGGTTACATATGTATGAGCATGTATTCATTTTTGTTGAGTCTGTCCTTAGAATTGAAATTGCTGCACCATAAAATATGAAAAGATTCTGTTTTCATATGAGCCAATAGTACTGCATTACAAAATGGTTTGTACTGATTTGATTTTCATCAGATGTACATGAGTGTTCCAGTTACTCCACATCCTTATAAACACTTGATACTTTCTTTAAGTTTTTGTTATTTTGGTAGATGTATAATAGTATCCCAATGTTTTCTTATATTTCTCTGAAGACTAATGAAAGGGAATCTCACTCTAGTCTTTTTTTAAATTTTGAACTCCTAGTCTCCCTAGATCATATCTAGGGAGTGACTATCCCTAGATAAAATGGGTGATTATCCCATTTAGTCACCTTGAGTTACTGTGGTAATATATGAATCCATCCATATATATATATATATATATAATTGTGGTAATATTTTTAAAAGTTTAAAAGTTTAAACCAGGTATAGATACTGCAATCACTGCTCACAGTTCTAAGCTCACAGAGGAAGCTTTCTTCCTCTCAGCTTCCTTTTTATTTCTTGCAAGCTATCCCCAAGCTGCTTGAATACATTTTTTTTTTTATGTCTAGGAAGAGCAGGCAGCAAGGAAAGAGGGCCGTGTGCTAATACGGGTGAGAGCATCCTGACTCAAAAGGGTTGCTGAGCAGTCACCAGCAGTGTCGTTGCTGGTGGCTCTGGGCCATTGTCTACTCATGGTCTGGTCCCTGGAAATGCAGGTATAGGCAGCTGAGACTTGGTCTTTTTTCAGGAAATCAGTGGTCTGTAGTGGAAAGCAGGTACCGCTTTCATAGCCTTATAGAAGGTATAGCTCTATTGCTCCCACCAATAGGCAGTTCTATTTGTAGATTCTCCATGAAAGTCCATTCACCTTACTTGAAACCCTTTGATGAGGGAGATTATTTGGCCGCCTGTGATCTTGCTGTCTTCTGTGGCTATTCTGGGCCCACGAATGGCCTGAGAATCTCTGACACACCAGTCTTTACTCTTTGAGATGGTCATATCCAAATTTCATAGACTTTTTGAGCATGTTGGCCTTACACTTCCTATCTTTTTTATAATCACCCAGATTGGAGGAAGGATAAGAGGGCTAGTCTCTGGTTTTCTGAATAGTCTCTTTTGAACTCTCTTTGTCCCTTATTATATCCTTTTTTGGTGGGCAAAAGTATCCAAACCAACCCTGTCTGGTTCTGATAGAGTTTGGGAGAGTCTGGTACTAGGAATATAGCTCCCTTTCAACTTGGCAGTTAAAAATATCATCCCTTTGATGTGACAAAAATCGTCTCCATGATATTCCTATACTCTAGGCTCAGTCCCTAGACTTGGGGCTGGAAAGGGGCGAGTAGTTACTTTGAACTTCTTCCTTAACTGTGGCTCACATTTGATCCTTCAAAGTGTCTATCTCATAACTTTTCCATTTTCGCTTCTATTGCCAAGTACCTGATTTCTATACGTTACCAGTTTAAATCATTAAAAAGAGAATCCCTCTGGTTCATCTTGTTCCTTTTTGTGCAGAAGTTTATTTTATTTTTGGCTGTGCTGTGTCTTTGTTGCTGCATGTGGGCTTTCTCTAGTTGCCGTGATTGCGGGCTAGTCTTCACTGTGGTATATGAGCTTCTCATTGCGGTGGCTTCTCTTGTTGTGGAGCACGGGCTCTAGGCATGTCGGCTCAGTAGTTGCGGCTTGTGGGCTCTAGGGTGCAGGCTCAGAGTTGGGGTGCACAGGCTTAGCTGCTCCACGACATGTGGGATCTTCCTGGACCAGGAATAGAACCCTTGTCCCCGGCATTGACAGGTGGATTCTCAACCACCCGACCAGCAGGCAAGTCCCAGTGCAGAACTTTTAATGTCAGGCCCTCTCCTAAGTGGCAACTCTATGGATTGGCCTAACTGTGTTCTATTCAACTGGTAGCCCACAGAGAAGCTAGGACAAGTGTCAAGTGGAATTTCCGATGCCCCAGAATCATTGTTTTGCTCTGACCAGCCATATGTGGAATGTGTCTTTTGTGCAGTATTTCCAGTTATACGGATGAATTTGCAGTGCCTTGTGCATCTTGTGACCAACGGCCTGAGAATGCAAAATCCTGGGATTAGGAGTGCGGTGTGTGGCACTGACTCGGTGTTTCTCTGTGTAAGACTATGAAAAATGCAGCCAAGAAAACTGGATGTTACTACTTTCATTTGTTTCAGGATAGGCCTGCCTGGGTGATCAAAACAGATGGAAAAGAGGCATATGGGGCAATAATCCTGTTCCTTCACCTCCTGGTGAGTCAAGCCTTACATCGAGAGAGCTAATATCTCACTACCCTCGTTCCCTGTTTTCTCTCATGCTGAGGTCAGCTAGAGTTTACCAGAGATGTTCCTATGTATATTACCTCTGTTCTTGAATAGGCTTATATCTCGGTGGCAGACAACATTATAACTTTAATGTTCAGCAGCTGGTTAAGAATTTTTTTTTTTTATTAACTTGATAATGTTCAACTTGATGTCTTTTCTCAGCACTGTCAGAGATTGCTTGCACCACTTTTTATCTTTTGACTATTTATGAGCACCCTGGATATTTAGCCACATGTTCTACATGGATTTTTTGATAGGAATTTAAGGTTGACGTTATTATGATCACAAGCATAAACAAGTGTATAAGGATGTTGTGATGAGTTGCACGGCTGCTTTTATTCATGTGTGTGTGTGTGTGTGTGTGTGTGTGTGTGCGCGCGCGCGCACTCTTAGTCACTCAGTTGTGTCAGACTCTGCAATCCTGTGGACTGTTGCCCACCAGGCTCCAATATCCATGGCATTCTCCAAGCAAGATACTGCAGTAGGCTGCCATTTCCTTCTCCAGGAGATCTTCCTGACACAGGGATCGAACCTGGGTCTCTGGCATTTCAGGCAGTTTCTTAATCATCTGAATCACCTGAGAAGTGTAACCAAATGAGGATGCAATGAATACTTGTGTAAAGAATTGAAATAATGTCAGTCTAGAAACTGCAAATTTTAGGAAGGTATTTGGATATTTGAGAGCAGCGAATTTCTGCAAATGGAATGGTTAATCATTCTGATGCATCTTGGGGGGGGGGGAAATTAAGCTAATTTTCAGCAAGAGCTGCTTCTTAGCATTATCCTCACAAAGTCTTCTGAGATAACACAGCAGTCACAGTTGCTAAAAGGCTTTACATCTATTAAGTTGTTGGCATTTTATCTCGATACACTGATAGAATGAGTTTCAAGAATACTTAACAGAGTGCAATAGCCTCCAGCTGCCAAATGCTAGATTTAATTATTTATCAGGACCAGTGTGAGTGTTTAGACATACCGCTTGCAGTGTAGCACGTCAGCATTATTAAAATTGAAATTAGAGATACAGTAAGGCTCCATATAAAGCCAAAGAATGCCAGTATTTTGGGACCTTGGAGATTTTCATTCTATTTTGTAGAAAAGAAAACTGAGACTCAGAGAAAAGGAGTTACCTCAGTTTATTCAGTAGGTTTAAGGCAGGAACACAGTTCAATCTCAGCTCTTCTACTTCTGTGCCCCAGGATTTCTCACAGTACTGGACCATTTTATTTCCAATTCCTTTATTTTGTCTTCTATGCTATGTATTTTGCCACTGCAACCTTATCGATATCCTATCCTTTACCCCAAATGTTTAATTTTTTATCATTATGTTTCTTTACAAACAAAAATACTAACTGCTTTTGGAGAGAAAACCTACATCACTCTTCCTTGTGTTTTTCTGTTACTATCACGCTCATAACACTTCTGACACCAGTTATGTATGTTTTTTTTTCCTCCCACACCAAGAAATTCTGTGACACCAGGAGGCTGCCCCACAGTGTAACTCAGTTATAACAGTGGTTCCCTGGAGAAAGTGTCATCTCCCACAGATGAGTGTCTCAGTCCCCCAGGACCGTGCCCACTCCTTCAGATGCCAGTTGCAAGCCCATGTTGTTGTCTGTGTTTCTGACTGATCAGCTGTAAGTTGGGGGTTCCTGCTAGAATGGCTTACAGAACTCAGAGAAATACTTGTGTTCACCTGTTTATTATTTAGTGAAGGATGCAGATAAACAGCTAGATTGAAGAGAGATGTAGGGCAGGGTCTGGGAGGTCCTGAGCACAGGAGGGTCTGTCCCCATGGAGCTGGGCTGCATCATCCTTCTGATATGGAGAAGAATACACCAACCTGGAAGTTATCCAAACTGTGTTGTATTAGGACCTTATATCGGCTTCATCACAAAGGCACGGTCAATTATTAACTCTGTTTCCACCTCTTTTTCCCTCTCTGGAAAATGGGAGATGGGGCTGAAAATTCCAAGTCTCTAATCCTGGCTTGGCCTTTCCCATGACCAGCCCCATCCAGGAGTCTACCAAGACTCACCTCACTAGGACAGAAGACAGAGCAACCAGTAAATCCCAGGGGTTTAGGGACACTGTGACATGGATGGAGTCGAAGACCAAGTATTAGAGCAAAAGATGCTCCTAGAATTCTCATCACTAAGGAAATGAAAGGGATATTTAGGAGCTCTGTGTCAGGAACCAGAGGCAGGGATATGATTTTTTATTTCACAGTTTATTTATTTATTTATCCTATCATCTTGCATTTTGGGTTCAGTGCGAAGTCAATAACAAATAAATGTTATAAAAAGTGCTCTAGTCCTCTAGAGCACAGTAGAAGGAGCTGAATGACAGCTTCATTGTGAACGAACAGAAAATGGCTGTCTTATGGACGACTGCATATCTGACATTATTGAACAGATCTGTTAGTCCTCACGTTTTTTTCTTTCTGAGAGTGATGGATTTTAGGCCTTATGTTTTAAAAGTTACTTTGAAATATAAAGTCACAGAAACTTACAAAAAATCCACAGGGACCTCGTGCGTACTCTTGACTCGTTTTCTCCCAGTGGTGACATCTTGCATCTCTATAGTACAATACCAAAACCCAGGATGGTTTACATATACAATTTTATCACACGTGTAGATCTGTGTCATCAGTGCTACCACAACCAAGATAAAGAACTGTGCCACTGGGCTTCTTCCTTGGTGGTTCAGCGGTTAAGAATCCATCTGGCAATGCATGGGGTGCAGGTTCGATTCCTGATCCAGGAAGATCCCACATGCTGTGGAGCAACTAAGCCCATGTGCCTAGGGCCCATGCTCGGCAACAAGAGAAGCCATGGTAATGAGAAGCCCGCAAACCAGAACTAGCGAGCAGCCCCAGCTCAGCACAGCTAGAGAAGAACCCACGTGTAGCAATGAAAACCCAGCATAGCCAAAAATTTAAAAAATGAATATTAATAAATTTTTTAAAAAGCTTTCATCACAATGCTTCCTTATATATCTCTTGGCAGTCACACCTCAACCCTTTTCCCCTGTAGTTCTTACCCTTGTTAATCACTATTCTGTTCATGTCTATAATTTTATTTCAATAATTCTTATAAATAGAATCATAAAGTATCGTAGGTTCTTTAAGTGGAAGAAACAAGTCAGACTTTTGTTAACTCTGCAAAATAATTTTTAACAATCATTTGTTTCAAGTCCTGTCTTGAAAAATGTACTTTGTCTTTTCCCATATTTTCTGATATCAGGATAGAAAATCAGGAAGAGACAAAAAAAATTTCTATTTTCTTCACTTGAAATATATATTGTTTCATTTCTTCTTTCTCTGTTTTTCATCATAAAAAGTAACTTATTGCTCTTTACTTCTTCTAAGAAAAGTTAGTAACGAGTCTTTCATATAGTCTTTAATGAAAGACCAGATTATCTTTAAAACATTTTTTGCTATATGTGTTCCTTGGTGGGCTTTTACAACAATTAATCAGGATGGAAATAGATGTTTAAAAAGCAAAATACAAAATGATCTAACTCTAGAACTCCATCATTTCTGAGAAAGTACCCCTCTTCCAAATTGTCTGTGAACATTATTCTCATTGCCATTCACTTTTATTCAAATTCCGTATTTTTTGCAAGTTTCTATAACTGATGCAGGTTCGTAACTAAGGTAATGAAGTGTGAAACCAACTGATTGTCTACTCATTACAACTGATATTAGTGATGGCTACTGGGAAGCTCCCTATATAAATACTGCACCATATCAAAGATCTTGCCAGCTTTACTGAGGGATTGCCTAAGTGCTAAATGTAAACCTATTGATGCACATAGGAAGCCATTTGTATTAATATGATTAAGAGACCCTACCTAACTCTGAAGAAAAATTACTTGAAAGTAACAGAGGAAAGAGTCCTTATTTTAGAGTAAATGAACTATTGGGAGTAATTATGATTAGTCCAACCATAATTGGATTTAATGAGACTTAATAGAAACAAATTAGACATAATTGGAAGTGAAGCAAAAGTCAATTAAAGCTTTATAATTTTAACTTTATAAAAATTATTGAATTAAATGACCAGGATCAATTAGCAAAGGAAATAAAGCCATGAAATGCATTTCTAGGAAATTGGTATTTTTTTGAGGGGAAAGGCATTTTTTCCTTGAATGATTAGAGTTCAATGAAAATTAGTTTAATCAGTTTTGCAGTCTTAGCAGTTTAATAACTTCAAATGAAGTAACTATGCAAATTTATAATTTTATCTACAAAGTGTTGCAGAAGTTGTTTTAGGAATCAAGGAGTATAATTTATTTGATATAATAAAATAGTGTATTAATAAAATTCAGTAAATTCAGGTGGTTTGGAATAAAGATGTAGCTACTCTTACTCGACATTCACTTCAGGACTGGGTTAGCTGTTAAGAATTACAGTTGATCTGTTGTAGAAATTGTGATTGAAAATACATTCACTACTTTGCTCTTTGTAGGCTTACCCTGGGAATCAATCAGTCCTTATTCCTTTAGCACTTATTCCTTTAGTCACCTCCAACTACCATTATACTGAAGATCCCAAGTCAGTTTTTATTCAGTAACTTAAGTGAAGCTCTGTGCAACTGGTCACCTAGCAACTCAGTGCTAATAACCTGTGGTTGAGGACACAAGAGGATGAGATGGTTGGATGGCATCACCGACTCAATGGACGTGAGTCTGAGTAAATTCCAGGAGTTGGTGACGGTCAGGGAGGTCTGGCATGCTGCAGTCCATGGGGTCGCAAAGAGTCAGACACAAGTGAATGACTGAACTGAACTGAACTGGTCAAAACAGTCTCCTCACAATACAGCCAGAGTCGATCAGGCTGTTGTGATTCTTGCATCCTTGGTATGCAAGGAAATGTACATCATGACTCTTTCTGTGATGTTTAATGACCTTCAAAAGGGCTCCTTAACATGTACTAACTTTGAAATGTGATGGAATTAGACTGCAGTTTTGATTTGGCGAATGAACTATAATTCTCTAATGATGATGTAAATATTAATTCTATAATGAGCAGCACAAAGGGAAAAAAGTAGCAAATCAAGTTCAGGAAATAAATGTAAATATGAGCTGTGTAGATGCAGCACAGCTTTATAGACATGATTCTTTAAATACATTATGTCTGAAATCAAACCATATTCATACACTGCAGACATGACAATTTTTTTGCTGAAGCATGTTTCCTTTAGTTTTTCTTTTAAAGACAAATACGTATTTAATCAGTTTCAAGTCAATGGGATTATGACTTTATTAATGCAATGGGCAACTCCATCAGTTATGCAGTGAGATTTTGCTAAAAGATATGAACCAAGAGGTGTTTGAACTCAGAATTTGGAGAATAAAGGATATACATCTGTAAATAAGAAATACCCTCACATTCATCCCTTATGTACCAGAACACTCTCAGCCCCAACTACTATGATTCTTATATAACATAATGTCCTTCCTGATGAGGCAGGCCTGGCCATCTTCTGCATCTCAGCAAAAGTGAGGGGATTCTCCAGATTCATGGCAAGGACTGCTACTGCTTTTGTGGTGGTGTGTAGATGAAGTTTTCTGTGTGCATATAGATGCCATGTTGAAGTTAGTGGATTTTTTGAAGAATTGGTTTAAAGTCAAATGATTCAAATACCTTTCCCTGATCTCTAGACTTTCAGGGCTTTGGTTATTTCTTTGTGTTAGAGGATGTTAGAAGCAGTGCTTCGATTCAGAGCAGGTGATGCCTAGATAGGAGCAAAAGGTGAAAGAAACTGAGAAAATGGAAAACAGAAAATCAGCACTTAGGTCTGGCCTTGTGCAGGGTGAATCAGAAGGTCTTCTTGAGCCCCTTTTTGGATCTTACCTGTCCTCTGTGATTTTTCACCCATTCTTCTCTCTTTGAGGAAAGGGATGGAAGAGAGGGTGGAAGTAACTAGATCAGAGAAACAAGGAGCAAAAGGCAGGGATGTAGTAGAAATGGTAGTAGTGGAAGATGGAAACCTTGAAGTGTGAAATAGAATAGAGTTTGAACTTCAGTTAGTACTGCTGTGTGTGTGTTCAGTTGCTCAGTTGTGTTCAACTCTTTGCAACCCCATGGACTGCAGCCTTCCAGACTCCTCTGTCCATGGTATTCTCCAGTTGAGAATGCTGGAGTGGGTTGCCATTTCCTCCTCCAGGGGATCTTCCTGACCTAGGGATCAAACCTGCGTCTTCTGCATCTCCTGCATTGCAGGCAGATTCATACCACTGTGCCACCTGAGAAGATGCATTACTGCTGTAGTTCTCCTCAAATGTGCTCTATTTTTATTAAAGTGTACATTGAATGCTTCTTGTGTACATGATATTTTGATAAGATCTGAACTATTTTTGAGGCTGTGAATCATCAGGAGGGAGCTTTAAAGGGCTGATTATTTTAGTGGTCTGGATCCATCATCAATAGGAAATACACCACGACACTTGGGCTCTATGCTGATGTCTACTCCATGTTCCCATGCATGCATAGCCTGGCCCATTATCAATGTCACCCACCAGAAGGGTACATTTCTTACAAAGGATGAACCTACATGGACACATCATAATCACTCAAAGTTCATAGTTTACCTTAGGGTTCATTCTTAGTGTTGTGCATTCTATGGGTTCAGATGGAAGTATAATGATGGATATCCATTATTATAATATCATACAGAGTATTTTCACTGCTGTAAAAATCCTCTGTGCTCTATTCATTTCTTCCATCCCCCTCTCTCCACAAACTTGGTTTTTCAAAATTGTCTTCATAATTTTGCCTTTTTTCAGAATGTCGTAAAGTGTGAATTGTTCAGTATGTAGCCTTCTTAGATTGACTTCTTTTACTTAGTAATAATCGTTTAAGTTTCTTCCGTTCTTTTCTTGGCTTGGTAGCTCACTTCATTTTGGCTGAATAATATTCCATTGTATGGATATCCACTACCTAGTGAAGAGCATTTTGGTGTCTTCTGAACTTTGGCAATTGTAAATAAAAGTGTTATAAACATCCACATGCAGATTTTTGTGTGGACATAAGTTTTCAATGCCTTTGGGTAAATACCAAGGATCACAATTGCCAGATCACATGGTAAAAGGATGATTAGTTTTGTAAGAAACTGCCAAACTGTCTTCCAAAGTGGCTCTGCCATTTTGCATTTCCACCAGCAATGAATGAGAGTTCCTGTTGCTTCACAGTTTCATCAGTGTTTGATGTCAGTGTTCTGGGTTTTGGCCATTCTAATAGTGTGTAGCGGTATCTCAGCTGTTTTAATTTGCATTTCCCTGATGACTCATGATGTGGAGCATCTTTTCATATGTTTATTTGCCGTGTAGGTATCTTCTTTGGTGAGGAGTTTGTTAAGGTCTTTGGTGCATTTTTTTAAATCGGGCTGTTTATTTTTTTATTGTTGAGTTTTAAGAGTTCTTTGTATACATTTCCTGAGGTTTTAGGGGGGATTTTCTAAACTGCACAAGTAGATTCAATTTTTGAGTCTAGTTTCATTATTTGTGTTTGAATGGCCACTTTAAGGCATTTAACTTTTTGATGATTACTGATATTTAGATTTATTATACTCTTATTTAGGTGCTTTTTTGCCTCAAATTTTTTATGCTTCTTTCCCCTACTCCTTTTCTGATATCTGAATTGATGGAGTTTTAAAAAATTCTTGACCCCCTTCTACTTCTACATAAGGAAATAAGATAATATGAGCCAGAGTCAGCAGAATCAACATATAATTTATGCATTTTGCAGTTTTCATTTGTGGGTGCTTATTCAGCCATTCATTATTGGTGGGAAGTTTGTGGGCCCCAGTTGTGAGTGTTGTCACTCAAGACAAGTTTTGTTTTTTTTTTTCAAGACAAGTTTTATATTCGTTTCAGCCTGGTGTTCCAAAACATTCCCTCCCTGGGATTTCTTTACATTTCTTTCTTGGCTTAGGTTTCCTTAGACCCTGCTGAAGTATAAACTCAAAGTCCAAACCAGTTTCAGGGTAGGACTGTGGTTTTATCATTCTCAAGGGGAGTTTTCTTTTTCCTTTTCCAGGACTGAGACTCAGAGATGGACAAGTTCTCCTTCCATTTCTTTTCTTTTGTTAGAGGCTTTTATTTCCTGATTCATGAGTTCTGAATTTATTCAATTCTTTACCTTGTGGAGGCTCAAAGCCTTGCCTTCTGTCCCTTGCACAGCTTTGAGATCCAAGTTTCTAGATTCTTGGGATTGGCAAATGTTCCCAAGGCAGTCATAATTTTTGTTCACTTTGACCATTCAGGTTTTCTGCTTTGTGGTGTTATTTCCCCTCAACATGCCCCCCCCCCCCTTATTTCTCTCAATGTCTTGGACATACAACTATGTATTTAAATGGATATTTGCTATACTTTATTTGCTATTCTATTCTCTATGTGTTTTACAGTAAGGACTTTTCAGAATATCCAGCTCAACTTATTGCTAGAAGAGGTTTATTTATTTATTTTTTTAAAATTTTTTATTTTTTTAATTTTTCAGTGGGTTTTGTCATACATTGATATGAATCAGCCATAGACTTACACGTATTCCCCATCCCCATCCCCCCTCCCACTCTCCTCTCCACCCGATTCCTCTGGGTCTTCCCAGTGCACCAGGCCCGAGCACTTGACTCATGCATCCCACCTGGGCTGGTGATCTGTTTCACCATAGATAATATACATGCTGTTCTTTCGAAACATCCCACCCTCGCCTTCTCCCACAGAGTCCAAAAGTCTGTTCTGTACATCTGTGTCTCTTTTTCTGTTTTGCATATAGGGTTATCGTTACTATCTTTCTAAATTCCATATATATGTGTTAGTATGCTGTAATGTTCTTTTTCTTTCTGGCTTACTTCACTCTGTATAATGGGCTCCAGCTTCATCCATCTCATTAGAACTGATTCAAATGAATTCTTTTTAACGGCTGAGTAATATTCCATGGTGTATATGTACCACAGCTTCCTTATCCATTCATCTGCTGATGGGCATCTAGGTTGCTTCCATGTCCTGGCTATTATAAACAGTGCTGCGATGAACATTGGGGTGCACGTGTCTCTTTCAGATCTGGATTCCTCGGTGTGTATGCCCAGAAGTGGTATTGCTGGGTCATATGGCAGTTCTATTTCCAGTTTTTTAAGAAATCTCCACACTGTTTAGAAGAGGTTTATTTTAACGTACCTTAGAAACACCCAATTCCACACAATAGCATCTTACATAAAAGCCATTCTTTAAAAAAATTTTTTTATTGAGGTATAGTTTATTTACAATGTTGTGATAGTTTTGGGTGTACAGCAAAGTGGATCTGTTATACATTTACATATATCCAATCATTTTTAGATTCTTCTTCCATCTAGATAAAAGTCATTCTTACCTCTTCACACTTGAGGCTCTCAAGGGTTTCTGTTGAGCCAAATGGTGATCTCTTGCCATGCTCCCTTAATACAACTGTGCTTCTTTGAATTAGTTTTATAATTTTGATTGTTCCTTATGGATGGGATATTGGCTTCTATTAACATAAGTATACATTGGTGTCACTCATGCTGTCAATTATGGGACTTTGAAATCAGCTTTTATTCATGCTGGGCTAATGCAGGGTAAATATAAAGATTACTGAGACCTTAATGATATCATGGCTCTACTGTTCTGAAACAATTCTCTAAGCTATAAGCAACTTAGACATGGCCTGAAGTGTCCTAAATGCTCAGTAGAGCAAGATGAGCTACATTTCCTATGAGTTGTTTATTCGACTCATTCCTTCTCCTTCTCTGTAGTCCAGTGTATTCTTCTTTCTTTTGTAGGAACTTCTTCTCTTTCCTAACTCCAATCATAAATCTCTGCCCCTCACTTTAAGGGTAGGCTCATGACCCAAACCAGGCCAATGATAGAAACTACATTGGCTACGAGATTTACCTGAGAGTAAGCAGGTGGTTCAGTTGGACCTATCACAGAATAAAGTAAATGAAGGGAAACCTTTATCTCAGCACACAAAGATGCTAGCAGAGAGTCACTGGCTTTGTGTTTCCTGCTGTGGGGAAGAAGTGGGTCTCAGGTTGGAGGGAAAAAAACCAACACACCAAGAAAGTGGCAATGAAAGGCTTAAGGATAGGGAGCCTTGGCCCCTTTTCAGGCTCTGGTCCTAGCTTGAGGCCTAGCTTTACCCATGATTTTCCTGAAGTTTTGTTAGAAAAGCTGCCTCTCTCTCTATATATATATATGGTATCTGTTTCTTCCAATCAAGAGTGCTGATCCCTTAGCATCTTCTGAAAAAAAAAAGTATTTAAATGCTTTAGTATTATTTGCATGGTTTTGGTGCTGAACAAAGTGACTTACTCAGATATAGTCTGTATTTTAGGGCTTGCATTTTAAGAACTGTATTTCTGGCACTCTTTCTTTAGAACTGCTAAGTTCAATGAATCTTTAACATCCACTTTTTGAGCATAAAGTTAAAGATTAGTATAATAGTTGACAGTCATACATCTTTCCAAGAGGTTCAAACCTACTTCATTTGAGCGCTAAGTTACTTTTAGGCTTTGGTGTGTGCAGTGCTTTTGATGTCAAGGTTAAACTGTTCCCTTCTCTAAGAGGTAAGAAAATTGATGCATAAAAACTCTCAGTGTAACAGCTATCCTTTTAGGCCCCCAGGCATTGGGAATTTGGTTATCTTTTCACTCCACAGACAATTGACCCATTGTTTGCACTAGATAATCTAGCTTTGTTCAAGCACACTGCTGTTTGTGTTTTTAATTCCAAATCTTACCTCATTATAAACAATTTTTTACCCCTTGCTCTCGGGAAATGCTAATGCTGCTTGTTTATATAGAAAGTAAAGTAGAGCAGTCAGGGTTACCACTTTAGCTTGCTTTCACAGGCCAAAAAGTGTAGTTTCTGTATCCATTGAAGTTTCTTTCATTTTCTCCTTTTTATGTTGGATGTGCCTTTAAACATAAGCTAGTAGTTCATCCAGTTTGCTTCATGCATTGTTTACTAACCACTATCAGTAATGTCTCCAATGAGTCTTCTGCTCCTTTTGATTTATTTGTCTCTACTTTTCTTGTTCTAAAGCCCATAGTGAGCAACCATATTTTAAGTGGATATCTGGAATAACAATGAAGTTCACCACTGTGTTTCCTGGGCTTAAACCAAGATTTATCTGATGTGCCGAGACACTGGGACAGACTGTTAGGACTTGGAGGGCCTGTCCAGTACCCATCAGTGATGGGAGGCGTTAAGTAGACTCACGCTGTCATATTGCCACATGTGTACCTGCCGCTGTCAAAAGCACTGCCATTGGGCCACCAGGAGCAGCCACAGGGAGTCAACTCTTGTTTTGTTTCGTAATGAGTCATTTTATGTGTTTTCAATGAGCCGAAACATTTTCTTTTCCCCATAGAGTTTTTTCCATTGAGTTATGCTGTTGACTTATGTTGTAGAATTTTACAAAAACAGTCCAGTGATATTCATCTTTGCATCTCTTTTAAAGTAGTTGAAGATGCTATTTTTATGCTTCACAGTGACTTCTTGATGAGAATCTAAGGAAAAATTGCTTTTGGGACTCACTATTCAGAAAATCTGTGCTCTGTCGAAGCAGTTGTTTTATTTACACTAAGTAGACGGTATGAATTTTGTTACCTTCTTTGGATTGACTACAAAGCATAAAACAGGATCTGTTACTCATCTTTAGAAAATGTGGGAACTGGTTGGCACTGTGATGAGTCTTTCCCCTGCCTGTCTTTTCTTTCCCTTGCTTTATACTGAAACATCATTTTTTCTTTACTATAAAGCAACTTTTTATCTTATGATTTTGTGTGCATTTTAATAATTTTTTTTTATAAGAAAGCAAGGCATAAATAGAATGGGGTAGGCATTTCTTATAGTGATACCTGAAAGTGAAAGCTTTAGTGACTCAGTAGTGTCCAGCTCTTTGTGACCCCGTGGACTGTAGCCCAACAGGCTCCTCTGTCCATGGAATTCTCCGGTTAAGAGACAGTAGTCATTCCTTTTTCCAGCGGATCTTCCCCACCCAGCAGTCAAACCCGAGTCTCCCGCATTGCAGGCAGTTTCTTTACCATCTGAGCCACCAGGGAAGCCCTATAGTGATCCCTAATCTTGCCCCAACTCATATAGTGACACAGTTTTCTAATAGAGGTAGCCCAAAGCAATAAGCAACAAAGTTCTGTACACAGCCAACGTAGATGTCTCTAAGTGCCTCCGTTAAAAATCCCATGCCCATGGCTTCAAGTGATTCCTTTAGCTCTTATTTCAGAGCCTAATCTTACCATTACAATTTCTTTAAAGAATCTTTAATGTGTGATTACAAAGATCATAATAGATATAAAATGAGAGAATTAGAAAGAGGGAGAAAAAGTGCTCTGAAGAAATAGGGAGAAAATAGGGGCACTGGCAGCAATGGCAGGGAGAGAAAAACAAGAAATAGGTGAAAGAGCTAAACTGTGTAAATAAACCCACATATTTTAATAGGCCTTTTTATATCTATTATGCATAAATGTATACCATGTCTACTATGTATCTATATTCAGTTATACACATAGATTATATATAATATGATATATGGTAGATTACATTTTTGATATAAATATATAATATTTATGTATGGCAACCCACTCCAATACTCTTGCCTGGAAAATTCCATGAACTGAGGAGCCTGGTAGGCTACAGTCCATGGGGTCGCAAAGAGTCAAACATGACTGAGAGACTTCATAGGCAATATAATGATGACTGATTTAATTACCTAGAATTTTTGGCTGTCCAAAATTCTCATATTTCAAAGACTAAGTAATTGAACTTTATATTATATAAATTATTGCGTGTGTTAGTCGCTCAGTTTTGTCCTATTCTTTGTAAACCTATGGACTGTAGTCTGCCAGGCTCTTCTGTCTGTGGGATTCTCCAGACAAGAATACTGGACTGGGTAGCCATTCCCTTCTCCAGGGGCTCTTCCCAACCCAGGGACTGAACCCAGGTCTGCTGCATTACAAGCAGATTCTTTACCATCTGAGCCACCAGGGAAACCCATATAAATATTATTATCCTACATTTAAACTTCTAATTCATGTGAATTAGGAAATACATTGAAGAGCAACACATGGAAGTGTTTAATCTCTGAAGCTCACATAGCAAAGATGATTAAGTAGATTAGAAATTACATTGATAGGGGCTTAATATCTTCTGGTTTCACTAGAAAAGTGTTGATTAATAGTATGCAAATGATGGGATAGATCTGTTTCTGGGGTGTAGTTCGATCCCTGGGTCAGAAAGATACACTGGAGAAGGAAATGGCAACCCACTCCAGTATTCTTGCTTGGAAAAATCCCATGTTCAGAGAAGCCTGGTGGGCTACAGTCCATGGGTTCACAAAAGAGTCGGACACAACTTAGCGACTAAATAACAACAAAAAATACTTTGAAAAGCTTTCCTCCTGATCTCACACTTGTCCCCATCCAGTTCCTGTGGCCCACATTATTAAGATACTGTTATTATTAGTTCCTTGTATGTCCTTCCAGAGTTTCTATTTGTATATGCAAACAAAAACAAATATAAACACTTAGGTTCTCACTTTTTACAAAAAATGTAGTGCTAAACACGCTGTTCTAATCCTTGCTTTTTCTCTAAACAATATTCTATTTCAGTCAGTATGGAGAGTTTATGCAGTTTTTAAAAATGACTGCATAGGTATACTATAATGACTGCATAGGTATATCCATTGAAGAGACACACTGTAATTTATTTGACCAGTCCCCTATTGAAAAATAGTAAAGTTATCTCCCAATCCTTTGCTGATAATGCTTCAGTGAATACAGTTATACATACATTATTTTGCACATATTCAAGTACTTATATCTGTTGTGTAAACCCCAAAGTGGAATTGCTCTGTCAAAAATTATATGTATTTGTAACTTTGATAGATACTATTTGCCTTCCATGGGGGCACATGGTAAAACTTTATACTCCACAGCTCCATGGCTGGCATATGTCATAAAACTTTTTTTTGCCAATCTAAAAGGTTAAAAATGGTATTTCAGGGTAATGTAATTTGCATTTCTCTTTTTATAATGAAGTTGACATCTGTCAGAGTCATTTGAATTTTTCTGAGAATTATCTGTTTATATTTTGGATCCTTTTGTTTATTGTTGCTAATCTTTCCCTTATTGTTTTCTAAAACTTCCTATATATTAGAAAGATTAACCATTTATCTATATTATGGTTACAGATGTTTCCTCTCAATTTGTCATATACCTTTTAATTTTGCTTATTACTTTTTGCCAAATGGAAATTTTTTTCTTTTTGTAGTAAGATATTAGTATTTTATGGATTTTGCGTTTTCAGAAACAAAGGCTGTATTCACTCTCAGGTTGTAAAGGAATTCTGTATTATTTTATGTTACTTTTATGATTTTATTTGTATTTAAATTTTTGTTATTCTGGTATGTAAAATGAGAAATGGATTCAATTTCACTTTTTAATGTATCTGCACTATTAATGGAAATATTCCCTCTTTCCCTCATGGTTGGATTAATCCTCTTTACTTGAAGGGCTGGTGGCTGAGGTGAGAGATGCTGGCAGCCCACCTCTCTTGGGGTGAAATCATAACCTTTTGCCTGGGAGTGGTGTTAAAAAGGAGCTCCCATCCTCTCGGCCTCAAGAAAGAGAGGAGACATTCTGTAACATTAGCTGGGGAAGGAATGGGAACCATTTCTGGCTGAAATGTCTTAGACTCCCAGTGTTCTTATAGACATTTAGGGGTTTTCTTGAATAAATGCTTATTGATTTGCAGTATGCCTTTAGGTCAATTTCCAGAGATTTAAAATGTTTGCGTTTTGTAATTTTTACCAGTTAAGTGGCCGTTTCACTGGGGAGAGACATGTATGCCAAGTTTGTCACACAGTTATTCTGGAAATCTGAACAAATTCTTCAGTGCGTGTCCTTCAGCAATATTTTAATGATTTGCTTGTATGTGTATCACATTTGTTTCTATTTATACATATATGTATATATATCACATGTGGTATATATTATTTTTATACTTATTGATATAATAGTTATGATTGTTTCTTCATTTGCCTTATGATAGATTTTATGTATTTATAAGTTTTCATAAGCTTCTCACTATGTGGTCTAATTTACTGGTTTGTGACCAGTTTTTCTTTTAGCTAGGTTTGGATAATCGCTTGGTGGTTACCTTTTAAATGATAGCTTTATGTAACATTATTGGTCATCCATTAACTTACATGGTATTTGTTGCTTCCTTATTTGCTCAGTGTTAAAATTAGGTGCTTTCACTTTCTGCTGCTTTCTCCCTTCTCACCACTGGATTTAATCAGCAGCATTATCGATGTTTCAGTATCTGCTATTTTGCTCTTAAAGTTGCTTATATTTCTAAAATGTTATGTTTATTGCTTTAAACGATATGCCCTGGCTCCCAGGTAGTATCATAGAGGAGGTGATGAGGTCAGTCTCCTCAGGTCTGCTACCTGTGTTTATGTGCATCGTGTCTACACAACTCAGGGGGTTGCTGTTCCGGTCAGAGTCCAAGTGAATGATGCCCCCAGACTTGTGAACTGTAAAGAAAAAGGAAAATATGGTGACATAAGGAGGAGAAAATTTGTTTTGGAGGTTATCAGGAAGGATTCCCCAGAAGAGGTATTGTTTGAAGGTTACATAATGTGTGCTGATTTCAAGGGAATAAATGCGCTTTTCTTAAGAAAGATTAAAGAGACATAGGGCCCTTCAACAATATGCAGAACAGATAAAATGCAATAATCTTATGGAAGATCATCTTCCACACAGTGTGAATGAAGAAGTAATAGTAAAACTCTAGTTTCCGAGTTTAATAGAATATTATCAATGTAGTATCTTCACTAGGTTTCAGTATTGCAAGGGAAATATTCATGTGTACTGCATCTTTTATTTGTTTATTTACAGACTCAATAGTTGTGACTCACACGCTTAGTTCCCCACGGTATGTGCAACCTTAGTTCCCTGACCAGGAATCAAACCCATGTCCCCTGCATTGGAAGGTTGATTCTTAACCACTGGACCACCAGGGAAGTCCCTACAGCACCTTTTTAAAACTTGCAAAGAATGCTCTCAATGATTATGTTAAAATTAATTTAATGATCACCATTCAACTGAAATGCTAATGTCAGGAAGAAGCTGCAAATGTAGCAAGAGTTTATACTACTAACAAAAATGCTTCAGTGTCACACCTGGTCATACTTTTAAATGACACAAAGGGACTTTCAAATAAAAGAGGTTGTTAACACTCTTTTATTTAGAGTAAATGATATGAGTCTGGATTAATGATTTGCATGGTGATCACTCTACTTGTATTGAGAGCCAATTAGAATTCTATTGTCATTTTCCTTGTACCAACCAGTGTTGCACAATGTAGGAAGCACAAGGACTGAAGAGGTCACATTCTGATGTCCTGAAACCTTGATTGATTACAAAGTACAGAAGTTCCATGAAGAAAGATCATTACCTGCTTTGTCCCTTGTCTTCAAAAGTCGTAATCAGATTATCAGCTGTAAGAATATTTTCCCCTTTGGTTACCAAACAGTGAAGCTTTTATAATGGCAGGTCAGCCTAGAAGAGCATCAGTCAACATTAATAAGTTAAAGGCACCACTGGGGCAAGAGAAGAATTGGCAGGATTGCTGATCTTGTTTATTCTCCATGTTAGTTTTTTTTTCTTTCTTCTAGGTTCATTTCCAGACAATCTCTTTCATTTCTTGTGTGTTCATCTTTGCAGTATAAAATGCCTTAGTGGTGGCAGAAAGTAATTAGCATATAGAGCCTGGAATCTCAACTTTTAAATTTTATTAATGAGCCGATTTGAGTTCCCCTTTATCTTTTAACTGACCCCAGGAGCACTAATGAAAAGTATATAAATATGAATACAGGTGTAGTAATAAAGGAGAGTTATCAGTCACCCTTAATTTAATTGGTGTCACCTTAGCTTTTAGTAGGGTAATAGGGTAGTATTGCCACCCAAAATCATTCAAGACTACATTGCTCACTAATTAACTCACTTAAAAAAATTAAATGACCTTTCAAAAATGAGTAAAATAGGATCTGTTAGGAACCATTAAAAAATATATTTGTGAAATAGCATTGGTAGAATATTTAATCATAGAATCTCAGAGTTTTGAGGGACCTTAGTGATTCATTTCCTACAACCTCTACCCATGAATCTCCTGAAACACCCTCTTGGTACAGACTTTCTGAGACTTTTGTAACTGGAAGCAATTTCACTGTGTCTGACACGCCAAAATCTTTCATCTAATTTCATTAATTCTTAGATTCTTTGTATGAAAAATACCCTGTAGAAAAAGAATAATGACTGGGAACAATATTTCACTCTTTTGGATAAAGGTGCAATTTATTCAACCCAGTACTTGTGGCATATGCGTTTCAACTCTATTACGACTGCTTTTGGCACATAGAGAAAGACAAAGCATTGTTGTGCTGCCTTTGAAGAGTTGTAATCTGGGATCTAGGAAGAAACATACTAAGAACAACTTCATATAAAGTTGAAAATGACATCATCTAAATTAAACACATTTGCTAAGAATTATGAGTAACCATGCACAATTAACAAAAATAGACATAACTGCAAATCAAGCCAGTGGGCATGGCATCCCTTATTCCTTAGGAAAAGTTTCCACATTAAAGAAGCTTTCAAAATGACGGTTTTACATAGGAAATCCACAGGTCATTTTTATTTAGGAGACATAGGAGCAGTTCACTGCCTTTGTTTTATATGTTAGTTGAAATGCTTTAACAATGCTTGTGATTTTGGTTGCTATCTGCCATATCAGAAATGGATTCAAGCTAGGGTTTTTGGCTTTTTCAATTTAATGAGCATGAAGCAAAGATTTACTAGTGTTCAGTGCCTCCCCCAAGTGCTAATCCAAAGCAGGTTTTCCTATAATAAAAGTGTCTCCTTCGCCTCTCTCTGATGGTACATCTCCAAAAGAGGAGAGAGTGTTTTTAAGGGTACATGATGATAAGTTAATAATGGGCCCAAGTGATTTTTCTTAAGACAGTTTGTCTTCTGAGCATTCTTCTAACATATCCTTGAGATTTCAGTAACCATTTCGGTAGATTTGATGGTATACATTATAGATGATAGTTCACGATTGGACCCAACTGATCTCGAGTGGCCTCATCCTGCAGCACCTTGAGGCAGGATTTCAGCTCCTGGCCAGAGATTGAAGTGAGGCTAAGGCAGTGAGGGTGTTCAGGCCTGGCCACTACACCACAAGGGATCAAGACCCTGGCCTGTCAGTTTTGTAGAGATGAGTTTCCACATGGAGATGGAGAGTAGTGAGACAAGTGTTTATTAGGAGGAAAAAGACTATAGTACATGTGGATAGATACATGGGTGGACTCAGAGAGAGTTGTGTCCCCATGGAGATTTTAATTACTTTTGGGGGCATTTCTTCTGGGTTTCCTCTGCCCAGTTACCTTGCTTTGCCTGGTTCTGAGTCTGTATTTGGTATATCTCACAACCACTTACTAGTACACGTTCTCTTGTTTCTCTGTATAAACTGTGTACTGTAGCAACTAATAATAATAATTAGTTTAATCACTTATATTTGTTTACCTCTTACTATTTGCTAGGAACTGTTAAGAACTTCATATTCATTTATTTCATCTTTGCCACCACGCTATAAGAATTCTTATTCCCATTCTACAAAACAGAAACTGAGTCAAAGAGTGGTAAATTTCCTGATACAAGGCAGAAGGGCAATTCAGAATCTGATCTGTTGGACTCCAGAGCCAACACTGGCAGTGGAATTTGCTCACCTGGAACATGTTTCCAGGAACAATTTCTTGGAACATAACTAGTAATTTTCCATTTCTGTGCATTTGTTTTATATGTTGTTCCCTCCCTGATGAATGCTCTGTACTGCCCATTTAACTTTTTATTTTCAAATGCTTATTCTTGTGCCTGTCCTACTTTGGTGAGGTCACTAAGAGATATTCTAGAATTAGTAAAATACAACTGTGCTATGAAGTAGTAGTACGAACCTAGACAGCATATTAAAAAGCAGAGATATTACCTTGCCGACAAAAGTCCATCTAGTCAGAGGTATGGTTTTTCCAGTAGCCAGGTATGGATATGAGAGTTGGACTAGAAAGAAAGCTAAGCACTGAAAAATTGGTGCTTTTGACTGTGGTTTGGAGAAGACTCTTGAGAGACCCTTGGACTGAAAGAATATTAAACTAGTCCATCCTAAAGGAAATCAGTCTTGAATATTCATTGGAAGAACTGATACTGAAGCTGAAGCTCCAATACTTTGGCCACTTGATGTGAAGAACTGACTCATTGGAAAAGCCCCTGATGCTGGGAAAGATTGAAGGCAGGAGGAGAAAGGGATGACAGAGGATGAGATGGTTGGATGGCATCACCAACTCGATGGACATGAATTTGAGCAAGTTCTTGGAGTTGGTGATGGACAGGGAAGCCTGGCGTGCTGCAGTCCATGGGCTCGCAGAGTCGGACATGACTAAGAGACTGAACTCAACTGATGAAGTATTAATAAGTGTAAAAGTCTAGTCCCCTCTTTCTCATTTTTAACATAGTCTTAAAACTTGAATTTTTCTATTGAAAGAATAAAGGATTATTCCAGAAATATATATATTATTAAACTTTTTATGTTATTTTGGAGTATAGCTGATAAATATGCTGGAGTATATTAATATTTTATATTGGAGTATAGCTGAAGCCCAGTGTGCTGTAGTCCATGGGGCTGTGAAGAGTCAGACAGGACTTGGCAACTGAAAAACAACAACAGTGTAGCTGAATAATAATATTATGATAGTTTCTTGGAGAGCAAAGGGACTCAGCCATACATGTAGATGTATCCATTCTCCCGCAAACTCCCCTTCCATCCAGCAGAATTATATTTGTAAAGAATCTTTGAAACATGCCTCCATGTTTCTCTGACAGCTGTGAGAGAATCTGCAACCTACAAATGCTCTTTCCTTTTTGTATTATGAGCTTCTTTCTATCCAGATAGCATAGAGGAATGTGTCAGATGAAAGGAACAATAGTATCAAAAGTTACCTTTATTGGAATTTTTATTTAAGTTGCTAGGGAAAATAGTCCATGGACATTGGTTAGGGAACAGGAACATTTTTCTTTTCTTCATTGGATAGTTTTTTTTTTTAACTTATAACTTGCTTCTGTAGAATTGATGGAAAAGGTCCACTGAAATCTGTTTTTTCTTTAATCTATAATATTTTTGGTCTGACGTTTATTGACTGAATATATTATATTATATCTGATAGGTCAGCCTTTCATACACCACTTAGCATCAAAGATAAAGGTGCTTTTAAGGAACTCCTGTAGCTATTCTCTTTGTACTGATATAGACTGTATTGAGGATGGAGACATGTCTCCCATGTGATGTTGTAGGGCACATCTGCCAGCAAATCCCTGATTGATAAATTAATTGGCTTTACCAAAGTATTGTGTTCAATGCAAAGTGATCAATGCAAAGAAATAGAAGAAAACAATAGAATGGGAAAGACTAGAGATCTCTTCAAGAAAATTAGAGATACCAAGGGAACATTTCATGCAAAGATGGGCACAATAAAGGACAGTGATGGTATGGGCCTAACAGAAGCAGAAGATGTTAAGAAGAGGTGGCAAGAATACACAGAGGAACTATACAAAAAAGATCTTCACAACCCAGATAATCACAATGGTATGATCACTCACCTAGAGTCAGACATCCTGGAATGCGAAGTCAAGTGGGCCTTAGGAAGCATCACTATGAACAAAGCTAGTGGAGGTGAAGGAATTCCAGTTGAGCTATTTCAAATCTTAAAAGATGATGCTGTGAAACTGCTGCATTCAATATGCCAGCAAATTTGAAAAATTCAGCGGTGGTCACAGGATTGGAAAAGGTCAGTTTTCATTTCAATCCCAAAGAAAGGCAATGTCAAAGAATGCTCAAACTACTGCACAATTGCACTCACCTCACCCGCTAGTGAAGTAATGCTCAAAATTCTCCAAGCCAGGCTTCAGCAATATGTGAACCATGAACTTCCAGATGTTCAAGCTGGTTTTACAAAAGGCAGAGGAACCAGAGATCAAATTGCCAACATCTGTTGGATCATTGAAAAAGCAAGAGAGTTCCAGAAAAACATCTACTTTTGTTTTATTGACTATGCCAAAGCCTTTGACTGCGTGGATCACCACAAACCGTGGAAAATTCTGAACGAGATGGGAATACCAGACCACCTGACCTGCCTCTTGAGAAATCTGTATGCAGGTCAGGAAGCAGCAGTTAGAACTGGATATGAAACAACAGACTGGCTTCAAATTGGGAAAGGAGTACATCAAGGCTGTATATTGTCACCCTGCTTATTTAACTTGTATGCAGACTACATTATGAGAAATGCTGGGCTGGATGAAACATAAGCTGGAATCAAGACTGCCATGAGAAATATCAATAACCTCAGATATGCAGATGACACCACCCTTATGGCAGAACGTGAAGAACTAAAGAGCCTCTTGATGAAAGTGAAAGAGGAGAGTGAAAAAGTTGGCTTACAGCTCAACATTCAGAAAACTAAGATCATGGCGTCACTTCATGGCAAATAGATGGGGAAACAGTAGAAACAGTGGCTGACTTTATTTTTCCGGGCTCCAAAATCACTGCAGATGGTGACTGCAGCCCTGAAATTAAAAGACGCTTGCTCCTTGGAAGAAAAGTTATGACCAACCTAGCCAGCACATTAAAAAGCAGAGGCGTTACCAACAAAGTTCCATCTGGTCAAAGCAATGGTTTTTTCCAGTGGTCATGTATGGATGTGAGAGTTGGACTATAAAGAAAGCTGAGTGCTGAAGAATTGATGCTTTTGAACTGTGGTGTTGGAGAAGACTCTTGAGAGTCCCTTGGACTGCAAGGAGATCCAACCAGTCCATCCTAAGGGAGATCAGTCCTGGGTGTTCACTGGAAGGACTGATGCTGAAGCTGAAACTCCAATATTTTGGCCACCTGATAACGAAAAACTGACTCATTTGAAAAGACCCTGGTGCTGGGAAAGGTTGAAGGCAGGAGGAAAAGGGGATGACGGAGGATGAGATGGTTGGATGGCATCACCTACTCAATGGACATGAGTCTGAGTAAGCTCCAGGAGTTGGTGATGAACAGGGAGGCCTGGCGTGCTGCGGTTCATGGGGTTGCAAAGAGTCAGACATGACTGAGTCACTGAGCTGACTGACTGATCAATGTATTGAGTTGGACTGGAAGTCAGTAGACCTGTTTAAGCTCTTTGTGTGTTATCTGCTAGCTGAAGACCTTAAGGGAGGCTACAGCAGCCTTACTTCCTCACCTGTAAAAACAGTGAGCTAAACATGATGTTCTAATTTGAATCCATCTTCCAGAAATTAAGTTCTAGAATTGCATGAGATCTCCTGTTCTTCTACCTGCCAGGTTCTTTCTCTTTGTAAAATGGTTCTGGATGGCCATTTTGATTTCTTATTGCACTGAAGAGTCTACTTAGCTGATCAGAGAGATTTATTCTGTTGCTTGTGCAGTTGATGGGAAGATTCTTGATCACCATAGTCACTCTGCCCCTGGGGCTGAGGAGCATCAGAATATACCACTTTCAAATATGCCATTTTGACATGTGGACTATTTTGAGCCGAAGGCAATTGAGAATCAACTGAATCAGAAAGAAGCCTTCTCAGAATTTCCCTTATTTGACTAAATGCAGGAACTTCTGAGAAATGAGAACTGCCATAAATCTCCTCTCTGTGGGAATTTTATGGTCAGGAAGAAGATGGCAAGTCGGCATCAACAGTCTGCACAAATAAACCTTATTAAAGTAGCCGCATATTCCATTAGTTTTCACATATTTTTCTTTCTACAATTGACTGTGCCTAGAAGCCAGAGCCTCCTTCCCTTTTTCTAGGCACATCTCCATAATTTATTGTCATCTGTTAAAATGACATATAAGCTACCAAGTCTAACCATTCCTTGGAGGTTTTACTTCTTTTCTGTGTAGTCCCTGTGGATGTAAAGTTAAAAACATCATTTAAGTTTGTTTTCCTTTTTATCCTATTTATCTGTCTTGTATCAATTTAGTTCATAGTTCCCAGATACAGAATAGAAGAAGGTAGAGAACAAGTCTTTTTTCCTCCCTCACAAAATGCTGAGGATGAAAATATTCCCATTTGGTTTACAGTAATGATGGATTTGATTCTTTTTTTGCTCTTTCCTTCATGCCTACAATTTGAGGATTCTGTAAGTCTAAAAATCTCCCAAGCTTATTAGCAACCTGACACAGCTAGCCCTGGACTGCCGCCAGCACTTTAAAGTTTGAAAACTTACAAGCTCCTCATACTGTCATAAAGTAGGCAAGGTAGAAATTATACTGTCTCCTAGCATGGGTATATATAGCATGGCATGGCTTTTTGCCAGCTTCACATCACATCTGTCTCCTGGTTTAATATTTTATATACAGGGTCACACAGTCAATTCTAGACTCATTAAAAACCAGCTTGTTTCTATATTACTAAATGATTCATAAGGAGCCAAATTCTTCTAAGTCACTGTGGGACAATACCGTAAACTTCCCAAAGACACAAAATTATCACTCTTACAGTAGAAAAACATTTGGCTAGGAATCACAAAACCTACATTTTAACTCAAGGTCTGGTACTAATTTGCAGTGTGATCTTAGGCGGATCATTTCAAGTCTCTGAGCCACAACGTCTTGAGCTTCAAAGCCATAACTTTGAACTAGATGGCTTCTTTGGCCTCTCCTGAATATAAAGCTTGCTCTGTGCTCTAAGGCCATGATTTAGTTTATTACTCCAGTAGTAACATATTTTCAGGCAGCAACTTGGAATAAAATTTAATTTTTATAGAATCTCCAGATAATTGGAGGAGAGAATTTTATTTCAGTGTTGTTGCCCCATGGATGGCAATATGTCCCAGGTCCCATCCCAATTCTTGAAGCATTATAAGATATGAGAGCCTAAAGTGATATGATTAGCCAGTAACAAAGACAGTGGTTCTCTCTCAGACCAGATATCAATTTTTAGAACCAAAAGAGATTTTCAAGCATTTTTGCAACTGAGCCAAGATACCTGTGAAGGTAGAAGTACAGTTTATGTAAAAAAAACCGAAAAACAAAAAACTATTCATTTGTATCTGCCTACAAATATAGAAATATCTGAAGGCTCAATTTCAGCCCATTCTTCAGTATGTGGAGTGTTCTGGGATTATTAGTCTCTCCTTCTCAATTTAGAAAGAGGATCAGCCTTATTTTAACTCAGTATGAAAGAGACTCTGGGAAGTCACATGTCATTGATCAGATTCCTGAGAGCTTTGTAATGTAAATCATACTGCTTCTTTCTTCTTACCAACAACTTAATTTGGGACGGGATTGATTGACCAGAATGTTTGCTAATCAGTTTGAAACAAGACTAGGCCGGGGGCCAATGGAGGCTTGCCAGAACCTCCCTTCAAAAGATGATGTCGACAGCTGGTCTCATTTTGGAAATGCTTTTGCCCATTATCTTATCATTTGGTACGTTTTATATGGTCCACATCTCAAATTACAATAATAGTTTTGAAGGCAGTCCAGAGAAAAGGCGGGAGTGTGGGGGAAGACATCACACACAATTTAGAGATACCGATTTAACAATACTTTGAAAATTAGGCTACCCTGCTGTAGATTACAGAGAAGGCAATGGCACCCCACCCCAGTACTCTTGCCTGGAAAATCCCATGGACGGAGGAGCCTGGTAGGCTGCAGTCCATGGGGTCACCAAGAGTCGGATACGACTGATCGACTTCACTTTCACTTTTCACTTTCATGCATTGGAGAAGGAAATGGCAACCCGCTCCAGAGTTCTTGCCTGGAGAATCCCAGGGATGGGGGAGCCTGGTGGGCTGCCGTCTATGGGGTCACACAGAGTCGGACACGACTGAAGTGACTTAGCAGCAGCAGCAGCAACAGCTGTAGATTAAATAGCCTTCAATGCCCCCTGTTTTTTTTTTTTTTGTTTTTTTTTTTAAGAGTTGTTAGGTATACTGATGTGCATGCTTGCTAAGTCATTTCAGTTGTATCCTTCTCTTGTGACCTCATGGACTATAGCCCGCCAGGGTCCTTCATCCATGGGATTCTCCAGGCAAGAATACTGGGGTGGGTTGCCATGCCCTCTTCCAGGGGCTCTTCCAGACCCAGGGATCGAACCCCCATCTCTTATGTTTCCTGTATTGGCAGGTGGGTGGTTTGGGGTCGCAGAGTTGGACACAACTGAGTGACTAACACTTTCACTTTTCTTTAGGTGTATTGCCAGTTACTGCTGAACTCTAGTCTTTGAATGTAGCTAATGTGACAACATGTGCGGATGAAGTAGGGAGAACAACTTTCTGACCATCAGAACATATGGATTAGTTGTGTCACTCTCCAAAATTTCAAAACAAAACTGGTTAAATGCACTCAAACCAAGATATTATGAAGTCACTGAGGTTGCAGAATCAGAGGATCCTCTGAGAGCAGCCCTCCATTGACTCATAGGAAGAATGCATGTAGCCACATTGAAGTGAAGTGAAGTGAAGTCGCTTAGTCATGTCCGACTCTTTGCGACCCCATGGACTGTAGCCTACCAGGCTTCTCAGTCCATAGGATTTTCCAGGCAAGAGTACTGGAGTGGGTTGCCATTTCCTTCTCCAGGGGAGTATTTCAGGTACTTCTAGCTTAAGAACTATTGAGTTAGGTCAGGCGACATTGGATCCATGCAAAGAGCCCTTGAGAACAGTCATTCTGTGAGGTATCATTATACATGACGCTTACAAAAGGCAGGAAGAATGGCCTTAAAAACACTAAAATATGAAAGCTTTTTCACTTTAAAAATATTTTGCAACTTATAAACCATAGTATGTGGTTATAGCATTACATGATTAATAACAGAAATTTTAAAATTGCAAAAAGTAATATTTAGTAATACAAAATATTTCATTAATATGTCTTAACTGATTAAGATTTTTCTGACTCACTTTTCTGAAAATTCACTTATAATAGATGATCAAAATTTATTCTTTTGTAAACTTCCATTTTCAATCTATGTAATTTAGAACAATTTCAGGAGAAAGTAAGAGTACAAAAAAAAAATTTTTTTTTAACTTTTCAAGTCCTTCAGCTTTACTCCAGAAAACACAGAATGAAAATGGAGAATCTTGTTCCTTCCCTTCCCATTGCAAAAACTTTTGATAAGTTTTAATTTTGTGGAGGCTCTTTCTGATGATGAAATTGTTATTGGAAATTTTGAGAGTTTTTATAGTATAGGCTATGACAAGATTGGCATACTTTTTCTTAAAAACCTGTTATGGTATTATCTTTGTTGATGTAGTTATTAACTATATATAGATGAAATGTACACTGCTGAGAAATGATGTCACATACAAGAAGAGAATCCATAGAAACATGAGAAGTTTATTACATGATTTGTAACATCCTGAACTATCAAAACATTTCTTATCTACTATTAGAAGTAAACAATGAGCCATATTTTGGTGCACATAGGTACAGATATAAGTGAAGAAGCAGAGCAGCCAACAATTTCTAGAAAAAATTTCTAAAGCTATTTATAAATTTTTTTTCATCTTTTGTGGTAGGCATCTTCCAACATGGTCCTAATGATCCTTTCTTTTTAGTACTTGTCCCTTGTATAATAAGTATGTTACACTTCTGGTAAATTATTTTGATTATAAATTTTAGTACTTCTAGAGCTGATGATTTGTGCCGGGCAATTTTTCTAAAAAGATTTCACTCTTCATAAAATCATTTTCAAGTAAGTTTGAATGCAATTTTGGTTGTAAATTTATACAATGGCCTTTTAATATTTCCTGCAATATTGCCTGTAACTCATGGAAGTTATACAAGTGAAAGTGGTGTCATGACTTGTACATATTTCAAAATGATTATTTATGCATTCTCTTGGTATAATTTTCAATTTCAAGAAAGAACTGGCTTCATTATTAATAATAAGCTCATCTGGAGTTTCACATGGTAATTTTATTCCTTTCTGCTGAATGTGATGATTTTTAATTTAATTTCTATTTCTAAGCCTGTGGCTATTTGCTTTGCAGTATAGCAGATTTTGAAACTGGAGATTCTAAACTTTTTAAATAATTCTACTGACTCCCTGATATTCTTTACCGTGATATCCCTGTGCTTGTTTTTATCTCATAACAATTTAACTGGTAAGATTTGCTGCCCAAGAGAAAGCAGTTCCTGCCCTAGCACCCAGTCCAGAGTTAAGACTTGTGCGGATGCTGTAGGCCAGGCAGGGGCAAGTGGCTTCCATCGCAGTCCCGGGAGCTGCCTCCCCGCCATTCAGAGCCCTGCTTTCTCCGGGTGCCCCTGCCACTTTTGCTGCTGCCTCTGCGGCTGCAGCAGCCAGTCTGGGCTGTCTGCCCAGGACTGCGGTGCCAGGAGTGCCCCGAGGCTTGCAGTGGTTGTGCGTCTCCTCTGCTCCCAGGCTTGATCCCACTCGTGTGCACAGGCTACCGCTGGGCCACAACCACCTGCACACGCTGCTGCCTGATGCATCGTCCCTGCCCACGCAGGTGCTCCCTTGTTCCACTGGACTTCAGAGAACACGATTTCAAAGAGGACATTTTTAAGAATTTCAAGATAGAGACAACAATGCAATAAACCTTCCGAGTCCAGGGCCCTGTGTGACTGTCCAGGTCAGACGCCAATGAAGCTGGCCCCATCACTAGCTCCTAGGGCGCCCTGACATCTTGCTACTTCGCCTCACTCCTTCAAGGAGAATGATTCTCCTTTTTCAGAAGCCTCTAACATTTCCTCTCCCATTCTCGTTCTTATTTGTTGACATTGGGCCATGTTTCATTGCCCCTCTCCCCCACACCCCGTAAAATAGAAGTAATAAGATGAGAGCTTCTGTGTAAATGTCTATAAATTGCCACTCCCTCATCAACCCACTTGTCTATATCTACACCCAAACACTCTGTTTCTCTGTTAGTCTGTGTGTTACACTTGAGCACCAATCCCAATATCTGCCTCTGATTCCAGCAACTCTCCCCTCGGCCCCCTGCAATATCCTTTCTAACTCTGTCTACTACAGCATTCCTGCCAACACGTACAGTGGAGTGTCTCCCATCTAAACCTTTCCTGATTTTGTATCCCTCTCTATGGGGTTGCACAGAGTCAGACACAACTGAAGCAGCTTAGCAGCAGCAGCAGCTAGCTACTACCTCATTTATGTTTTCTTCCGAGTGAAATTCTTTGAAAGAACTTTCACATTCTATCCCTGGGTCAAAAAGATCCCCTGGAGTGGGAAATGGCAACCCATTCTAGTATTCTTGCCTGGAAAATGCCATGACAGGGGACCCTGGCTGGCTACTATCCATGGGGTTGCAAGAGTCAGACATGACTAAGCAAGCATGCAACTCATATCTACCATCTCCAAATTATCTTTTCACATTTGCTTTTAAACCCACTTCAGTCAGATTTTTGCCTCAGTCACTTCAAACAAATGGCTCGTTTCAAGACTACTACTAACTTCCAGTTGTTAAATCCAGTGGTTAGTTCTTAGGTCATTAACGACATCAGCATTTGCAGCCCTGATGGTCTCCTCCCCATTACAGTGCCAGCCTCCCCCTTCCTCACTGGCCACTCCTGCTCTCTGCTTGGCTGGTTTCTTCTCTTGTCCTGACCTCTTTATACTGCAGAGCCATAAACCTCGATGCCCAGTCATCTTCTTTACCTTCACTTACTGCTTAGGGCTCTCACACAGTCTTATTACCTAAAAGCATCATTACATGCTGTTGACTCCCGACCCAAGTTTTAGTCCAGACTGTCCCTGATCTCCAAACCTATGCGGTCCTCTCTCGCTATCTGAAAGTAGAATGTTCCTATGGAAACTTTGTAAGCTGACATGGTGTAAAGTGAAGAAGCAGTTACCTGAGGGCACATCTTGCTAAGGAATGCACAAAATAAATCTAGGTAAAGCACAGATGCTCACACAAACACAGTTTGAAGCTGTGGGGCTTGGTGCTGAGGCAGTGAGTGTGGTTCTGGGGGACGAGCTTGGAGGTGCCACTCTTACCGCTGGGGGTGCACACTGCCTCTGAAACGCTCAGTGCTATTTTCACTTTTCATCTTAGGAAAAAAAAAAGAATCTTTTTTGGATTTCTTTCTGTTAGTAAAAGCAAGTGCTAACACAGATCTTTCATAAAAGCAAAGTGGCATAGAGCAAACTTACAGAAAGGGGGTTCCTGTGTATTTAACGATTACTCCAATACTATGGCCACCTCATGAGAAGAGTTGACTCATTGGAAAAGACCCTGATGCTGGAAAAGATTGAGGGCAGGAGGAGAAGGGGATGACAGAGGATGAGATGGCTGGATGGCATCACTGACTAGATGGACATGGGTTTGAATGAACTCCAGGAGCTGGTGATGGACAGGAAGCCCTGGCATGCTGCGATTCATGGGGTCACAAAGAGTCGGACACGACTGAGCGACTGAACGGAACTGAACTGAGAGACCATCCTTGCCCTTTCTTTCTCAATCTGTCAGCAACTTCTGTGTGGCGCCGTCTTCCAAAGTGACCCATATTCTGTCCGCTTCTCATCACCTACCCTGCTATACTGTAGTCTGAGACACCATGATCTTGCACTTGGATTATTCCAGTAGTCTTCTAACTGGTCTCCCTCTTCTGTTTGTATTTTTTGGCAGTCTGTTCTCTATATGGGGGTCCTGTTAAAAGGCAGATCTGATAATATCAGTCCTTTGTATCAGTACAAAAGCTCCAGTGGTTTTCCACCTCACTCAGAAAAACCAACGAGCCTCTAACAGCACTTAAGACCCTCGCTATCTGCTGCCCCCACCGCCCTTCTTCCTGTTTCCCTTCCCACTTTTGTCCTTTGTTCACCCTACCCTATACTTCTTGCTACTCTTTGAACTTGTTAGGTGATGCTCCTTCCTTTGGATCTCTGCTTGGAACATTCCTTCTCCAGATATCCTTGTGGATCGCCTTCACTACGTCTTGCTCAAATGACTTCTTCTAAGTGAGGCCTTCCCTGACCATCATGTTTAAGATGTCAGCCTGACACTGCCTGTCTCTGCACCGCTTTTTTTTTCCCCATGAGATCAGGCATTTTTTGTTTTGTTTAGAGCCTAGAAGTGCTTGGTACACACTAGTCATTCAGTATATATTTGTGGATTGAGTGAGTAAATGGAAGTTGTGAATGAAAACAGGATGGAATGCATACCTCCAGGACTTAATGATGAATGCTTAGTTACTCAGTCGTGTCCAACTCTTTGCAACCCCTCGGACTCTAACCCCCCAGGTTCCTCTGTCAATGGGGTTTTTGAGGCAAGAATACTGGAGTGTGTTGCCATTTCCTTCTCCAAACCATCAGAACTTTGAGATTGTTGGCAACTTGTCTCAAAATCTTTGTAAGGAGATGTGACACTGTAAGAGGTAACAGGTCAAATGGACAAGACACTGACCTTGTGGTCTTGCATGAATTAGCATCTTGTGATATAACCAAAAGGTATGAAAGAACCAAGACAGCTGTCTTTGCAAGTCCACTAGTCAGTGTCCATATTGGTTATGACTGCATCAGCCAATAGGCCTTGGAGTATACGAAATCAACCGTGTACGTAGTAAACAGCCTTTCTGCAGGAAGCTGGGTCAGCTCTTTTACATCACTGAAGTTCTATCTGTGATAAAGAAATAGCAAATATGCTCCATGCTGTGCTTGAAAAAGTACCAAGGGCTTTAGGGTAGAAAGCCATCCCATCTTTTCAGCAGAGCATGAAATCACCCTATTACCTTTTACCAGGTTACTTACATAAGGAGATTGCACCTATTAATAAAATGTCATGCATCCTTGTTTCTCCAAGGAAAATGATGACAAAATGGTGCCATTTCCTCTACTCATTTCTTTGGGGGTCACCTTTTTGCTGTGCTGCCTTATGGTCAGCATGGGGTGGGCCATGAGATTAGGTTGTTCGTCTGGATGACTTTGAAGTGGGTTTCCTGATACTGAGGCTTTCTGTTAAGTCTATATTATGGGGTCTTTGTTTTCTGGATAATCCATGTCTAATCGGGAGAGAGAGTAGTGCAAATACTATCATATACATCACATTTGTCACATGTTCGTGTTGCTGGGTGATGCCACACATGGTTTTCTTTGCTTTCTTGGAATAGATTTGTTTTAATTGGTACCCTATTTTTCAGTTAGGTTGTGCTTGTTTCTTGACTGAGTCACACCCACTCACTGATGTTATTCTAACTAATTTTTCTGCCCTTCTGCTCAGCTGGTTAAAGCTTTCCCACACTCATTTTATTATCAACTAATTTGAACTTTCCTTCAGTATCTGTCGCTCCATTTTAAATTATATCCAGAATTATATCTAAGAATTATATCCAGAACTTTTACAAAGTTGCTCATGTAGACATTAATTACAATTAAAAAAATAACTGCCTATTAGTAAGGTTGACTTGACATAGTAATCCAAAATACCCTGATAGATATACAAAAAATGCTGAGACTACCATAAGAATTTAAAAGTGAGAACACCATTCCATATATGATGGTGTTACCTAAACATTTGGGCTAAAAATCTATATTTTTGATGTTTCTGTGTAGTATAACATAGACAACCTCAATATATTTAAGGTGTCCCATTTAAAATGCACTTTAGGGATTCAAATTTCTGTTAAATATTCTTTAGTTCCTAAGTTGGCACATAAGATGTTCATTACCATTATTTCTAAGAGGGAATGATAAACTTAAATATTTAACATAAGAAATAGTAAAAGATGGCATATTCATACAATGGAATGTCATACAGTATTTAACAACATTTAAAAATGTTTTTAATATGTCAAGCACTTATTCCAAAATATGGAAAATAATAGGAAAATGTAGTTATTTTCCATGTACAATCAAAACTGTTTAATACTAAGCATAAGAAAAGTTGCTGGCACAAACTACATCAAAAAATTTTTAAAAATGTGTTTCTAACCTTAAAATTTTTATTTAAGGTTTTAAATTTAAATGTATTGACATTTATTTGTTTTAAAATTTTCATTGAATTTTTGATTAAAATTATTTTATTAAGCATTTGAAGATTCTAAAACAAAACAATTCAAAGAAGAATTGTTTTACATCTTTGCAAATGTTCTTAACATGTGACTTAATAGGCATCTGAACTCTCCTGTTTCTGTGTTCAATAGGTTGTGATACTCCCCATCATGAAGATTCTGGAAAACTCCACCTTGTTTATGAGAAAACAAGAGTAAAAGGGCAATGACATCCTAGTATTATTATGAAAGTAGTTTTGACCTCATGTAACCACTGGCAGTCTCTCAGGGCCTCACTGGGCTGCACTTTGAGAATCCCTGGTCTGGGTCCTCTCTGACCTGATCCTATAAGCTGGCCCAGTGAGCAACATGGGGTTATGTACCTGCCTATCCTGAACCCTGATCCCTTCCATTCAGTTCATTGCCCAAGCAGTTCACTCTTCTGAGTTAAGGCATTATTCTCTATCAAAGTGCAAATACCAGTGGGAGAGATAACATATTAAGCTGTTAACAGCTCTCAGTTCCTTAGGGTGAACAAATTGAATTCATTTCCAGGAGACCAAAAGGAAGTGAAGGAGAGAGAATAAGGGCCAAAAATAGGGTATGGAAAGACTCCCCTCCCCAGCAGGGACTGAGAGCAACCTGGTTCTGGATACTTAGCCCACAGCTATGAAAAGAAGCCATTTCCTAATCTATTTTAATTGCTTATCCTCAAGGGTTACCTGAGTTACTGTACCCCTGTGGTTGCTAATATCCAATTTTGGACTCATTGATCCAGGAAATAGAATTACAACCACTAATAAAAAGCCAATCAAAATAAACCCCACTAATGTCTATGAAAAAGCATTTTTTATTGCTAACCATGCAGGATACTCTTTATTAATCTATCCTCACCCTATTTTGTCTTTCAACTTCATATAAATGTAGAGATCTCTTAATGCTACCTTAACTCTTTATGTTTTTCTTAAATAATTTTTTCTCTGCTTATGACTTATCCTTATGCACATGAGTTGCTATTTCTTCATTCCTAAGAAAGTAACCATAGTACACACAAGAAGACAAGTAACTGCCCTAGATTGCAAATACTGGGGTGGACCCTTTTCTTAATGTCCAGTGTCCTTTGTCTAAAGATTTGGTACAATATGTCTTTCAGTTCAGTTCAGTCACTCAGTCGTGTCTGACTCTTTGCGACCCCATGAATCGCAGCACGCCAGGCCTCCCTGTCCATCACCAACTCTCAGAGTTTACTCAAACTCATGTCCATTGAGTTGGTGATGCCATCCAGCCATCTCATCCTCTGTCGTCCCCTTCTCCTCCTGCCCCCAATTCCTCCCAGCATTGGGGTCTTTTCCAATGAGTCAACTCTTCGCATGAGGTGGCCAAAGTATGTCTTTAGACCAATCTAAAAAATGAGTTTCTCCTCCATTACCATCCTCCTCATCTTGATATTGTTCCATGGACATCAAATGAGACCTTTTCTGCTATTCAGGAAGTAACCCAGTTCTGCACCACTGGTTTTTGTAGCTATCTCATAAGGCTGCTGGCTGAAAACTGTGTCTATGCAACCTTCCAAGTGGGGAGTGTCAACCAACTGGACAGGGGAGAGCTTTGCTCCTACTCCAGGACTCTCACAAAGCTGATCAGCTGTTCCTCAGAAACAAAATAATAATTTCCATGTTTTGTATATATCTGACAAAACTGGCAACATCATACAGACTACTGACTTGAAGACAACCTCTTTTATATTTCTCTATTTCTGGGCTGACGAATTGGTTTTCATCTGTCTTTTCCCCTCTTCAGAATTTTCCTTGGAAAAAAATACCAGCCTAGCTGGTCATTTCTTTGTAAGGTAGTTAGAAATTTTAAGTCTTTATTTGGTCAACTTTTTTTTTAATGTGAAAAGTTAGGTAAGGAATTTTTTTACTGCTTTTATGTTTTTCTGTCTTGTTTTGAAACCATGACGGTTATTACACTTCTGGTTCCTAAATAAAATGTTTAAAAAATTAACAGCCAAGTCACAAAGATAATGGATTGCACATAGACTAAGGAATAAACTTCAGATTTGTGATTTTTGTTTCTAATCCTGATGTAAATTTACACTATTTATAAATACGTATTTATTGCTTGAAAATATTTGTGAATGGAATGCTGTTATTTTTTCCAGATTTACCTGCCATTGAAATTTTAAGGAGTTCTGTAATTTCAAACACTACTCCTATTACATTTTCTATGTGTAAATAAAACTGCTTAGCATTGTACAGAAACTTTTATTAAAATTGTTTAATGTTTAAAAAATAAATAAATAAAAAATGAGTTTCTAAAGAATGAACAGGAAAAAAAAAAAGATTAATCATTCCATTTGAGCATCTGTGCTGAGACGTCCCTGGAAATTAAACTCTAGTCTTTGTTAACAGAGCAAAATGGAAATTCCATGTCAGGTAATGCATGGCAATTCAGTGTATTGGTAGTTTCTGCTGATGGAATCACTACAAACACAATTGGGGGTTAAAAAAAAAAACCAGTAAACTTTAACTACTCAACACGCAGGTCTTTGCTTTGTACTCATTAGTTTCTTCCCACACTGGCTGCAGCAAGCACCTTCGGAGAGTAGAGCTGACTTCTCCCTTGTGGGATGCATCTGATGGGATTGCTGATCCAGTTACCTGGTGCCAGCACCTGCTTGAAAGGTGAGGAATATGCTATCTTCAGGCTGACATTGGGTCACACTAGGGCTGGTGGCTTAGTGGTAAGAATCCACCTGCCAATGTAGGAGACATGGGTTTGATCCCTGGTCCAGGAAGATCCCCTGGAGAAGGAAATGGCAACCCACTCCAGTATTCTTGCCTGGAGGATCCCATGGACAGAGGAGCCTAGCAGGCTATAGTCCATGGGGTTGCAAAGGGTGGACACAACTGGGTGACTTTCGCTTCACTTTGCTAATCACTGATATTATTTTTTGGATAATCAGTTGAATGCATAGTTTTACCACCAGCACTGTGGACAAGGAGCTTCCTCTCAACTTCATTTACAGGAAACTTGCCTTCTCAGCCTCCTCCTTTCAGGTACTACTGCTTCAGAGGTGCCCCTGACTCTCCAGTGGTCAGAGAAGTTGCTGCTGACAGTCCCTGGTCTGGACAGTCCAGTACTAATGGAATATTACTTATCTAATAAGTTGAGCAATTTTTTTTTTTTTAAAGGGAGTTCGGAAAGAAAATGGACAGCTGCTCCAAACATTTTGAGACTGAAATGAGCGATCATGGATTTTCTCTTTGTGGAAGTCTCTATAGATGGCTTCTGGTTGATGAGAAGTGTGTGTTTTTCTCTGATGCTGTGCTGTCTCTTCATGCTTACCTATTTCCCTCTCCATCTTTGCTCTCCAGCCACACTGATCCTCCTATGGATCCAGTCTTGCTGTGTCATCTCCTGCTGAGGGATTGCTGGGAATTTCTACTCATCTACTTGTTCTTGACTGCTCACTCACAAATCCTTTTCTTTAGAATCCTTCCTGGATTCTCAAAATTGTCCTTTACTCTTGAAGTTCTCTGTTCCCCTGTGACATAGCACACACCTCAGTGGGCTGTGCAATGTGTTTTAGTTCATGTGATGATTTGGGTGATGTTTTCTGCTCACTGATGGAGATCAGGGTCTTCTGTCTGCTTTTGTTTACTGCTCCATCCCCAGTGTCTGACATGTACAGGGAGCTTAATAAATGCTAATGTGTGAATGATGGGACAAGCACACAAGCCTTTAATGAGTACCTACTATGTTCCAGGTACTGCTCAGTGACAAGAATACACCAGTAAAATATGTCTTGTCTTCAGGGAGCTTCAGTCCCATGAGAGACAGTCATGTTAGGAGATAAACTGTCATACAGAGTGATAAGAACTGCTACCCAGATATAAAAGCCAAAAATGCAGAAACCAGTAAACAATCAAAGAGAAACTTTGAGAATATAGAGCAGTTGTCCCCGACCTTTTTGGTTCCAGGAATGGGTCGTGGAAGAACATTTTTCTATGGACCATAGGAGGGAGGATGGTTTCAGGATGATTTAAGCCAGTTACATTTATTGTGCACTTTATTTCTATTATTATTACATCAGCTCTGCCTTAGATCATCAGGCTTTAGATCCTGGAGGTTGGGGAGGGGACCCCTGCCGTAGAGTATATAGCGACTAATTCTGCCAGTGGGTATTAGGGAATGTGGGCAGAGGCAGGGTGTAAAGAGCCAAGCTTTGGATCAGGGAAACCTGAGCTTGAATTCCAGTTTTGGTACTGAGCCTCTCTGATTATGTTCCTCTTCTGTGAAATGGAAATAATAATACTTAACTGATACTTACTGGGCAGGGAATTATGAGACTTACCTAAAAGTAATGCTGCTGCTAGTTTGGGTCATTTCCCTTAAGATCTGGCCAAGATTTGTGTATGTCTGTCTTCTGTACCCATGCAAAGCCCAAAGTTCTTCCCCAATTGTCTGCACATTTGCACAGGATTTATATCTTGTGGTCATCTCCAATTTTGCTTTTCTCCTCTATTGAATTACTGCTCTCTGCTTGTTCTTTGCTCTCTTCTTGTTTCAATTGAGAAAGTTTATGCCATTGAATTTCTGGAGGCTTTCTGAAATTTCGATTGGACATAAAATATGACTTCAGAATGTTTTCAATTTCTTGCAGTTCCTCATTAACTAGCATTACTTTCCAAACTAAACTAAAATTCACCTTGTCTTAAATGACAAGCTATGGCCTAACTGATGAGTAATTTTAATTTGTCAGTTGAAAAAACACGGAATTCCTCATGAATAATCACATCCAGTTTTAGTGTGACTTTTTTTGAGAGGCTGGGGTGAGAGCAGAATTGAGAATAAGAAGCGTTCTTATCAGAGTATCCTGGATACTAATACATCTTGTATGTAATTTTCCACAGAAGTATTGATTTTAATCAGCCTTCACGATGTAGCAGCACATTTGTCAAAGCAGAACAACCCAATGTGCAGTTTTTTCCTTAGTGGAAAACTGACCATAATGAATGTGCTAAAATATATTAGTTATCTGTGAACCTCAACATGCAAGAAAGCACCCGATCATTAACTTGTGTCATGAAAAAATGGCAGCTGGTGGCAGCCTGACCCAGTACAGTGGAAAGCTGAATCAGCAGAGCCTGTGAAGATGGCAGTTTGTGAGAAATGCCTGGCTGGATGTGAAACAGGGATCTTATTAAATGAATGCATATGAAGCATAGTGAATTATACCTCTTACGGCAGGAAAACATCCCCATTTTATCAAACCAGTGTGCTGCATATGTCAGAATTCATGGGATCATCTATCTCTGGGATGCTGTGAGAGTTTTGCAGTTCTGGAAGGGTTTCAAGTTAAGTTTTGATTAATTCTTGGTGGTTTTTATCTGGTTATTGAAGGGTAGCTTGATTGTGTGTATTTTCCCCCTTTTCTTTCAAGCTCTGACAACCTTGATTAAATTTCCCCTTGAGGACTGGGAAGAAAATAGCAAGGTAACTGTCACAACTTCTTGGAGATGAATGGCTTTTAGTAGTTTGAGCACAGTATCCCAGAGTTTCCTCTCTGCAAGATTAGTGGAAGGCAGTAACACCATGGAGATCACAGTACCTTCTAGCTGTTGATGTTTCTTTTAATTGATTGTAACAGCTTTCTCCTAAGGTCAGATGCAGAATTTATTTCTATTTCTCTCACAGTGCTTCTCATCTCATAATCAAACAACCATCATACCACTGATGTAGTCAGTTTCAGTGTTCGGTGTGTAAGTTGCGTGGGTGAAGGATTCAATTTGTGTTGCTGGTCCAAACTTTTGCTGTAAGAAAACATAGACCAAGTCTGGAGCAGACAAGGCTTTTCACTAGCAAGGATGAAAAAGGTTGTTACTTATGCCTTATAGCCATGCTGTGGACTATGATGAATAGAATTTCACTCACAATTGCCAAAGAGAAATCTACATGGTCTTTGTGTGATTTACCTACAAATATTTGCAAATCACCTTCAACCCTATATATTTACATTTGTGATCTTCCTAACTGTGATGTACAGTCTAGATTTAGCCCTTATGGGATGTTTTAATGAACAGGCATTTGATTTATTTCAAAGTTTTCAGGATTAATTTAATAAACATTTGTTGAGCACCAATTAAGTCCTGGGACCAATGCTACCATTGGACTCAAGGAAGTATGAAACTCTCTCAAGGGTCTCATATTCTAGTGCTCTAGAAATATATAAAAATATGGGACCTAGAGGAGGGAATCAACATTGTGTAAGACCCAGAGACGATACAGTATATGAAAGTCTATGTACTTGTATTTATCTATGAAAATTCTTTATGGAAGAATAAAATCTTCAGGACTGAAGCACATTTTAATTCTGTTAAATTGGTGATTTCGTTTCTTTGAGCTTGTAAACGTCACTGACTGTGGAATGTTAATGGAGCAAGAACAACACAGGACAGACACATCGCTTTATTAGGTCAAAAATAACCAACTGACACATAGGGAAGACACATAGTGAAGTTTAAATTTAGATTGTATTTTAAAAAATTAAGAAGAGTAAGTTGTATAAAACCAAGAGCTAGAAGGATATTTTCCAGGAGATTATTTTTTAACTTTAGTTGGAGAACAAGAAGGTGAAGCAGTAAAGTTGAATTACATTGAATTACAGAAATGGCAACCCATTCCAGTATTCTTGCCTGGAGAATCCCGTGGACATAGGAGCCTGGTGGGCTGCTGTCCATGTGGTGGCACAGAGTCGGACACGACTGAAGCAGCTCAGCATGCATGCATGCACTGGAGAAGGAAATGGCAACCCGCTCCTGTGTTCTTGCCTGGAGAATCCCAGGGACAGAGGACGTAGTGGGCTGCCATCTATGGGGTCACACAGAGTTGGACACGACTGAAGTGACTTAGCAGCAGCAGCAGCAGCAGTGATTCCCTGGTGGCTCAGACGGTAAATTATCTGCCCTCAATGTGGGAGACCTGGGTTCGATCCCTGGGTTTGATCCCTGGGTCAGGAAGATCCCCTGGAGAACCCATTCCAGTACTCTTGCCTAGAAAATTCCATGGATGGAGGAGCCTGGTGGGCTATAGTCCATGGGGTCTCAAAGAGTGAGCGACTTCACTTTCACTTTCACACTAATATGAGCTAGTCTGACAAATACACACACAAATAAACATGTTTATATCTGTGTGCTTGTGTATGTACATGAACACACACATGTGGTTTCCTCTGGTGGCAGTTACAAATAACCAAAAACCTGATGGCTTAAAACAAAAGAAGTGTGTTCTCTCATAGTTTGGGGAGCTAAAATTTTTATTATGTTTTATTGAATTCTTTATTTTGTTTTAGGGTATAGCTGTGAATATACCTGTGAATATTATAGCTGTTAATAATGTTGTGATAACTTCAGATGAACAGCAAAGGGACTCAGCCATAAATACACATGTATCCATTTTCCCCCAAACCCCCTTACATCCAGGCTGCCATATAACATTGAGCAGAGTTCCATGTGCTATACAATAGGTCTTAGTTGGTTATCCATTTTAAATATAGCACTACATACATGTCCATCCCAAACTCCCTAACTATTCCTTCCCCCTGTCAACCATGAGTTTGTTTTCTAAGTTTGTGCATATCTTTCTGTTTTGTAAGTAAGTTCATTTGTAACATTTCTTTTTAGATTCCATATAGAAGTGATGTCATATGATATTTCTCCTTCTCTGTCTTACTTGATTCTTTATGACACTGTCTAGGTCCATCCATATTGCAGCAAATGGCATTATTTCATTCCCTTTAATGGCTGAGTAACATTCCGTTGTATATATGTACCACATTTTCTTTATCCATTCCTCTGCTGATGGACATTTAAGTTGCTTCCATGTCTTGGCTTTTTTAAACAGTGCTGCAATGAACATTGGGCTGCATGTAGCCCTTTGGATCATGTTTTTCTCCAGATATATGCCCAGTAATGGAATTGCAGGGTCATATGGTAGCTCTATTTTTAGCTTTATAAGGAACCTCCATGCTGTTCTCCATAGTGGATGTACCAATTTACATTCCTACCAACAGTGTAAGAGGGTTCTCTTCTCTCCACACCCTCTCCAGCATTTATTATTTGTGGATTTTTTGATGATAGCTATTCTGGCTGGTATGAGGTCATATCTGACTGTAGTTTTGGTTTACATTTCTGTAATAATTAGTGATGTTGAGCATCTTTTCATGTGTCTACTGGCCATCTGTATGTCTTCTTTGAAGTAATGTCCATTTAGATCTTCTGCCCATTCAGACATACTCACACATATGTGTGTGTGTGTATAATATATCGAGCTTCCCTGGTGGCTCAGAGAGTAAAGAATCTGCTTGCCAATGCAGGAGACCCAGGATAGATCCCTAGTTCGGGAAGATCCCCTAGAGAAGGGAGTGGCTATCCATTCCTGCATTCTTGCCTGGAGAATTCCATGGACAGAGAAGCCTGGTGGGCTACAGTCCATGGGGTCACAAAGAGTCAGACACAACTGAGCAACACTTTCATTCTCACATATATAGTATATATTACTAATATTAATTATGTATGTATGTTATAAACATATTAGTGCTATGAAAGTGTCAATAAAAAACACTGAACTTTCTATAGAAAAATTGTCCAAGTATTTGGTTGGCCAAAAAGTTTGCTCAGGGTTTTCCATAAGCTGCTACAGAAAAACCCAAATGAACTTTTTGGCCAACCTATTGACTGCTGCTGCTGCTAAGTCACTTCAGTCATTTCTGATTCTGTGCAACCCCATAGATGGCAGCCCACCAGGCTCCTCTGTCCCTGGGATTCTCCAGGCAAGAATACTGGAGTAGGTTGCCATCTCTTTCTCCAACCTATTGGAAAACCAGATATTTCACTAAAAAGAATATGAAAAGTTTAATGAAAATGAAAACTAGGCTCAAAAGCATAAATAATGAGGTATAAAATTCATAAGATACAATAATTTAACCTATCAAATTGATCGATATTTTTAAAAATCAGTGTGAGATAGGCATTTTAAAATATCAATGATGAAAATTATACAGTTGTTGTCAGTTGTATGTCAGTTACTTCTTAATGAAATTGGAAGTAAGAAAGAAAAAAAAATGAGACTAGCTAAGAAAGCGCAAAAAATATTTCCTTTCTTCCTTCCTTCCCCTCCCTTCCTTCCTTCTTTCCTTCCTCCTTCCTTCTCTCCCTCCCTCTTTGCTTCTTTCTGTTCATTGCAAGGATCAAATCTGCATTGTGGCTTGGCAGTTCTCCCAGCCTCCTCCAGTCCCTCCTCAGTTTCCCTCATGAACATTTCTCCCAGTACATCTCTTGCATGTCTAATACTACTTTGGTGTCTACTTCTCTGAGACCCAGAGTTACTGTGTTCCAGTCAGAGGTTGCACAAGTGTAAAGGTCCTGAGGAGGCTGGCATTTTTCAAGATCATCAGGGAGGTCAGTGTGGTTTTCTGGAAGTGAAGAGGGAGAAGAGTGAGAAGGAGATGCGGTCTAAGGTGCATCTGAAGTCCTTGTGGAAGAAAATTAACTGCCTTGGTTAATATAAAATCCCACTTAAAGAGAGGGATCAAAAATGCTAAACAATGACATCTGTGTTAATTACAGAATTTAAGTAAAGGGCATTACAAACTGAGTATCCAACAGTCTTCTCATTAGCGGCACTCAACATCTGTCTCCGTAGTAAATGTTAGTGGCCAAGTTCTGGGTCATTAAAATTTTCATGTAACCCATTAAGGCGACTTATGGGCCTTAGTTCAAAGGGTGTTGCCATTGTATCTGTGAGAGTGGTAGCGGTAGAGTGTATTTTATGCAAATCTAATAGATTCGTAATGAATGATCTGCTTAATAAGCTAGTTAAACCATTTGAGCATTTACTTGAGAGTGATCATAAATGTCTTTTTCTAAAACTATTTTACAGTGCTAGTCATTTAAGTATAGTGGCATTTAGCATAATGCCAAGCACACGGCAAGCTTATTTTGTTCTTGATGGTACGGATGAAGATGGAGGTCCTTACGTGGTGTCAATCACTCAGAGGAGACACCAGATGCTACTGAGTGATCTGGAAGTAAAGAGACTAGAAATTTTCTTTTTGGAGGTTTGTGACTTAAATCCCTGTTTCACCACAGACTGTAAACTTGACCTAGTCTGGACTTGAGGGCCCTTTCCACAGGACACTTAAATGTTTTTACCTCCTCTCTTTTACCTCCATCACCCGTAATAATTTCTCTGCTTAACTCCTGGGAAGCAAAAGATTAGAAAATCCTTTTAAACTTCAGAAACAGACCAATACTCAGTCAAGCGATAAAAGCTTCAGAAAGTTTTGTCTTGAATATTATCACTGTATATCAATTGAAGTCAGATGAAGAACTCCACATCCATCCAAAGTTCTTTTTCATAACAATTAGATACTCTTCAAAGATGTAATTACCATTTAAAAATTATTTTGAAGTACAGGATAGACAACAGATTTTTAATTCTTCTACTGTCTTCCTGTGTTTCTCATATTTCATTGGCAGTTTCTTATTTCCCCAATGAATCATGGGATTTCCAAGGACTTCCACACCCCCACCTCTGTAAGTTAAAATTCTGAACAGAAACTCAGTTCACATGGAGAACTAGATTCAATTACCAGGGAAAGTCTATAATAATTAAAAATGTGGTTGCATAGATTGTCAATCTGCGCCAGACTTCTCCTTTCACCCCCACTTTGAGCAGAGAACTATTTCCGGCCCCAGAGGGGAGCTGCCTTGCGCATAAGAGGAGGTAAAATATGGAGCTTGGTCATCATCTGTGGCATAGCTGAGATCCAGACTATATCTCCGCCTTGCTGTCTGCCTTATTTCTTGCTATCTTGTATCATCTTGGAAGGATAAGAATAGCATGGAAAAGATTTCAAGTTTGTGAGCGTGGTGGCATGGGAACTCTTTAGGGAAGGGTGTTAAGTTTTGTGATCAAATTAAAAAAGCCTGTCTGCTCTTCCAGGATTATAATGAACTGCCTAGAAAGCAACAATTTCTTTTCTGGGTGGCAGCTGATCCAGGCTTAATGATATGGAGGGTAGCCCCTGACTTACAAACCTTGAAGTCTTATTGTTTCTCTTTGGATTAAGTATAATTCCTTAAAATGGCCTTCAGACCCCCCAAGATCTGCCGCTGCCTGTTGAATCCAGTCTAGCCTTTCACAAGCCCCTCTGTTCCACTTCCTTCCTTCCTCCCTTGTATTTGCTTTGCTTCTTCTCAGGATAAGGGTTTTGTGTATTCTAGACACTCCGCCTGCAACACCATTCTCTTCTCTCTTTGTCTTAATAACTCCAGCTTGTTCTTTAGATCAAATCTGCATCACTGCGTCTCAAGAAAACCCTCCCTGCCCTCTGCCTGGCCCAGGGCCTCCCAGTCGCCTCCTTCTTGCTGTGTGTATCTCTGTGTTCATGTGAATATTTGATCATCTTCCCACCCCTCCTCCCACTAGAGCATGCATTTCTCAGGATAGGCACTGGGTTTCGTTTGGTTAACCAGTGTTATCTCCAGAACATAGCACACTGCCTGGCACAGAGAAGAGGAAAAGTGCTCAATAAACATTTGTTGACCCAGTGCCTGAGCAAATGTTTTAGAAGAATGGTCCTGGCCCTTACCACACAGGAGGCCAGCCTCGGGCACACTCTAATGTTTTAAATGACTCAATAAGTGGCATGTGATGCTTTGAGAAGCATCCTGTCCAGAGTCAGGTACCTGCAACCCTTTCTTAGTTCTGTTGTTAATGAGCTTTCAGACTTTGGCAGGTCATTTAATGTCTTTATATCTCCTCATACATAAAACGGATTGTCAGTATCTGCTTTATTTACCTTACTGTGTTATCCTTTTATACTAAAGGATAAAAGACATTAAAGGTCTAGGTAATATTTGTATGATCCAGACATTATCTGGTAAAAAGGGGTTGGTTTTAGGCAGTTCCTTGCTCTCATACACTGTGGATTTCTAAAAATGTATTTGAAAGTTGAAAAACAGTCATAAGGGTTACATTTCCAGAGAACTAAAATGTTTTAAAATTCCTAATAATGGGTTGTTATGTGCTATCTGTCTCAGATTCAGAGACCCCATGAGGTGGGTGAGACCTACGCCTGTGTCCGTACAGAAGGCCACCAGCTATCCCTGGGGATGGGAAAGGTGATCTGAGCGTTTCCCCTTCTCCTGGACTGACAACACCTCCCGCCCTTTGCACAGCAGCTGAAGCATTTACTTGTCTTTAAGTAGTTGGAAACAGATGTAGGAAAAGGGGGTTCTATCCTTGCCACCCATAGTAGCTGCAAAAATGACCTTAATGTTTATATTTACAGCCTTTGCTGTGTAATATTGTAGAACCCTCCCAATTTGATTTTAAGCTGAGTCATGTATCTTAGTGTCAACATTCTCCAGAGAAACAGAATCAATAGAATTGATCTATTGCTCTAGTGATCGATCTATCGATTGATCTATCCTGCGAGATTAGAAACATCATTGTTATCCTTACAGACTCTGGACTAGCCCTACCTACCTGAGTGCTTTAGGGAGCTAGCTCTGCATTTTCAGTCTTTCACATCACACCGACTTACATAAACCTACCTGCCTTGTTACAACCAGTAGGGATCATAGAAAGGAAGGGTGTCAAACGCATATCCGGCTCATATCCATCTCTGTGTCTGTGAACAGAGTTGATCTTAAGCATTTCAGCATTGTGCCACAGCAAAGTGAGAAGTGTCCTGTGGAAGGGCAGGGAGTGTGGAAGGAGGAGGAGAGGCCTGAAGTTTTACTTTGAAAGCATTTGAACACCCAACCCCTGGTTCAAGTCATCCTACTCAGGATAGGCCAGGTCTTGCTGCGGATTAAACAACCATAGTATCTTGATTAACCCCAAAGCTGCTTATGACTCATGTGCATATCTGACACTGGGGACCCTGGTCCACATGGTCACTCAGGAATGCAGGCTGTTGGAGGCACCATCTCAATATAAATTGGTCGAATTGGCACTAGTAGATACTGAAAAATTTTTCCGACAAACTCACTGTGCCAGAGCATGGCATTGCTTTTAAGCTTTCAGTCCAGTGTGAGAAATCTGCACAGTTGATTTTGAGTCAGAGGAATTGGGACAGCAAACTTCACAGGCTCAATCCAGAACCCTCATCTCAGTAGAGACCTCAAAACTCTTCAGGCCACAACATTCCAGAGACAGCATGTTGCCAGTAACAGAAGAGGCAGGGCAATGAGCAAACCACCCTCTGTCCGCAGACGAGAGCACTCCCAGATGTTTGGCAGCATTCCCTGTCTGTGCAGCTAGCTCCCTCTCCCAGCCTGGATGGGTTTCCCTGCTGCACGGTGTACATGCTTCTTGACATTCAAGACAGCACTAGGGCTGGGGTGGCCTGTGCAGCTCTTCTGCTTTCCAACCCCAGCAGCTTGGCTTAAGCAGCTCGAGTCCCCCACAGGCCTGGCATCTGGTTTCCTTCTGGGAGGTATCTGCCTGCTGAAAGAACGGGAGCCTAGGGGAAGAATAGATAGAACAGGATCCGCAGGGCTCTGATTCTCACGGGGAAAGCAGCATGACCGTGGCCCCGTGGTTCTGTTCATGAGAGGCTTTAAGTAGAGATCCCGTTGATTCCTCTGAGGAGTTTGGACAAACCGAAATGATGCTGTTGGAAGGAAAGCTTCTGAACACTGGGAGAATCCATATCATAAACAAAAGGGGCCTTTTGTATGCTGTGTATGCCCCCTACAAAGTGTGCTCAATAAATAACTACATGCTGTTCTGTTCTCTGAAAAACGCAGTGGCTGGAATCTTTAATACCATTTCTGAGATTTCCTGCGAGAGTTGATACACACATTCTACTAAGTTCAAAGTACCATTTTCCTCTAATTGTTTTCAATATTTCTTCATATGGTTAGTATCTTTCAGAAAAGCATTGGCAGATTGCTTTCCTTAGAAGGATAAAAGAGAATAAATTCCATGATTTAGTCTTTTAAAAGATGAGGAAAAAAAATCCAAACATCTAAATTCAGTGCTTTTTCTAGTTTACAAATTAACATCTAAATAATGTCCAGAAGTCTGCTGCTGTCTTATGTTGGCAAAACTAGACAACAAATTGAAAAAAATTTGACTTTATTAGTATTCTCAGAAATACTTGATATAAAATTTCTGATCTTCTTTAGAGCAGGGTTTCCAAATTATTAGAGAAACCAAAAATAAGGCTTCTAAGTTCTAGTAAAGTCAAAATATTCAGAAGAAGGACATAGCAGAAAAAATGTAATGGCATCTGAAAACCCAAGACATCTCTCTCGAAGCCCTAAACATTCCAGAATAGGTCATCTGTTCTCACTGCCCTTATTAGATCTTTGTTCTTTCTATCACAGATTAAAAGTAGTTTTATAGATCACTCTTGATTTCATGATTTTAAAAAATGATAGAGAGGAACAAAGTGAAAGGAAAGTTTCTTTAGATCAGTACTTTTTTCTGATGCCTCAAAAATATCAAGATAATTAGATAATCTCTTGATCTGCTTCTTTTATAAGTATTCTCAGTTGTGAATAAGTTGGTTTCTACATAGCCCTCATTGAACTGTAATGATAAGACCTGAGGGTTTACATTACACCGTAAAAAGACCAAGTTTTCAGATGCAAAGTCGTGTCTGACTCTTTGTGAACCCATGAACTGTAGCCCATCGGCTCCTCTGTCCATGGGATTTTCCAGGCAAGAAAACTGGAATGGGCTGCCATTTCCTACTCCAAAAAGGCTGAGGGGAACCCTTAACAAAGGTGGTTGGATCAGAGGTAGGGTAGGACTCAGTCCTCAGCTATGCTATTAGCCACATTTTCCTCTGAGTCTGTATGGAAACTGTGCCCCCTCAGAAGCAATCTTAGCCTTCATGAGTTAGGTTCACATGGCTACTTGCCAAGTCTTGTGGTTTACTTCTGTCGCTGAGAAGTTGGGGTCCTACCATTTCTTTTTGTCCTCACTCATCTTTCTTCATTTCCAGCTTCCTTCTCATTAGACTGCTCTCCTCCAGTGTGGCTTCTCTTCAGTGGGTTCTTAAGAGGCATCTGCTGTTGGATCTTTCTTGCTTTGTCAGGGGTTTATGGCAATCTCTTGGGTCCTGCTGAATCAAGACCCCTGTTACAGTTTCTTGTAAAGCTCTTCCCCCGACTTGACAGGTGACCTTGTTTCCTTTCATACTCCTCATCTTCGAATCACTCCCTCCCTGTTCTTTTGACTCCTTTGTTTACAGCCAGAAAGCATTTGATGGTGGAACATGCGTTGGTGTGGGAGGTAGGACAACTGGTTTCTAGTCTCAGCTTAGAAAACTCCAGAATGTACGTCTTAGGGAAAATGACTTAAGGCGTTGGGGTCAGTCAGTTTAGTCTCTCAGTTGTGTTGGACTCTTTGTGACCCCATGGACTGCAGCACACCAGGCCTCCCTGCCCATCACCAACTTCCAGAGATTGCTAAAACTCATGTCCATTGAGTCGGTGTTAACATTCAACCATTCAACCATCTCATCCTCTGTCATCCCCTTCTCCTCCTGCCTTCAATCTTTCCCAGCATCAGGGTTTTTTTTTTTTTTTTTTTTTTTATTGTAATGAGCCAGTTCTTTGCAACAGGTAGCCAAAGTATTAGAGCTTGAGTTACAGCATCAGTCCTTCCAATGAATATTCAGGACTGATCTCATTTAGGATGGACTGGTTGGATCTCCTTGCAGTCCAAGGGACTCTCAAGAGTCTTCTCCAACACCACAGTTCAAATGCATCAATTCTTCAGTGCTGAGCTTTCTTTACAGTCCAACTCTCACATCCATACATAACTACTGGGAAAAAAACCATAGCTTTGACTAGGTGAACCTTTGTTGCAAAGTAATGTCTCTGCTTTTTAATATGCTGTCTAGGTTAGAACTGGACAAGGAACAACAGACTGGTTCCAAATAGGAAAAGGAGTGTGTCAAGGTTGAATATTGTCAACCTGCTTATTTAACTTATATGCAGAGTACATCATGAGAAACACTGGGTTAGATAAGCACAAGCTGGAATCAAAATTGCCGGGAGAAATATCAATAATCCCAGATATGCAGATGACACCACCTTTACTGGCAGAAAGTGAAGAAGAATTAAAGAGCCTCTTGGTGAAAGTGAAGGAGGAGAGTGAAAAAGTTGGCTTAAACTCAACATTCAGAAAACTAAAATCATGGCATCTGGTCCCATCACTTCATGGCAAATAGATGGGGAGACAGTGGAAACAGTGTCAGACTATTTTGGGGGGCTCCAAAATCACTGCAGATGGTGACTGCAGCCTTGAAATTATGACCAACCTAGACAGCATATTAAAAAGCAGAGACACTACTTTGTCAACAAAGGTCCATCTAGTCAAGGCTATGGTCTTTCCAGTGGTCATGTATGGATGTGAGAGTTGGACTATAAAGAAAGCTGAGCCCTGAAGAATTGATGTTTTTGAACTGCAACATTAGAGAAGACCCTCGAGAGTCCCTTGGACTGCAAGGAGATCCAACCAGTCCATCCTAAAGGAGATCAGTCCTGAGTGTTCATTGGAAGGACTGATGTTGAAGCTGAAACTCCAATACTTCAGCCATGTGATGCTAAGAACTGACTCATTTGAAAAGATCCTGATGCTGGGAAAGATTGAAGGCAGGAGGAGAAGGGGACAACAGAAGATGAGATGGTTGGATGGCATCACCGACTCAATGGACATGAATTTGGGTAAACTCCAGGAGTTGGTGATAGACAGAGAGGTCTGGCGTGCTGTGGTTCATGAGGTCACAAAGTCGGACACAACTGAGTGACTGAACTGAACTGAACTGAAGGTTGATCATAGCTTTTCTTCCAAGGAGCAAGCGTCTTTTAATTTCATGGCTGTAGTCACCATCTGCAGTGATTTTAGAGCCCCCCAAAATAAAGTCCATCACTGTTTCCATTGTTTTCCCTTCTATTTGCCATGAAGGACCAGATGCCATGATTTTAGTTTTTTGAATGTTGAATTTTAAGCCAACTTTTTTACTCTCCTCTTTCACTTTCATCAAGAGGCTCTTTAGTCCTCTGCATTTTCTGCCATAAGGGTGGTGTCATCTGCATATTTGAGTTTATTGATATTTTTCCCAGCAATCTTGATTACAGCTTGTGCATCATCCAGGCCAACATTTTGCATGATGTACTTTACATAGAAGTTAAATAAGGAAGGTGACAATATAGAGTGTTGATGTACTTCTTTCCCAATTTGGAAGCAGTCCGTTGTTCCATATCCAGTTCCAACTGTTGCTTCTTGACCTGAATACATATTTCTCAGGAGGCAGGTAAGGTGGTCTTGTATTTCCATATCTTGAAGAATTTTCTACAGTTTGTTGTGATCCACACAGTCAAAGGCTTTGGCATAGTCAATGAAGCAGAGGTAGATGTTTTTCTGAAATTCTCTTCCTTTTTCTATGATCCAGAAGATGTTGGGAATTTGATCTCTGGTTCCTCTGCCTTTTCTAAATCCAACTTGAACATCTGGAAGCTCACGGCTCATGTACTGTTGAAGCCTGGCTTGGAGAATTTTGAGCATTATGTTGCTAGTGTGTGAGATGAGTGCAATTGTGTGGTAGTTTGAACAGTCTTTGGCATTGTTTTTCTTTGGGATTGGAATGAAAAGTGACATTTTCCAGTCCTGTGGCCACTGAGTTTTCCAAATTTGCTGGTATATTTAATGCAGCATTTTAACAGCATCATATTTTAGAATTTGAAATAGTCAAGCTTGAATTCCATCACCTTCACTAGCTTTGTTCATAGTGATGTTTCCTAAGACCCACCTGACTTCGCACTCCAAGATGTCTGACTCTAGGTGAGTGATCACACCATCATGATTATCTGGGTCATGAAGATTATTTTTTGTATAGTTCTTCTGTATATTCTTGCCACCTCTTCTTAATATCTTCTGCTTCTATTAGGTCCATACTATTTCTGTCCGTTATTGTGCCCATCTTTGCATGAAATGTTCCCATTTTATCTCTAAATTTTGAAGAGATCTCTAGTCTTTCCATCTGTGTTGTTTTCCTGTATTTCTTTGCATTGATCACTTAGAAAGGCTTTCTTCTCTCTCCTTGCTATTCTTTGGAAATCTGTATTCAGATGGATTTATCTTTGCTTTTCTCCTTTGCCTTTCACTTATTTTCTTTTCTCAGCTATTCGTAAGGCCGTCTCAGACAACCATTTTGCCTTTTTCCATTTCTTCTTCTTGGGGATGGTCTTGATCACTGCCTCCTTTACAATGTTATGAACCTCTGTCCATATTCTTCAGGCACTCTGTCTATCAGATCTAATCCCTTGAATCTATTTGTCACTTCCACTGAATAATCATAAGGGATTTGATTTAAGTCATACCTGAATGATCTAGTGGTTTTCCCTACTTTCTTCAATTTAAATCTGAATTTGGCAGTAAGGAGTTCATGATCTGATCCACAGTCAGCTCCTGCGCCCCCCCACCCCCCCGCCTTTTTTTTTCTTTTTGCTGACTATATAGAGCTTCTCCATCTTTGGCTGCAAAGAATATAATCAGTCTGATTTCCGTATTGACCATCTGGTGATGTCCATGTGTAGAATCATTGCTTGTGTTGTTGGAAGAGGGTGTTTGCTGTGACCAGTGCGTTCTCTTGGCAAAACTCTGTTAGCCTTTGCCCTGCTTCATTTTGTGCTTCAAGGCCAAACTTGCCTATACTACTGGTATCTCTTGATTTCCTACTTTTGTATTCCAGTCCCCAACAAAGAAAAAGGTATCTTTTTATTTTTGGTATTAGTTCTAGAAGATCTTGTAGGTCATCATAGAACCATTCAACTTCATCTTCTTCAGCATTTGTAGTTGGGGCCTAGACTTGGATTGCTGTGATATTGAATGGTTTGCCTTGGAAATGAACAGAGATCATTCTGTCATTTTTGAGATTGCACCCAACTACTGCATTTGGGCTCTTTTGTTGATGCTTCGGGTTATTTTGTAATGAGATTTCAGATGAGTCAACAAAAGCTATTGGTTCTGAGCTTGAACACTAAGTAGGGACTTAAATTATAGTGCCTCCAAGCTTATCTCCTCCTGGAAGCTTCTAATGCTCCCTAGGAAGGAAATATTGTTGTCACATGTCTGGCAGCTGGCATCAGTGGTGTGGTGGTGGTTGCCAAATGAATAGTCAATATGTAATCCAGATATCAACTGGGATTTCCCTGTTCCTATGATTGAGATAAGAGTGGTCTAACAAGCACGTGTCTTCCTATAGCTTCTTAGTTTATGGCTTGTATCACTTATGCATAATGACCCTGTTCCACATGGCATCCAGTCAGTTATAAAATTCCACCTCTTCTTTGATTTCCATATAAAACCACACGTATCCAAGGGCAAGATGCATGGAGATATGAAGGAGGTATAAAGAGTGATTACATTGCAGAAATACAACTTCTAGGCGAATGTTAGATGACATTGGTCTCAAATGTTCCCCCAACCCTCCCCTCCCCAGTCTATATGCTCCACATCCCTGAGATGGGACTTGATAAAAAGGGGCTCTTTTTCTCCATAGACATAGCTCATAAAAGGAATTTTGAAAGCTTTTAACATATGATCTAAGAACCATTTATTTTAGAAAACTCACTTTTAGACCATTTATTTTAGAAAATTCATTCATTTTCTCATTCAATCTAGATTTCAGAAAGAATTATGAAAATAATTCAGTATTGACACCTTCTCCATCCCCACCCCCTGCCATCCCCAATCACAAATGAAGGAATTTTCCGAATAACTGAACCCAAAATCTTTTTTAAAATATTTATTTATTTGACTGTGCCGGGTCTTAACTGTGGCATGTGGGATCTTTACTTTTGGCCTGTGGGATCCAGTTCCCTGATCAGGGATTGAAAATAGACCCCCACTCACCCCCCTGCATTGAGAGCACAGAGTCTAAGTCACTGGACCACTAAGGAAATCCATGAAAACAAATGTTTTTTTGTATGAATCATGTAATTTCCAAAGTGAGCCTTTTGACCATCTGTGGCCAGTTGGACATCTAGTCTTAGTGTGTTGTGTATCACTAATACTAGTGTGAGCCTTCTAAAGAAGGAAAGTAGCTAATCAATGGAGATGAAGAGCCAAACCACACAAAACAAATCCTATAGCTTCGGTTCAGTTCAATTCAGTCACTCAGTTGTGTCTGACTCTTTGCAACCCAATGGACTGCAGCACGCCAGGCCTCCCTGTCCATCACCACCTCCTGGAGTTTACTCAAACCCATGTCCATTTAGTCGGTGATGCCATCCAGCCATCTCATCCTCTGTCGTCCCCTTCTCCTCCCGCCTTCAATCTTTCCCAGCATCAGGGTCTTTTCCAATGAGTCAGCTCTTCACATCAGGTAGCCAAAGTATTGGAGTTTCAGCTTCAACATCTGTCCTTCCAATGGACATCCAGGACTGATTTCCTTTAGGATGGACTGGTTAGATCTTCTTGCAGTCCAAGGGACTCTCAGGAGTCTTCTCCAACACCACAGTTGAAAAGCATCAATTCTTTGGCATTCAACCTTCTTGACGGTCCAACTCTCATATTCTTACATGACTACTGGAAAAACCATAGCTTTGACTAGATGGACCTTTGTTGACAAAGTAATGTCTCTGCTTTTTAATATGCTGCCTAGATTGGTCCTAAACTTTTCTTCCAAGGAGCAAATGTCTTTTAATTCCATGGCTGTAGTCACCACCTGTAGCTTACAAAAATATTATCAAGATCTGGCATTGATTATCCCAGTAGATGTTACTGACACAGACTGAAGAAAGGTACACAGGAAGGAGAATTCAGAGCCTGGAGAGAAGGCTGTTTTTTGTCACTGAAACATTTCTGGGTAGGTAACAGCACCTGGAATGTCACTTGTAAATGTGGGGCCTTAGGTGGTTTTTTGGTACAGCTTAGACCAGCTTCCCTGGTGGCTCAGAGGGTAAAGCATCTGCCTGCAAAGCAGGAGACCCAGGTTTGATCCCTGGGTTAAGAAGATCTCCTGGAGAAGGAAATGGCAACCCACTTCAGTACTCTTGCCTGGAAAATTCCATGGATGGAGGAACCTGGTGGGCTATAATCCATGGGGTAGCAAAGAGTCGGACATGACTGAGCAACTTCACTTTTCACTTTCAGACCAGTTAGTGACTAGGGTATAATCTAGGGTTGGCGCACAAAAAGCTGACTGCTTCTATCCATTTACTTGTTGTTTATTCAATAAATGAACCCTTTACAACTATGGTCACCAATTTTGATGTGTGGGTTTCCTCCCCCAAATCCAAGCAGTGATCAGATACCAGCTGAGTGTCCTACAATTCACTTCAGTTCTGACAATATCTATCCAGAGAGAGCATCAGATCCTTCAAGTGTAGTACTCAGTCCTATAAGACTGGGTTTCCCTGGTGGGCTCTGTGGTAAAGAATCTGCCTACAAGGCGGGAGACACAGAAGATGTGGGTTCAATCCCTGTGTCTTGAAGATCCCCTAGAAGAGGGCATGGCAGCCCACTTCAGTCTTCTTGCCTGGAGAATTCCATGGACAGACCATGGGGTCGCAAAAAGTTGGACATGAATGAGTGACTTAACACTTTCACTTTGGGACTTTCCAAGTGGCACTAGTGATAAAGAACCCACCTGGCCAGTGCAGAAGACATAAGAAATGTGGGTTTGACCCCTGGATCAGGAAGATCCCCTGGAAGAGGGCATGGCAACCCACTCTAGTGTTCTTGTCTGGAGAATACCAGGACAAAGGAGCCTGGTGGGCTACAGTCCATGGGGTCACAGAGTTAAATACAACTGAGCACACACACATGCACACTCACAAGACTGCCCCTACTTTAGAAGGCAACTGAGAATCAAAGTGATTATCTCTGCTTCGGATCAAACGGCTATAAATGAAAGGTTTCCATGACCGCCTCCTTGGGTTTGGTTAATCTGCTTAGAGCAGCTCACAGAACTTAGGAAACCAGTTTGGCACTAAATTTGCCAGGTTTATTGCAAAGGATAGCCAGATTCCAGGATTAGGAATAACCAGATGGAAAAGATGCATAGGGCAAGGAATGGGGAAAGGACATGGAGTGTCCACGCTCTCTGGATGTGCCGCCCTCCTTGCATCTCCATGAGTTCACCAACCTAGAAGCTCTTGAAATCATCCTCTGCACTTTTGTGGTAGCTTCATTACATAGGTATGGCTGATTAAATCACTGATCTTTACTGATTGATTCAACCTCTCTCTCCTTTCCCTTCCTGAGGTTGGGGAGAGGGTAGGATTGAATGTTCCAACTCTCCAGTCTCCTGGTTGGTTCTCCTGGCAACTGGCTCCCATCCTTATGTGAGACCCAAAAGTCACATTATTCATGTAACCAGAGACACCTTTGTAACTCTCATTACTCAAGAAATTTTGAAGGCTTTAGGAGCTCTGTTCCAGAAACAGGGATGAAGACCAAATATATATTTCTTACTATAAATCATGATATCACACCCTTAATAATACTGTTATATATAATAACTCTTAATAACCTCCTACAGAATTTGTTGAGCATTTGCTATATGCCAGCACTGAGTTAGGTGCTGACTAAGAAAAATTGCCTTTTTCACCATTCCCTAAAAACTTATTATGATATACTCTGATCATGATCCCTGCTGTTGAAGTCTAACTGACATTTTGATAAATATTTATCTCTATTGATTCACTTTGTCAATAGTTATGTAGGGAGGCTTGAATATAGAGATTGTGAAGACCCTGTTTGCAACTGGTATAAAATGTGAGGGATGTTTTCTCTGTGAACCTGTCCACTTCAAGTCAGTTTAAACTTGACATTTATTTTCCAGTTTATTTTTAGGAGAAATTGATATTGGTGAGTATAGAGAAACAAATAAATGCTGGGAGATGAAATGCCATTTTTACTTACCCCACCTTCATCTTTGGAACCAGATTCCTGTTCTCTGATTAGCGTTTTACCTTGTATTGTTCACTGATCTTCCAGGTCTGTGAAGAGTCTAAACTCTCTTCTATTTCCTGTCTGTTTTGTCCATGTTGTTTCCTTAGCTTCAGCTTTGCCCCTTCCTGGAATTTCAATGAATGTTTTAGCCCTGAGCTTTTGAGGGACCTTTCCTGGTTCCTCTACCATTCTCTGTCAACCCTTTTTTTTTTCCTACATAGCATTTTTATGTTAACTTTTATTTACTTTTGGTTTATTTGATGCTTACTTTTGTTTTGTTTTGTTTCTCTTGTTAGAAAATAAGCAAGGGCTGGGTCTAGCTTATTCACTATCTTATTTCCAGTAGTCTACCTGGTAGATAATCAATAAATATGAATAAAAAATTAAATATTATGAATTATATCTTGTCCTTTCTTCAAGTAGTTTTTGTCACAGAATCGGCTTGGGAGTGTGTGTGTGTATTTAGGTTATCTTTTCATAGTATTATTCATGAGATTAAAAATTTGGTCAGTGTATTGCTTAGGATTCTCCAGAGAAACAGAACCAGTAGGGTGTGTGTGTGTGTATTTTTAAGGAGAGAGAGAGAGATCTTTTAAGGAATTGAAGATTTGGCCATTGGAATTATGGACGCTGACAAGCTGAAAATCTATAGGGTTGGGTAGGAAGTTAGAGACGCAGGAAAGAACGGTGCTGAAGTTCATGGCCAGAGGCTGTTTGCTGGCCAAACTCCTTCTCACTGGGGCAGTCAGTCTTTGTTCTGTTCAGGCCTTCAGCTGACCAGGTGAAGCCTGTCCACATCAAGAAGGGCAATCTGCTTTAAACAGTCTGTTGATTTAAATGTTAATCTAGTCCAAAAACACCCTTGAGAAACATTCATAGTTATGTTGGATCACATATCTGAGCACCATGGACCAAGTTGACACATAAAATTAACCATCACTGTTGATCTGAAATTTTGATGTTGACAGAATTGTCCTAGAGTCAGGACACATGGTTGGTTGGGTGAGATTAGGTGCTTGTCCTGTTTCTGCAGTTCTATGGTTTAAAGCAATCCCCAAATCACTGAAATTCAGGTACTTTACATAAAAAAAAATGGGCAGATTAGTCTGAATCAGAAGTTGGCAAACTACAGCCTGTGAGCCAAATCCAGTCACTGCCTATTTGTCTGGTGGTACAACCTTAGAATGGTTTTAACAGATGAATATTTGAGATCAACTTGATTATCGATGTTGAAATAATTTTCTAGGTTCAAGATTAAGCCACTCTTACCCAGGGTAGCATGTCAGCAAACTCAAATAACTTTCATGTTCCCGTAAATGTTCCACTTGACCAGAAACAGTCAGCCAATCCCCAAATGCCAAACCAGCTCTGGGCTTTACACTTATTTCCTTGTTTTTCTTCAGTTCAGTTCAGTTCAGTTGCTCAGTCGTGTCCGACTCTTTGAAATCCCATGAATCGCAGCACGCCAGGCCTCCCCATCCATCACCAACTCCCGGAGTTTACTCAAACTCATGCCCATCAAGTCGGTGATGCCATCCAGCCATCTCATCCTCTGTCATCCCCTTTTCCTCCTGCCCCCAATCCCTCCCAGCATCAGGGTCTTTTCCAATGAGTCAACTCTTTGCTTGAGGTGGCCAAAGTATTGGAGTTTCAGCGTCAGCATCACTCCTTCCAATGAACACCCAGGACTGATCTCCTTTAGGATGGACTGGTTGGATCTCCCTGCAGTCCAAGGGACTCTCAAGAGTCTTTTCCAACACCATAGTTCAAAAGAATCAATTTTTCGGTGCTCAGCTTTCCTCACAGTCCAACTCTCACATCCATACATGACCACTGGAAAAACCATAGCCTTGACCAGACGGACCTTTGTTGGTAAAGTAATGTCTCTGCTTTTTAATATGCTATCTAGATTGGATATAACTTTCCTTCCAAGGAGTAAGCATCTTTTAATTTCAGGGCTGCAGTCATTATCTGCAGTGATTTTGGAGCCCCCCAAAATAGTCTGACACTGGTTCCACTGTCTCCCCATCTATTTGCCATGAAGTGATGGGACCAGATGCCATGATCTTAGTTTTCTGAATGTTGAGCTTTAAGCCAACTTTTTCACTCTCCTCCTTCACTTTCATCAAGAGGCTTTTTAGTTCTTCTTCACTTTCTGCCATAAGGGTGGTGTCACCTGCATATCTGAGGTTATTGATATTTCTCCTGGCAATTTGATTTCAGCTTGTGCTTCTTCCAGCCCAGCGTTTCTCATGATTGCTCTGCATATAAGTTAAATAAGCAGGGTGACAATATACAGCCTTGACGTACTCCTTTTCCTACTTACCCAAATAATATTGGCTAAGTGGCCCCAGCCAATCAGCTACTTTCTCTTTCTCTTCCTTGTTCTTTGTGCTTTATCCTATAAAAGTCTCCTACATTCCACCCCATTTTGTAGTTTTTTTGAATGGAGAATATCCACTTCATGAAATGTTAAAGTTTGCTTGTGCCACCTAAATTGTTTTCTATAATCATTTTTAATACAGGGGACTAACTTTGAACCTCAATTAAGTAAGATTTTATTTCCCTCTCAAAGAAGTCCATTTATCTTATTTGTAGACCTGTATTGTAGATCTACTAACTAATTATGTTATAACTATAATGTACTAATTATACTAACTATGGTTTTAGTGTGTCTGCCCTCTGATGCCCTCTCGAAATATGACCAACCTAGATAGCATATTAAAAAGCAGAGACATTACTTTGCCAACAAAGGTCCATCTGGTCAAGACTATGATTTTCCCAGTGGTCATGTATGGATGTGAGAGTTGGACTGTGAAGAAAGCTGAGCACTGAAGAACTGATGTTTTTGAACTGTGGTGTTGGAGAAGACTCTTGAGAGTCCCTTGGACTGCAAGGAGATCCAACCAGTCCATACTAAAGATCAGTCCTGGGTGTTCTTTGAAAGAACTGATGCTAAAGCTGAAACTCCGATACTTTGGCTACCTCATGCAAAGAGTTGACTCATTGGAAAAGACCCTGATGCTGGGAGGGATTGGGGGCAGGAGGAGAAGGGGACGACAGAGGATGAGATGGCTGGATGGCATCACTGACTCGATGGGCATGAGTTTGAGTAAACTCTGGGAGTTGGTGATGGACAGGGAGGCCTGGCATGCTGCGATTCATGGGGTTTCAAAGAGTCGGACACGACTGAGCGACTGAACTGAACTGAATACTAACTATAACATACTAACTAACTAACTATAATATACTAACTAATAATGTTTCTTTGAATTTTGTCAATAAAAGCATTGTGGAAATCTGTTTTAACTCTTCTCATATTAGTATCTATGTCATATGTTTGATTTTTCCTTTTGACCCATAAATCTTAAAATATTTACAGTCTGGCCTTTGATAGAAAAATTTGCTGATGCTTGATCCAAAAGCCCTTCAGTGAACTTAAGTCATGACGGTCAGTGAACTTGAGTCATGATGGTCTGTGTTCCTAAGTTACCTTGGGAATGTAGCACATTGTAGAGATTGTCCATTTGATGAGTCCCTTGTGAACATTTTGCTGAAAGAGTAGTGTCCTAGATTACACGAGTATTGAGGGATTCTAGTAGGCAAAGTGACGGGGCATGAGGACAGGCTGGCCATAGGGCTGCAGACACATGTTCCCATCGCATCTTCCTTGACCCCATATCTTTGTGCCCTTGAAAAATGAAGGCGAGTGGAGGAGGTAACAGCGGTGTTCTCAGCCACTGCTCAGGAGCCTCTTCACTCTGCTTCCAGCCTGCCCTGGTTATACTCCTGTTTCTATTGGTGCCCGGTCTTGAACTTACCTGCCATTCACCAGCACCTTGCCTGCCTTTGGATGTTGTGCTGGTCTTTGGTTTATTTCTTTGGTTTGGATGCCACCTGTCATAACCTGACCCAGCTTGGATGCAGCCACTCTGTTTTCCTCTTCTCCAGACCACCCTGAATGAGACTTCCTGCCTCAGCTCTTGGCTGGTCTGCTCAGCATCCTGCAAAATTCATCCTGCGATGGCTCCTTTTTGGGAGGAGGGCATATATGTCCACCATTTGCCAGGGCATATATGTCCACCAGATACTTTACCCAGAGGAAGCTGAGAGGAAGGCTGAGAGAGCTTCTCATTTGAATGCATGTTTGTTAGGGTAAACTGTTCATCTTCCTTTTCGTCTTTCCAGTGGAGAGAAGGAAAGTGCCAGGCCTGTGTAAAGTGGTTCATACAGAGTAGCTCAGTTGCTTTCACTCTTCTGAAATTAATAGTTGATTTTCATTCCTACAATGCCCATTTCACAGTTTGATACCAAGCATCCACGGAGATATTTGGAGTCAGTGAAAAGAGAATTTTTGCAAATTTCTTAGGACATAAATTAGCTCCAGAGTAAGAGATCTATTTGCATTGTGCTTCACTTTTCCATTGTAGGTTTTCACTAACTTGATTTCATTACAGCATTGAATTAGGAAATAAGCCTGAGGCACAGATAGCTGTGAAAAAAGTTTTGTTTTGTTGAGTGTTTCAGAATTTAAAGGCTTAACAAGAGTTTACAGAATTGTGTGAATCCACGCTGCTTCCCCCTCCCCTCCCCCCATTTTCCGCATTTCACTTTCGTTGCTTTGTTTTTGTTTCTATTTCATTTGGTTTTATTTTCAACCCTGTACAGATTACACCACCCAGCTCTGTCATTAACTGGAATTTCCAGAAACCAGTGATTCCAAGTAGAGGTTTGCCTCTATTGCCCTGGAGATACTGCTCCGTCCTAGAGACCCCTCTACATTATGAGGCTCTCTTTGTGTCCATGATTCCCTCTGGCCTCCTCCCGGCCCTGGAGCACATTAGTAATAGAGGGAATAAAGCAGACAGCCAGATACAGTGGAGAAACTGCAGGCCTGGGCGGCATTTTCCACCCAATTTGGAAAGCCTCCAAGGAAGGTGGGTGGCATTGGGAGGTGATGGAAAAGGAGAAATCTGAAAGAGTCTCCTGGGATTCTACAAAGCTCTACAGAAACTAGAGCATGGACTAAGCCATGTACTTTGGAGCTAATTATGTAAACAAATGTTTTGCTGGAGGAAAGGCTTGAGGACTAGTTTGGTTTTCTGCTTCTCAAGTATATTTGGACAATGCCCGTTCCTTTACATTGTAATTCATTTTTTCTTTGAATGCTGATACTCAGTTAGATTTTTAATTCTTGTGTATAGCTAGAAAAGTGAAAGTTGCTCCGACGTGTCTGATTCTTTGTGACCCTATGGATGATACAGTCCATGGAATTCTCCAGGCCAGAATACTAGAGTGGGTAGCTGTTCCCTTCTCCAGGAGATCTTCCCCACCCGGGGATCAAACCCAGGTCTCCTGCATTGCAGGCAGATTCTTTACCAGCTGAACCACGAGGGAAGTCCAATTTAAATCTAGGTTAAAGTAATTCAAAATTCTGAAAGGTATTGCAGTGTTTGCTTCACTTGTTTTAACTCTGTCTGTGTGGATGGATTCCAAATTGATTTTAAGTGATAGTCACTACTTGAACTCTCTCTTGTTTTCTAAAGACACTTGGTTCTTTGCCTTCAGTTCAGATTGATTTGCCCCCATTTTAACTCCTGGTCCTCCCCATTAAACAGGTCCTCACTCAACTACCTTACTCCTTTTATGGATACTATTATCGTCTCAGCTTCCTGCATTGAAAACTAGATTTTTCTCCCTTTCTGCCCTATGTCTGCCACGTCTTTGTGTTTCCAAGTCTTGTTAATGTAGCCGCTGTCCCTGCCTTTGGTTTCTGTTTCCACAGCGCCACTCTTGATGCCTCGTTTTGCTGCCCCATCATGACCGCATAGGCCACAGGTCTTGATGTTGCTTTACTCTTCTCTCACATATTTTCAAAGTTGACCCACATGACTTTCTAATACAATAAGCAATATACTCCTCACTTTACAGGTGAATAAACTGAGAAGCAACGAGCTTAAAGAACCTGCCCAAATTCATACAGACAGTTCAGTGTTAGAACCCAGTCTTGTACATGGTGTTAAAAGATAAACTGAGGCATGTGAAACATTGAAGAGTTTATTTGAGCAAAAATCTATTCAAATCGGGCCGTATCCCATCTAGCAGATAGAAAGGAGCTCTGAGGAGCTGTTCAAACTGAAAAGTTTTTGCAGGCAGAAGGGAGTGGGAACAAGAAAGCTAGACTAGACAAAAAGTGGGCTTTTTTTTTTGCAAGTTTTTTTTTAGGGTGTGGCAGGGGGGGTCTATCCAGGCAGATGACCTAACTAGGATTGATCAGGTGACTCCTGAGTGTGGTTTAAGATTCTGTTTCTGTGAGAGCTGAAGCTCTGATTAAGTCTCAGTTTGGTGATGTGGAGCTTAGCACAGGCAACACCACTTTCAGCTTGTGTCTTGTTTTTGATACCAGTTCTTGTGAACATGGCCTGCTGGTTGTCCTGTTACAGGAGTTTCTTCTCTTCAATTCTTCTCCATGTGCATACCCTTCACACACTGCCCTGTTCTTAGCTCGGAGCTATGTACAAAGATTTTTATAACCTGAAAGGAAAGGTCAAAACTCCTTAGTTGGCACTAAATATCCTCCCCAATCTTTTTAATTTACCTGTTTGATCTTCTCTTACTCTTTTCAGTTACTAAAAAAATCTGCTCCAGCAAGCCCTGTCGAATCCTTTGTTCTTAAGCACCCTCTGCCCTCTTCTCCTGTGAGCTCTTGATCATTGATTCCTTCTGCCTGAAGTGCCTCTTTTCCTTATGTTCAATCCCATATTTTTCATGAAGCCTTCCCAATTTGCTCATTTGGGTCATATGCTGCTTTGTAACATGTATGGAAGAGACTGCCTAGCTGCTCTCTGATCTGTTTCTTATTGGAAACATACAAAGACTACTTTTCTTAGCCTCTCTGATAGTTATGTTAGTAGCATATGACTGTGATCTGGTCAATGCTATGTAGGCAGAATTGATATATACCAATCTCTTTTCCTTATGTGGTTACCTAGGGAGTCATGTGTTGCAATCATGTGTAACATGAAAGCAGATCAGATCTCTTGAGTTATCCCTTAGAAGAGAGCCATGAATTTGCATAATTGAGACATGAACTTTTATTATGTTAAGTCACTGAAATTTGGGGGCTGTTTTTGTTATAGCAGCAAGTAAGCATTGTCCTGGCTAGTTCAGCATATCTGTTTTGATTGACATATGTAAATAGATTAATATTCCCATTCAGATTTTAGAGTTGAGGATAGAGATGCCACTTACTTCTTCCTTTTTCTCCACTTTTCCTTCCTTTCCTCTTTATCTTTCATCCCCTCCTCACTTTTCTTCATTCCCCATTTAATCTTAGTTGAGATTTTACCAGGGAATTGATTCTGATGTCTCCAGAGATTTAATAAAATAAATAAAGAAGGCTGAGCAGTGAAGAATTGATGCTTTCAAACAGTGGTGCTAGAGAAGACTCTTAAGAGTCCCTTGGACAGCAAGGAGATCAAATCAGTCAGTCCTAAAGGAAATCAACCCCAAATATTCATTGGAAGAACTGATGCTGAAACTGAAGCTCCAATACTTTGGCCTCCTGATGTGAAGAGCCAACTCATTGGAGAAGACCTTGATACTGGAAAGATGGAGGGTAGGAGGAAAAGGGGGCAGTTGAGAATGAGATGGTTGGATAGCATCACTGACTCCGTGGACATGGGTTTGAGCAAACTCTTGGAGAGAGTGAAGGATAGGGATGCCTGGTGTGCTGCAGTCCATGGGGTTGTAAAGAGTAAGACATGACTGAGCAATTGAACAACAAAAACAAATAAAATCTGATCTTGGTTCTCAGGAAAGTAACTGTTTAATGAGTAACTGATAGTCTAGTAGTTGTGTACAATTTAAGCTTTTTTTTTTTTTTCAGTTTAAGCTTTTTATTTCTCTATAACACTTAACTCCATTGTTTAGGCATAACAGATGCTCATTGACCAGCCATTGAATGCATATTGGGACTTCAACGGTTCTCAAGACTTAACTGGTCTTGAACGATGTAGGAATGATGAGTCAGGGCCAAGATTATTTTATGCTCGAATAGCCCCAGATGGTCATTGGTTGGGTAATGTGGTTAAACTGCACGCTGCAACTTGGAGAAATGACAGATCATTCTGATTTAGAAAGTGAATTTGGATGCATATAGAGTGTTATTTGCATAGCAAAGGATCACTTGGGGGCTCCTGACTTTGTGCTCTCTGAACTCCTAATTCTCTGGCTATCAGATGATACATATCATCCTGTTCTCATCAACTGCCAGGTGTATTCTTCCAAAGCGCCGTGTGGTTCTGCATTTGCCCATTATTTTAGTTTGCATGTTTTTGCCCTGGACTGATTTTTTTTTATCATTATGATGTCAGCCTCCATTTTTATGCTGATGATAGTTATATCTGTCTTTGATTTCTGACATCTTTTCTCTTTCTTTGTCTGGCAGGCATTAAATCATTAATGTTTCAAAATCACATACAGCTGAAACTTTGTAAAACAGAATTTCTAGTGATGAGCTCCTTAAAATCAGAGACAATACAGCTCTCTCTCTCTTTTTTTTTTTTTTTTTTTGCCTTTGCTGACCTCCAATTTCACTTCAAACAGGTATCCAGTGGGTTATCTTTGATTGATAATTGTTTTTCCCCATCTCATATGTATGGAAACCTGTCTTTTATCATGGAAACCTTGCTAGAATGTAGGTGTTTCTCTCCATTACTGGTGCAAGAAGCTTTTCAGTCATGATTTACATCTTTCAGATTAAATTACTGGGAAACATGGCCCTTACTGAAGCCTGGCTATCTCCACAGCAAAAATAGTCCTGACTTTGCTGCTTTGTTTTTGACACTCACAATACATCATTGCACTGCTTGCTCACTAATTAGCAATTGCTTCTCTGGTCTTGTTTTCCACTATGGGGTTCTTTTGCACGACTTTCTTTCAAGTTAAGCTTTCATTTTACCTTCCCAAGCACCCTAACTACTGAAAAGAGTTTATCTTTCACTAGAGAGCCACTGCTTAAAATCCCACAAGAATATCTGAGTGGTTCTTCTATTGTGCAATTTAGAATACTGCATCAAAAAAAAAAAAAAAAATGGAAAATGGAAAAAAAAAACCTAACCATTATGAGATTCATCTATACTAGGTAACAGCCATAATGTTGTCCTTTGATTATCTTGTTTAATTCTTACTACAACTGCATGAGCTAAAATCAGATGTGAAAACTGATGAAGAACTTAAGGGACCAAACAATCTGCTTTAAGTCCACATTGTGGACTACATCCAAAGCAGCAGATCCGGATGTAGACACAGAAATGTCTGATTGACTCTGAACCTCTAGCTTTGGTCACTGTAAGAGAATTCTAGTGGAAATACTAAACACCAATTCTAATACTAATGCGAATATTCCTTGAAATACTGGAACACTGGAAACAATGTAAACAAGTAAAATGTAAATAAATAAAATGCAGATATAACTTACTATGTGTTATCACTGATTTGGAATGCTATTCCTGATAATATCTTATCGACCCTGAGTATAAGATTTGTATACATTTAAGCATATTTTTACATTTTTTCATTGTACAGGGCATAATGCAGCATTTAGTGGGCTTAGCTGTGATCAGTCTTTGAGGCTATGTCAAACCTGTGAGTGGTGGTGTATGGTCAAGAGTCTGAACGCTTCGCTGAAAAGGGAAAGAGGAGAGAGAGAGAAAGATGGAGGCTACCTGTTTCTACTTGTTTTGTCCTCTTGCCCTGCCAGTCCTCTGGAGCCAAGGTGGATAGGAGAGTGGTAATGTCTTTAAGTACATGGGAAATGAAAAACGCAATCCCTCATGAGAAATGAAAAAAATGCAATCTCTGTTGAGGGCGGGTTTAAAAGTGTCACAGTACTGCCTGGGACATAACACTTTGTTATGAGAATGGCTCCTCCTTTATGAATATTTGCATCCTTTTGAATTTCAAGATAATGAAAAGTGAAAGTGAAAGTGATTCAGTCGTGTCTGTCTCTTTGTGACCCCATGGACTATACAGTCCATGGAATTCTCCAGGCCAGATTATTGGAGTAGGTAACCCAGGGATCGAACCCAGGTCTTCTGCATTGCAAGATAATAAATATAGCTTATTAATAACTTCCCCCTAATATTACTTATCATTTCAACATATTTCTTATGTCAAAATACTTCCCTTCTTAACATCCACCCTCTCCAACCCCTCCCCCCCCAATTGCTAGTTGGGAGCCCTTGGTTAATTTAGTCATTGTGTTTATGTCTTTCTTCTATATTATAGATATATAACATTAAGTGTGTGTAAGGTAATTATACTCACACACATATAGTACTAAATATAAGAAACACCTTGACTTCTATCAATGAAAACACTTCATTAGAATACAAAAGTTCTCACTTACAGACTTTGAGTACCTATAACATTTGCCATGCCATTAATGCATGGCAAATAGAAGGGGAGAAGGTGGAAGTAGTGAGAGATTTTCTCTTCTTGGGCTCTGAAATCACTGAGGATAGTAACTGCAGCCATGAAATCAGAAGATGATTGCTTATTGGCAAGAAGGCGATGAAAAACCTAGGTAGTATGTTGGAAAGCAGAGACATTACTCTGCCAACAAAGATGCATATAGTCAATGTCTTCACAGTGGTCACGTGTGGTTGTGAGAGCTGGACCATAAAGAAGGCAGAATGCCGAACAATTCATGCCTTCAAACTGTGGTGCTGGAGGAAACTCCTGAAAGTTTCTTGGACAGTAGGGAGATCAAACCAGTCAATCTTAAGGGAGATCAACCCAGTATATTCACTGGAAGTATTGATGCTGAAGCTGAAGCACCAGAATTTTGGTCATCTGATGCGCACAGACGACTCATTGGAAAAGTCCTTGATGCTGGAAAAGATGGAGGGCAGAAGGGGAAGACGGCATCAGAGGATGAGATGACTGGACGGCATCACTGATGCAATGAACATGAACTTGGGCAAGCTCCGGGAGTTGGTGAGGGACAGGGAGACCTGGAGTGCTGCGGTCCATGGGTTGCAAAGAGTCAGACACAACTGGGTGACTGAAAAGGAACAACATGCATGAATGACCTATTTTTCTATTTGCGTCTTAACTCTAAGTATTGATGCTTTTTTCCAACTATATTTAATTGACATTTTAAAACTATATGATACATTTTTCTGCCTTGGTAAGCAGAGAATGATACAAAATTTCTTGATGCTTCAGGTTCACCGTGATCACATATCCTTCTGTACTTTAGATATAGATTTTTGGTTGTGTCCACTGTAACATATTCTCTTAAATAACTTCTGGATTAATTTATTTTCATTTACCTCTTTCTCATAAAATTAGAATTTAGAATGAGAAGTTGCATGGGCATTTTTATGGGACTTTTAAAGGCAACCAACATAACTATGAAATCAAAGGGTGAAGTTAACTTCTAAGTTGTCTCCTGCATTTAATTCTCTAATGTTCCCATCTTTACTAGTATCCATTGTATTTGGACATCCATTTCAACCTCCTCGAATTTCAGTGCTATTATTTTCAGAGTGTTGTGTTACTCACCTTATTTCTCTCTTTTATATTTCCCTTGGCTAATTTTTCTTCTCTCTGAATTATTTAAGTACATTTTTGTTCTACCTCTTTTATTCTCTTTCTTTCTCTATGTTTATTATATTCATAGGCCTAGTTGATCGAAAATTCTTCCTGAAATTGGTCCTCAGGATTTCTCTCTTGAGCCCATGTGGTTGTTTTTACTTTTGTACTTTCGATTATGCATATTTTGGATAAAGAATTTCTTCTGACGTCTTATTTATTTTTCAATCGGAGGAAAATGACAATGTTGTGTAGGTTTTTGCCTTACAACAACTCAAATCAGTCATACACACATCACCTCCCTTTCGAGCCTCTTTCCTTTACCCCATCCCACCCCTCTAGGTCATTGCCAGGCTGAGTTCCCTGTGTTATGTAGCAACTTCTCACCAGCGATCTGTTTTCACAAGGTTCTATATATACGTCAACGCTGCTTTCTCCATTCATCCCACTCTTTCCTTCCCTCACTGTGTCCACAAGTCTGTCCTCTATATCTGCATCTCTATTCCTTCTCGAAAAATAGGTTCATCAGCACCAGTTTTCTAGATTCCATATATATGCGCTAATATACTGCATTTTCTGAGGTCTTAATATCATCTTTTAAGGTAGTACATCCTTTTTCTTCATTTTTGGATGAACTGCTAGCCTGCTGTAATTTCTTTCAGAGCACAGTTTGCCTGCAGGATCCACAGTCAACTTCAAGCATGGGAATCAGAGGGGCTTTATGGTCTTCCCTTTTTCTCATTATCATTACAGAATAGAGAGGAATTTCTTTTGTCCAAAAGTCTGAGAAGAGTACTCTGTTTTATTACCTCCAATTATTTCATGCTTTCTCCAATTTCACTTTGGTCAGAACCCTTTTTTTAATGGATCTGAACTGATATAAGCTATGTGGCTTAGATAGCTATGTGGCTATCTAAGCTTGTAGTCTTAGAAATTTCTGTTAATAGGAATATATGAATTAGCTGTTGTTTTTTTCAGAGGCAAAGACAACGATGTATCAGAAATGTAGACAACTTGCTTTTGCAGAAGCTTTTGCAATTTAATTCTTAGAATGCTGTGGTCCATTGGGGAATAGTTAATTTAATCACTGATACAAGCATGCCAATCTCACACTACAGCTTGTATATTACATATATCTTTCAGAATCAGAACTATACTCTGAAGCTTTCAATAACACAGTTGTGTCTCTTGTTTTGATGCTCAAAAACATTTTTGAGGCTGTGATATCTTTTGAGCTCTATAATTGACTCACACTCCCCCTCTGTGATTTCTTTTAGAAAATATTTCTGTGACTTTGTTCTCAGAAATGCTGAGCCACAAAGTCTCCCCTTTTCATCGAGTAATTGATCACAATAGTCGTTGCCAGCCCTTCTGAGAGCCTGGGGAGAAATGTGTCTGTTTTCCTGCTTTTTCATACTGATATTTGCAAAAGAAGCAAGTAGAGTTTCTCATCCCGTTTTTGAACTGATGACAGAATGGACCATCAAATCCTGGTACCATTCCCTTTCATTCTTGTCCTTTACCTAATGTTTCTGTGCTTGGAGAATGAAGGGCTTTGAGACAGATTAATGCGGCGAGGAGCTCACTGTGCTCTCTGGAGGCTCTGATTGTTTCCTGGTGTTCTCTCTGGCTGTGGGAAGCGTCATCTTTCAGGTTCGTCATCCGTGATGATGGAGTCTCACATTTGAAAGGTAGCAGTGCCGTGTACGTCTCCAGTATCTGACTTTCTCTGGACTAACACGTATTGTTAGTATTGAGATGACATATTTCAACCTTCATTTTTGTTTTCTGCCTCATCTTTTTGTCATGTTATTAAAAGTTTGTTTGTACTGGGGGCCTGGAGGGTGGGTAGGGCCTGAGGGAGGATGGGAGAAGAAGGGAGCTAAGACACCAAAGACATAACTTGCTTTGAATTTAAGACTCCATGAATGTTTTGGGTAAAAAGTTTCTTTTTTTTTTTGGCCAAAGTAAATATTTGATTATTTCCAGTTCTTTTAAAATACCCTGCTTTATTCTTCTTCTCTAGTAAAGTTTTGGCAGCTTTGTTCAGCAAAAAAACATGAAAACAATCACCATGTCTTATAGTTATTGCTTGGGGGTAGATCAAATAAGGCATGAAAGAAGTTAATTGAAGTGTGCTTCTAATTTATCAACAATATTTAGTCAAATTAAATATCTGATTAACAATTTAAGCATGTTGAAGATATTTTAATATCACAACAGTGACTGTGGCCAAAGGTATACATGGCTCCTTGTATGTGCCAAACAGTTCCTTATATTATTGGCCAGCCAGGGAGTGGGTTTTCATTGGTTAGATAGCTTTATGGAACTGAAACCATGTCTTTGAGGTATGAAGGCACAATGAAGAGAATCCTCACATAACTGGACCTAATCTTTTGGTCTGTTCAGTAAGCCAGTTCTAGGGTAAATATATTTTCAAAATGCTAGATTTATAAAGTCAATCAGTGAGGCTATTTCCTTTAACTTCCTTTGTCTGTAGTTTGGCTGCATCACCATCAGAAAACAGTGGTTGCTTGGTTCTTTTTTGGTTTATGTACTAAGGCATATCCTTTTACAGTCTAAACTTAATCTTTCACCAATAGAAACATAGATACCCTCATTTTTAAATTAAAAATAGAAATGTAATTACTTATTAAATGATACAAACGTGATAACCTCAATCAGTAATTTGAATTCTTTAAATTTGGAAATTTTAGAACTGAAAGAGAACTTGCAGATCTTGCCTGAGCCTTTAATTTTGAAGGTGAAAAGCTTCCCAGGTGGTGCTAGTGGTCAAGAATCTGCCTGCCAATGCAGGAGACTTAAGAGATATGGGTTTGATCCCTGGGTCGGGAAGATCCCTTGGAGGAGGGCATGGCAACCCACTCCAGTATTCTCGTCTGGAGAATCCCATGGACAGAGGAACTAGTGGGTTATAGTCCATGGGGTCGCAAGTGTCAAGATGACTGGGCATCAGAACACAACTTAGATAGTCTGCTGTCAGTGATTTACCTGTATTAAGTAATATATTTCTTTTAACTTGGTAAAGTAGTTATTATTATCCTCATTTTACAGTTAGAAACTGAGGCCTGGGGAGGGTTATTTATCTTTTGTGGTCAAAGAGCTGGAAGGCAGCAGAACCACAGTGCAGACTGTGGCCCTGGAGGTCACGTTCTTAACTAGCATTGTTCTTTACTGCCTTGGAGGAAATCAAAACACAAGGAAATGAAAGGACCTGTCAAGGTGACACAACTAGTCAGTGGTAGCAATTGCATCATACATTAAAAATATATAAAGACCAAATTTAAACAAATACACACAAGTTCATACTGATTTTTTTTCTAAGTAAATTCTTAACATATTTGATCTCACTCTAACATTAATCTTATGCAAACACTTCATTGGGTTATTTCCTTATAATCAAACCAGATTATTTAAACTTACACTACAAATCTTTCATATTTCTGCTGTTAGTGAAAGCCCTTGGTGGATTGCTTTGACAGTCTTTGGCTTTTACTAGCAACACTCTCTCTCTCACTTCTGTTTTATAAAGGGCAGGGTAGGAAGAATGAAGGGGTCAAATTAATGTGGGTTTTCTGAAGTCAGAAGGGGGTTTCCTTTCACTGAATTTCCTAAATTAGAGAGAAAGTGGTTCCATTCTCAACAGGAACTGCCCTTGACATTACTTATAAGCATTTTATATAAAATGACCTCTTTAATAACCAGCTATTTTGAAACTTCTGTTACAAACTATTTTTTTTTTCAGAGATCTAGTATTCCTTTGGGACTGTTATTTTAAAGAGGATCTCGACCTTTATTTGGATTATTAATACCTGCTCAATTGTAAAGAAGTTGGGAAATATGAAACGTGAAGGAAAAACTGTATTACTATCTTTAACATTTTGGTCTGTTTCCTCCTGGATGTTTTATTGTGCATATTTTCAGACAGAATGGGAATACAACATAGATATATTTGTATCTTTTCTACCTTAACATGATATTGTGAAAATTTCCATGTTATAAATATTCCTCAAAACTAACATTTTTGTTTTGTTTGCTTTAATGTAAAAAAAAATTTTTTTTTGGTGTGCTGTGCAGTGTTGGGGGGATCTTAGTTCCCTGACCAGGAATCAAACCCACACTCCTGCATTGGAAGCATGCAGTCATAACCACTGGGCAGCCAGTGAAGTCCCCAGACTAACATTTTACATCACTATGTAGTTATTCACCACCAAATGGGCCATACTTGGTAAGTTTTCTGTTTTTGAACATGTAGGTTGTTTTCAAATTTTGCTGTCACAAGACATGTAGAGACCTCCTTCATATAAGTTTTGGTCTGAGTTTGTTTAGACTAGGTTTCTAGAAGGAAGAATACTGAATCTGAGATTATACTGATTTCCAGTCCTGAAATTTGCTACCAAGGTTTTTCATGAAATGGTTTTACCAAGATACACTGCTACCAGAGAATGACTGCTGCACCATGGTCAATATTGACCACTATCATTAAAAAATAAACCACTCAGTAATTTGATAGACATTTCAAAATGTGTTTTAATCTGAGTTTCTTTAATGGATTATGAGATTGTTTATCTGAGAATTTTTAGTTCAATCCCTTGGTTAACTTTTCTTTGGTCTAATTGTTTTTTAAAACATTTTATGTATGAACAGTATTCACACTGTGACAATTCCATTCTACTTAAATTTTCGCTCTTTCAAAATGCTCCTTTCCTATTTTCCATACCCTGATTAGTAGTGGAGAGGTCATTTACATGCCACTTCCACATCTGCTTTCTTTTCTAACATCTTGCCCTTTAGAAAGGGGGGGTGGGTGGGAACATCCTCAAGATAATCTGACAGCCTTCTCCTGGGAATCCCGGATCAGAAAAACCATGGGCCAAGCAGGCAGGAGGTGGGAAATTGTTTAAACACTATCATGCAGCTGCCAGCGGTCCCAAGTGTGGTTTCCTTGTGCCCTTGTTATTCTTTATGCTGCTGCTAAGCATCTTTCGTGAAAAATGTACTTGATGTACAAAAGGAGTACTAGGACATGAAGTGTATGACCTGGCAAGAGAGAAAAGTTTATATACCTGTTGTATGTGACTATATATTCTTGGACATATTCTACTTATTTACTTTAAATTTTTAATTGGAGGATAACTGCTGTGCAATGTTGTATTGGTTTCTGCTGTACAACCGTGTCAATCAGCTGTAGTATTCTCTCCCTCTAGAGCCTCCCTCCCACCCTCCTGCATCCCATCCCTCTACGCTGTCCCAGAACATTGCCTGAGCTCCTTGTGCTACACTGTTTATATCCTTATATACAAAGAATATAATATTGTACATAATACCTTAGACTGTGTAATATCTTGAATATGTACATTTCAAATATATATTCTAATATATATATATTTGTATATATCCAGAGTGAAAAGGTTGGCTTAAAGCTCAACATTCAGAAAACTAAGATCATGGCATCTGGCCCCATCACTTCATGGGAAATAGATGGGGAAACAGTGGAAACAGTGTCAGACTTTATTGTTTGGGGGGCTCCAAAATCACTGCAGATGGTGATTGCAGCCATGAAATTAGAAGACGGTTACTCCTTGGAAGGAAAGTTAAGACCAATCTAGATACCATATTAAAAAGCAGAGACATTACTTTGCCAACAAAGGTCCGTCTAGTCAAGGGTATGGTTTTTCCACTGGTCATGTATGGATGTGAGAGTTGGACTGTGAAGAAAGCTGAGTGCCAAAGAATTGATGGTTTTGAACTGTGGTGTTGGAGAAGACTCTTGAGAGTCCCTTGGACTGCAAGGAGATCCAACCAGTCCATCCTAAAGGAGATCAGTCCTGGGTGTTTACTCGAAGGACTGATGCTGAAGCTGAAACTCCAATACTTTGGCCATCTTATGGGAAGAGTTGACTCATTGGAAAAGACTCTGATGCTGGGAGGGATTGGGGCAGGAGGAGAAGGGGACGACAGAGGATGAGATGACTGGATGGCATCACTGACAAGATGGACATGAGTTTGAGTAAACTCCGGGAGTTGGTGATGGACAGGGAGGCCTGGCGAGCTGCGATTCATGGGGTCGCAAAGCGTCAGACACGACTGAGCGACTGAACTGAACTGAACTGATAAAATGTATTTATCTATTATACTATATACAAATATAAATGCACATGTATCATACAAAATATAAATATATTCACCAATCTCAATGTGTTAATTTTATTATAACTATATTGTATTTTTTATGACATAACATATATCATATATTAATGATAAACAATGTATAATGAAATTATATAAAATATTAATACATTTAACAGTGTATTAATGCACAGTAATAATTGTAAGTATACAGATATAGGGCTTCCCAGGTGGTCCTAGTGATAAAGAACCTGCCTGCTAATGTAGGAGATGTAAGAGACACCGGTTCAATCACTGGGTCTGGAAGATCCCATGGGAGAGGGCATGGCAACCCACTCTAGTATTCTTGCCTGGAGAATCCCACGGACAGAGGAGCCTGGTGGGCTACAGTTCATGGGGTCGCAAAGAGTCAGACACAACTGAGGTGACTTAGCATGTACTCATACATATATAAATATACACATATAAGCATATATGTATATAATATAAATGTGCGTTTAATAATGTCCTGCATATGTTGTGGTACATATCACACACATAAACAGATGGCAGGCCATGACACATGTCGCATTCCAGACGAACGGAGCAGACAAGTGCCACCTCATTAGGAGACAGAACAGTGAGGACTAGGGAGGCTGGACAGGCTTGACCAAGTATGTAGGACTTAAACCCGACACTGACGAATGAGGCATCCCAAGTAATGAAAAGTCTGAGAGAACTAGAAGTTCAGCCAAGTTGTTTCTGAGTAGTATTTTTTTTTTTTCTATGCAAAAATCTCCCAAAGGAGCATGTGGAGCAATGAACACAGCATGTTCTAGAGAAAATACCAGACTGTTCTGGTCCAGAGGGTTAGTTTAGGTAAATAGTGGCACAGTTGTGGAGATAGTGGGTTGTATTTTGAAGTGTTGTAGGTTTTGACCGTTGAGTAGGTTTTGAGCATGGTCAGTAGGGAGCCATTGTAGGTGTGATTCAAGGTTTATGGGCATTTGACTAGAACCCATTTCACCAGATGATGGCCTGTGTCCACTGAAAATGAATGAGTTTCTAAAGTGACCACCAATTCTCTAACTTACACATAGCACTGGTAAAATTTGGGAATGACTAGCACTATACTCTCATCTGACTTTGGCACAGACCAGCCTCTCTAGGCTTCTGTGTGCCCAAAGATCTTTGTTAGTATTAGAATGGTTATCAAACTATATATCTATAGTATTAACATAGCTATAGAACATGCTACTGGTTATATGTTTTATGCTAAAATCTGTTATGTTTGTCTTTTGGGTGGGAACTGAATTTAGTTCTCCATGTTTAGTAAAGTCTATACCTTAAAAATATGTGCTAAATGAAAGAACAAGTGTACCAGTTTTGTAATTTCTAAAAGAGAACTGATAATTTGCATTACAAGGGATTAAAATAATTGAAATGATCCAAAAGCCTTTAGAACATAGAGACAAAGTCTACATGATCATAGCAAAGCAAATTATAAGATGTTTTTCCAGATAATTTAAGCAAAATATCTGTTTCCATCGGAACCATTTCAATTTTCCTCTTTGCTTGGATGAGAAAACTCACTGAAAAGAGAGACAATGCTCATTAGTGTGTGTTAGTCACTCAGTCGTGTCTGACTCTTTGCAATCCCATGGACTGTAGCCGGCCAGACTCCTCTGTCCATGGGATTCTCCAGGCAGGAATACTGGAGGGAGTAGCCATTCCCTTCTCCAGGGGATCTTCCTGACCCAGGGATCAAACCTGGGTCTTCTGCATTGCAGGATTCTTTACTGGATTCTTTAATCCGAGCCACTAGAGAAGCCCCTAATGCTCATAGGGACAATATTTAAAAAATAAAACTAGAGAGGGTCATGGGCCATTTCGTTCTATTTTACACAACAGTTTGTAATTTGATGGCAAATCTCTCGGATCTGTGGATAGTCTCAAAACTTTCTTTAAGGTAACTATTTTAATACTTCTATTTGTGTGTAATACCCAGAAAATGGTATCCATCAGAGTTACTGACCAGTGGATTTTACTCTGTGGTAGTATAACAGTTCCATTTTACCTGATTCAGTGTGAGTTATAGAGCTCCTCTCATGAACTAGGTGTGTTTATCACAGGGCCATGCTCCTACGCTGTCCATATAGTTGTTCAGTCGGTCAGTCGTGTCTGACTCTGCTGCCCCGTGGACGGTAGCCCACCAGGCTCTTCTGTCCATGAAATTCTCCAGGCCAGAATACTGGAGTGGGTAGCCATTCTCTTCTCTAGGGGATCTTTCTAACCCAGGGATTGAACCAGTGTCTCCTGCATTGACAGGTGAATTCTCTACCACTGAGCCACCACCAAAGCCCCAAAATTTCTTCTTGGTGTTGGTTTATTTTGTATCCAGTCACCTGATAAAGAAAACATTCAGTGTATTCCAAGTTAAATATTCCTTTTTTCCCACTGATACAATGCTTTGATTGCATTGCTTAAATTGAGGGTTGAAATTCTGGAAAGAAACTGTAAATTATTCCAGTTCAACGGGAGGAAGGATGGTTTTTCAACTATACATATGAGGCTACAGTTGGAAGACCATGGGAAACATTTGAGGCATTACAAATTAGACAACTGTAACATTTTATCACTTATGATATTTCATTTGGTATTTATAAGATATACCCAAAGGGATCCTCATCTGCTTTGCCATATGGAAAGTTTATAAATGTTAGAGTACAGAGCAAAAGCAAAATGGGAACAGGAAAGAATTTTAAGGTGGTTTAGGTACTCAAGAGCAGCGGCCTTTCCTTTTGTTGAGAAACAGCTGTTGCTTTAGGGGAAGGTAAGAACAGATTATTTTCCTCCTTATTCCTTTGGGGTCTGATAAAAATATCAGAGAATAAGCATCCCCATCATTTATTTTATTTTCTGTCATTTTCTAAAGGTCTCTTTATTTCATGATAGGGTTAACTGACAGAATCCATCATGTCAAAGCATTTAAGTGGAGGATTTTTGTTTATTTCTTAGTTAAAAAAAAGGAAGAAGAAACTCAGGTATTCAAAAACAATTTCTGAACCCAAGTTTGCATTTCTTCTCTGTACATTGAAGCCAGCATCATCTTAAAAAATATTTGAAAAGAAAGGAAGTTGAAAGAGGGCTAAATTTCCAGAATATAAAACAAAAAATTATATAAAAGCTAAGAAACTGAGTATCCAATACAAGCCCATCCACAAAGGATCAAAATATTAATTCAAACGTGGGAAAACTATTTCATTTATGACTTAGAGGTATTGAGATCAAATCAATAAACAGAAACACTAATACATGTTTCATAAAAAGGACAAATGTCAAAACATGATATGTTTCATAGGAAAATACTTGCCTCTATTGAAAGAGGTGTCTTTCCAAAGTTTCTGGGAATTTGTAAAAATTCAAAATCATGTAAAGTGTTGATTGCCGAAATAAAGTGAAAAGATCTACCTAGCATTTAGAAAGATTGGCTTTTTTCTATCTGCAGTGATTCTAGTTTCTTTTAATAGTTTTGCTTTCAAAGAATTCCACCCATTTTCATATATCTATAATTTCAGAGACTGACTTGAGACATTTTTCATTTCTGTTCATTGACATTCATCCAACACATATTATTGATCATTGTGTTAAATGCTGTGTTTGGAAGTTGGGGTTTGTCATGAGAAGCCAAGGTCTTTATGGAACATGGAATCCACTGGATAGATGAGAACTGGGAGGATGAGAAGTGAGAGCAGTCACTGTCCGCTGTGGTGTGTGCTGTGAGGAATCTAAGCAAAGACCCAGAGACCCAACTCAGTCCCATTCCTTTCTAGACATTCGAAATCTTTAGAACAAATAGAAACTCCTTAAATTTCCCCCTTAAACTGGAGAGAAAAAAATTATCCATGACATGAACAGAACTAAGCTCAGGAAGAAAATACTGTGGATGACTACTTTTACTTTTTAAAAGACATAATGTTTTTAGAACATTTTAGGTTTACAATAAATCTGAAAAAGAAATTCAGAGATTTCCCACTTAGTCGCTGCCCCTAAACATGCATAGCCTCCCCCATTATCATCACTTACTAGATTGGTACTTTTTTTTTTTCTTTGCCAAGGATGAATCTACATTGACACATCAAAATCATGCAAAGTCTGTAGATTTATGGTTCACTTTTGATGTTCAATCTATGGGTTTTGGATAAAAGTGTAAGGATATATATTCATCATGATAATATCATATGGAGTATTTTCACTGCCTTAAAACCCTCTATACTCTTCATCTTTACACCCTCCCGTCTCACTAATCTTTTTACTTTCTTCATAGTTTTGCCTTTTCTAGAATGTCATATAGTTGGAATCATATGGTATATAACCTTCCAGATTGGCTTCTTTCACGTAGTGATACACATTTAAGATTCTTCCAAGTTTTTTTTTTATGGCTTAATAGCTTATTCCTTTTTAGTGTTGAGTACTATTCCATTGTCTGGATATACCACAGTTTATTTGTTCATCTACTGAAGGACATCTTTGTTGCTCCCAAGTTTTGACAATTATGAATAAAGCTGCTATAAGCACCCATGTGCAGGTTTTTGTGTAGACATAAGTTTTTAGTTCCTTTGGGTAAATACCAAGGAGCATGGTCAGGGATCACATGGTGAGAGTATGTGCAGTTTTGTAAGTATTCTCCAAACTGTCTTCCAAAGTGGTTGTGTCATCTTGCATTCCCACCTGTAATATATGCCAGTTCCGTCATTCCACTTTTTCACTAGCATTTGTTGCTGTCAGTGTTTTAGATTTTGCCCTTTCTAGTAGGGCTTCCGTGGCGGCTCAGGTAGTAGAGAATCTGCCTGCAATGCAGAAGACCTGGGTTCTATCCCTGGGTTGGGAAGATTCCCTGGAGAAGGGAATGGTAACCCACTCCATTATTCTTGCCTGGAGAATCCTGGGGACAGGGGAGCCTGGCGGGCTACAGGCCATGGGTCTGCGAAGAGTTGGACACGACAGAACAACTAACACCCACACACCCACAGTAGGGCCTCCCAGGTGGGGCTAGTGGTAAAGGACCCACCTACCAATGCAGGAGACATAAGAGATGTGGGTTTGATCCCTGGGGAAGGAAATGGCAACACACTCCAATATTCTTGCCTAGAGAATCCCATGGACAGAGCCTGGCTGGTTACAGACCATGGGGTTGCAAAGAGTTGGACACAACTGAAGTGGCTTATCACACACAGTAGTTGTATAGTAGTATCTTGTTGTTGTTTGAATTTGCATTTCCCTAATGGCATTAATGTGGAGCATCTTTTATATGCTCACTTGCCATTATTCTGTTAAGGTCTTTGGAGAAAAATCCTTTATCAGTTTACATTTTTACTGTTTTACTTTCTCACCAAAAAAATGCAATATAATTTATGCCTTTTCCCCAGATATCTTTATCTGATCTAATATTTTGATTTCAGTCCCCTGAGACTTTAAGAGTTGAATATAACATCGAAAGTCTTGATAAAGTAAATTATATTCCCTTAAGAGTCAATGGAAAAGCTTTCTATGAACTTCTTTGAGGGCAAAAATCTATCCATGAGTTCCCCGAACCTCAGGGTACAGTTTAGTCTTTTCTGTCTTCCAAAGGGTTCATAAAAGACTCAGATTCCTTTGTATATAAACCAATTTAAGGCCACAAGTGCAGATTAACTTGTACTATTTTAGTTTTGGTTAGTCACTGAAAAGTACTGTTAATGTGGAAATACATTTTCTTTTTGAGCATGGGAGTAAGTGTTTTTCTGTTATAGACTTTTACTGTTACCTTTATGTGAATAAAAGTCAGACACACACACATGCATGCACACATTTCTGCTATTGACTTAGGTTCAGAAGATCAAATTTTTCCTGTTACTCTTTTAACTTCTCTTTACTTTTGATATTTTTTTGTTGTTGTTGAGATGAAACTTTGGGTGAGAGTTGAATATAGTCTAGAGTAGAATTTCAAGTTTGGAGATCTCTTTGACTTTTTACAAATTTCTAGTCAACTGGAAATTTCACAAGGCAAAAGAAAAAAGAAAAAAATGCTGCTAGATCTTCAACTGTAAGTTTCATGGGTCTATTTATTTTAAAATTGACATTTCAAGTATGGCTGTATTGCTTAGTATATTATTTCAGCATATCTATATCTATGTTACTAGATAATGCAATTGTCTTTGATACTTTGTACAAGCTAATACAATATTATTTTTTCTCAGTGCATGGTGGTATAGAGTGTTCAGAGGTAATTGGCATCTGAGAAAGTGTCTTTAAAAACCTAATGACTGTCGAAGTCTTGTTGGCATTTTTCTTTACTTGTGTCAGGGGGAAATCCCTCAGAAGGGGCACAGCAAACATATAAAAGTTTTATTATAAAGCTGCCAGCATTTGACCTTAGAGCAGGTCCAATTGACAAAGAATCTTCTGGATATGAAACATTCTCATTACAATGTCATGGCAACATTACTCAAGTTATTAACTATCCAAGTGGGATGATGGATGTTATAGGGTGGTGAGGTCCTTGGCAGAACATATTGCTTAATTATCTTCTTTTAGTACCAGCATACAGTCATATGCCTATGATCAAGTACCATTCAAGTGAATATGAAACGAATTCATAAGGAGAGAATATTTAAAGATCTTATCCAATAAAAGAGCAGATTAAATGTCAGATCTTCATTAAAGGTTCTTTAATCAAACTTCTTTTTGCGGTTTTATGACAAATCCTTCCATTTTGGCACTTGAACCAAAGACCCTTGTATCTGAAATGAACTATTCTGTCACTTGAGCTAAAGGGTAATTTAATGATTTTTAAAAGAGAAATTTATGGTCTGGTAGGTTAGACTCACGAGTAGAATCTGGAAAGCCTTTAATTTTAGTGTTGGAATTAATGTCTCATCTCTGATCTTTTATAAGCCCTTGAATCCCTGTGACTCAGTTTCCTTAGATGTTAAAAACAGAATACAGTAAAATAGCATGAATACTTGTAATGTTATATATAGTGACATTTGTCAAGTACCATCAAGATTCTTAACAGTCTGTGATTGACTGAGATAACTCTGAAAAAATGCTGTGCCTTTAATAAGTTATTTACTGCAATTGTTTTAATCGGTTACCCAACTAGTTAATGTTTAGGTGAGTAATTTTTAAAATGGAATGGCCAGAGTGGGATATAATTTTACTCAGGCGTGCAGCAAAACAGACTCCAGTGCGTGCTTACTCACTCAGTTGTGTCAACTCTGCAACCCCATGGACTGTAGCCCGCCAGGCTCCTCTGCCCATGGGATTTTCCAGGCAAGAATACTGGCATGAGTTGCCATTTCCAACTCTAGGAGAATCTTCCTGACCCAGGGATAGAACCCATGTTTCCTGTATTGGCAGGCAGATTTATTACCACTGTGCCACTTAGGAAGCCAAACTTCAGTAGTATTGTGATTTTTTCAAATGAGAAAAACATAGGAGGAAGGCCCCAACATCAGGGAGCTTCCGGAAGGCACACCTTAGGGAACTTCATGTAATCTTAAATACCACTGCTGGGTGAACCTTTTAATTAAATATTGTGTGATATTTAAAATATCAGTTCCCAAGTAATAGCATCACATTTTTAATTTTAAAAAGTTATTACATTGTGTTCAATTAATTTTGGGGGTACTTTCCTACTTTGGGAATTAAATTTTTATTCTGTTGCCTAAAAAAAAAGTATCAGATCCAAATATAGCACAGTTCTGCCTCAGAGCGAGCTGATTTATAGAAGAATGACTTTGTGGTAATAAAATTGGAATTAATTTATTATCTACTTACTTTCGTGGCGCTCGTAGGAATGTAGAAATAAACATGGGAAGTCAAATAACTTGATTATCTGAAACCAAATCTATATGTTGGTCAGTTCCATACCTTGGTGAATTGTATGCTTTCAAGTTAAAGTTAAGTGTTTACCTTACCTGAAAAGTTTTTGTGTGAGAGATTATAGCTTGAAAACAATTACATTGGGTTAAAATACGGGAGAAGTAGTTTTATTGAAAACTCTGATTCATCTATTAATTTTTATTGTTCAAAATGATTAAAGAAGACAATTGAGGCGGTTAATACACACTTTTTAAATACCAAATGAAGCAGAGAACTGAAAAATGAGGAGGGGGATAAGAAGCTTTTATAGGAAAGAATAAAGAACAAGGAAGAGAAACATAGAAAATATCTGATTGGCTGGGGCCAGAGTCAGCCTTGTTTAGAGTGAGAAGACCCAGAGTTGGCTTGGTATTTGGCAGTTGACTGACTGGGTGTACTTCATTTCTGGTCAAGCAGAGCATTTACAGAGACATAAGCGTTAACGTAAGTTTTGCTTTGCTGTTGTGTCATCCTAGGCAGAAATAGTTCAATCTTGGGCCTAGAAATTTATTTCAACAAAATCAACTAGAACTGTTTGCAGATGGCCTAACTATTGTATCATAGTGTTGCTATTAACTATGGCTTATGACAAAGCAATATTAAGGCAATTATTTAAGACAAAGTAATCAGATTCTGAATCATCAAGGCCAATGATTTATGCTCAATTGACTATGCTAATTAAATTTTGGTTTTTTTGAAACCAAGAATTCATGTCTGATAAATATTTATTAATTAAGGTGTTTTGATTAATGAAAACATATGAATCCTGGATTCTTGGTACACAGGTTTTGGTGCTTTTGAAGATCAAAGGAAATCAAATAGATTGTTCATATTGAGGATATTATAAAATAGAAAATTTTTATGAAACAATATTATATAAAGACCTAAAATAGAAAATAATGAGCAACTAGAATCCATTTGAGTCACATTAAGTCATTAAATCAAAACATTATTTTAATGGGACAGTGCTCCCTGGTGGCCCAGACAGTTAAGAGTCTGCAATGCAGGAGACCTCACTTTGATCCCTGGGTCAGGAAGACCCCCTGGAGGAGGGCATGGCAACCCACTCCAGTATTCTTGCCTGGAGAATTCCATGGACAGAGGAGTCTGGTGGGTTGCAGTCCATGGGGTCAGAGAGAGTCAGACATGACTGAGTCACACACACACAAATGCAGTTATTGGTGTGCAGTCATTGTTTTAACACTTTTGAGATTCGTTGAACTAGTTTATTATAAGGAACATGTAGCAACACACATGCTTCATGAAGCAAGTTGTGGGACTCATCCCATGGAAATTTCTTTAAGAGTGCTGTTCGTATTATTTTAAAACATAATGGCATCTAGGGATTTCAGCGTGAGCTGTGTTGTTCAATGCTTTGTTTTTTACCCCAACACTAAATGTCCTTCAAAGACTCCTTTATTTTGCATTTAACAGCTTGTATAACATTTCTGTAAGTGGTTTTTTGTTGTTGTTCCTGTTGTTATTGAAATTAGCATTCTCACATGAGCATAAACCGTAACTTCTTTAGCTGATAGCAATTCCTTTAACTTGTGGGTTACTTCAGGAACTACACATACTTTCTTAGTTATATATTAACATGCTGGAAGAGCTATTTGCTTGAGACAAGTTTAATAGCTAAAGATTAAGAAAAAATGTAGTGTTTTAAGAGTAGGTTTGATTGGCATTGACTCTATGTTCAATATTTGAAGATTAAAATATGATAATTTATGTTGTAAATTAAGAAAAACTAAACCAAATTTATATGACAAGATAATTTTAAAATGACTTATTTCAGTAATAAAACAAGTTAATTTAGACTCTCTTCTATAATCTAGCCTTATCTGAGAACTCATCTTTTCTGCTTTACTAATATTGTCTAGATGAGCTGCTGATGAAGGAATTGGGAAATGTATTTTGAAATCCACTAGTAATTTTTTTTTTAGTTTTATGTCAAGAATCAGCTTCCATTCCCTCCCAATAGTTATGGTATACCTCAAATGTTAGAACTAGATAGATTATTTTGTGAAGGGAGGAACTATTCCCAAGATTGACATTTGACTTTGATGTACAAATGCTTTTCAGTTCCAATGAATGCCATCATTTGCTTACGGAGTGTTTGTTGGAGCCATGGAGAGACTCAAATAGTTCTAATATCAACTGTACCTAGAAAGTAATAATAGATGTTAGCCCAAATAGCTTAAGAAGAATAAATCACTTGCCCAGAGGTAAAAGAAGTCTGCAATGCTTCTTTAAGGCTTGAAGTGTATTATCAATATTTTCCCAAAATTTGATTTGAAAACTAGATCTTTAGTTTGTCAACGTTAATACACAAAGAATACTTGGTGTTGTATCAGCAGCCACTTTATTGGTATAACCTTACTCATGATTTCTCCAGTGTTTTTAGTATGCATTAAACTAATATTAAATATAATTCCTAAAAATAATATTAAAATCGAATGGTTGACTTTTTGTGAAACTTAACATTTTAGAAGAGAGTGAATTTCACTGAAATGAACTCATCAATCTTCATTTAATGCCCTACTTAACATATACTCCTTTGGTTTTTTTTTTTTTTTTTTTAGACATCTTACTGCATTTAACTTCTAGAATGTTGTGTCCCTCGCCAGAAATTGTTCTTGTTCATCCACCATGTAGATAGATTGAAGTTGTTTGTGGAATGAATGAGAAAAACAATTCACTGGCTTTTCAATCCTGTTAAGAGAGCTAACATATATTTGAATTGAAGGAGGTTCAGAAACCACAGGACCAAACTTTGGGTTGACAAATAAAATAGTGAATTTTTCATTTTACGCAAGCCCCTAGTCATCACAAACACTCTCCTTAATAAAGTTGAAAAAAGATGGCAAACTAACATCCAGGAGTACTGAAAGCCTCTTGTGATGGAGTTCAAACACCGCAATTTATTGACACCTTTCAGAGTGATATTAGAAGCATAGATATAGAACATTTCTGGCCAAACAACCATGACATACACTGTAGATTTGGAATGAATGCTATTAAGATAACATGTTTCTCTCTTTTAAGGGGTGACCGACCATGTGTATCACCTCTTTTACTTTATCGTCAAGACTGGTTGGGTGAGATGAGGCCAACAATTTTGATGAGCATTGATCTGTTTCAGAGATGAATTAAGTCAGAGATTTAAGGGCTCAGAAATAGCTTTAGGTTTTCCCTTTTAAACTGATGATATCTCATTTTCTGAGTTCACAGATGAGAAAAGAGAAGCAAGGTAAAAACTCAATTTAAGTCTGAAGGAGAATTTTTGTTTCCTTCTATGTTGTATTTACCAGCCAATAATCCTACAATGAAAGTTTATGTTTTCCAGATAGTGAGAGTTAGGACAGAAAAACAGACTGCTAATTTGAAAGTTATCCCTGTCATAATATTTTTTCATTTTGCTCCCCTCCCAATATAACTAGGAAAAATATCATTTTCATAAAATACCAGAGTGAACATAACCCCGGAATTCTAGTCTTATAACTACTTTCAGATGGAGGTACAAAAATGATACTTCAAAATGTTAAAAATAATCAATGTGAGTAAAAATTGGACTTTGAATATTTGACTGCAGTGTTATTACTTCCTCTTGGTGGTGTGTTTCCAATTTCAGGGGCTACGGGGGAAGGACAAACTTGTACATGATCTCCCAATATTGGCTCCATTCATTTAGAAGATCTAATGGTTTTATTTTCAGGCCTAATGCCCTTGAGATTCCTTAATAATTTCAATTACCATCAGAAATGCCCTTACCTTCAAAATCATGTATAATGGATTCATTTCTTTTGATTTGTAAAGTGGAAGAGTATATAAAATTGATATTTATCACAAATATTGCAAAACACCTTCATTAAGTCAATTACTAAGAATGGCTTTAATGGATAGTGTTTGGGCACCCATGGGCTCCATATATTTCTCCCACTGTCACTGTTGGAATTAGAGTGTGGCTGATTGAACAAAAGAATTAATATGTGTAAACTTTTCAGCTGACCCATTAAAGGGGAATGGGCTGTGAGAGGAGAGATGATGAATGATCAAAATAGATTATAAAGTGAATGTTAAAAATTTAAAAATACAAGAAAATTATTACAAACACTGAAAGCTAATAAAAGCAATATATTATAAAAATGTTCTGGAGATACAGAAAAGCATATTTTAGAGATAAATGAAGATAGCCAAAATGACAAAATAGAAAGCAAAATAGCAAAACTTAAAGTTTAGGTATGTTTGTATGTCAATAAATGTCTTCTCCAGTTTGAAAACCAACTAAGTGTCTATGTATATTACATTATGTTAAAAAAATCCTTAGAGTTTAGGGACTCTTTTAAAGTCATATATACTTCCTGGCATAATATTTGATCATTTGCTTACTTTGTAAATTGATTATATTCATTATACTGTGTTAAAGACTTGTATCTCACCACCATTATTATAATTATGTTTAAACTCTGCAACAAAATATTGCTTAAATATAAGTGTTGCCTTTCTTCCTTCTGAATTTTATTCAAGAATAAAATTTCAACAAGCCTACTGAATAGATTAGCTTTTTAGAAGACCAAGACTTTCCTTGAAATAGAAAGTTACAGAGTTTTGCCTTTTAAAAGTTTCTTGAATGTACACATTACGGGTTGTTTCTCTTCTTTCATTATCAGAGACAGCAGTGCCTCCAGCCTAATGTCAGAGTCATCTGTTTGAACCAGGAACACTTTATCAAAGTCAGGAGGGTGAAATAAGGCTGGATTTTCACCAAGCGTATTTGTTAGGTTCTTGAATATTAAATCACAAGCTGAATCATTGTCTAATTTCTTTCTTACCTTTTTTTTTGTTGGAGGGGGCAAGTCAGGAAATGGCTCTGCAGAGATAAATTCTGAATTAGCCATTAATAGGTCACAATTTGTAAAAAAACTTGTTTTCATCTTTCAAGATGAAGCTCATCTTCATTAATGTGATTTTTTTCCTATGAGGTTTCTGAAATCATTCAAAGGCTGAGGAAGATCCATGCCTTGGGTGACTCGATATATAGTAGTCCTTGGTATATAGCAGCATAACCTGAATGAAGGCATGTAATCGCTACATTGTAACACCAGGGTGAGAGCAAGCATCTAATTTGTGCACTTCTGGGCTGTTAGGAGATTTTTGTTCCATATACCATTTTTTTTAAATAGACAGTAAACATACATTCAATTTTCCACAGACACTTCAGCACCTCTTTTTCCAGATACAGTTGAAAAGTTTAGGACCTATTTTGCTGTCACTGTGGTCTAAGCTTTATACCCTTCCTTTAGCTTGCTGACTATCCATTTGGAATTTGGCTGATTGATTTCTCAATAAATTTCCTATTCTAGTTGTGAGTTGCCAAATTGAGTGTACTCTATGTGCTTTCCAGTATTATCTCCAGGAATCGAACAATGACAGTTAAGAGCGTCATCTCAGCAGGGAGTAGGTAGCTTACTGGCGTTTACTCTCCTTAGAAATGTATTAGGAAGGATGCTAGTGTTTTTGAAATATTGTTTGCATCTTGGTGCATGCCTTTAATATGTCCCTCCCACCAAATAATGATGACAGTGATAACAATGGGCTTCCCTGGTGGTTCAGACAATAAAGAATCTGCCTATAATGCAGGAGACCAGGGTTCAATGCCTGGGTCTGGAAGATCCCCTGGAGAAGGGAATGGTTACCCACTCCAGTATTCTTGCCTCGAGAATTCCATGGACAGAGGAGTTAGGTGGGCTACATAGTCCATGGTGTTGCAAAGAGACATGACTGAGCAACTTTCACTTTCTCACCGAATAATGATAATAATAACAATAATACAATTGAAAAAGAGATAGATCTATAATACCCATATGAAACTGCAATTAACTGCAATTAGCAATTTGTACCTACATAAGGATAGTAGTGATAGTAGTGGTCACGGTTTACACACTGCAATGAGCTAGGTTTAACAGTCGAATGTGCTTTGAACAGGCAGTGCTGCATTGCAGGCAGATTCTTCAGGGTCTGAGCCACCAGGGAAGCTCCTTGAGTAGTCAGTCTGGTATTTTGAGCTGGTCTCTTTCTTGATTATGGTTTGTTCTAAGTGGGTGTGGCAGCATACTTCATGAGCTGCAGTGACTTGAGGGGACAGATTATCACCCCTTTCAAGTCCCTATTTAGTGCTGGCTGTTCGTTCTCAATATTGTTGTCCAGAAGCCCTAACCTTGTTCCCCAGGAGCCAGTTTTAAAGTCTTGGTAACACAAGTTTCCTCAAAGACAGAATCAGTTGTGGCTCCCCAGAGGAAACAGACTTGCCTCCCAGATACCCCCAGAAGCTAACACTGTTTGTCTGAGTCCTGGGGCACTCTGCAATGACACTGAGTTCGGCACTGCAGAGGCAAGTCTAGGAGTTCATCACATGCTCTGTTGCAGATCCAAACAGTGAGATCCCCATGGGTGTCCTCAGTGTATGTGCACGTACTTTTAGCATTTGAATTTCTTTCAAATCCAGAGTCTAAATGAGGCTGTGTTCCTCAGAAGCAGGTAATCGAAGTCAAAAAGCAATTTTCTGAGCTGCTCATTAAACATCTCACCGAAAGACTGAACTTCTGGAGCAAGGGAGAGGGGTGAATGAATAAAGTCACACACATGTTTAACTCTAATCACAGAAGACGCGAGTTCTAAATTCTAAAGTAGAACAACCCTCTCATGAGGAAAGATCAGCATCTTTCAGAGAGGGAGGAGGTGGAATGTCCCAGTCTAATAAAGCCCACTTCCGGGGTCCTTGGCTTTAATTCTTCATTTTGTTCAGTCTTAGCTCTGGCTTAAACCATCAGCTGCAGTCTTCCCACCAAACTGCTTCCTTTTTAAATAGGTTGCAGTGGGTAACCGCGGTGACCTCCCAGTCCTAAACTGCTTCATTCTTTACCACCAGCTTTTCATTCCTTAGCTTGGAAGTTATCTCATAATTTGGCCTTGAACTCCAGATAGGAGTGATTTACCTGGAGTCCAGGGACTACTAATCAGTGGTTCATAGTGAAAACTATTTTTAGGTAATTGGGTCTCATCTTCTGCCTATGTGTTTTGTTCTACATGTTTGTAAACATGGTTCTAAGAAAGGTTATATTGGCTTCCCCAGACCACCAAAAGATGCTCACTCCCGCCCCCCAAAACTGCATCTCCCTCTCTTCATGGGAAGACTGCTGCCTCTTACTTCAGTAACCCTGGTGTCCTTGTATCTTGCAATCAGGATTCATTCCTCAGTCTTTTCTAAATTAATTTTAGTGTTTTAAGGTATTTTTTTTCTTTTCATGTGTACCATTTTAAAAGCCTTTATTGAATTGTTACAATGTTGCTTCTGTTTTATGTTTTGGGTTTTTTTGGCCATGAGGCATGTGGGATCTTAGCTGCCTGACCGGGGATTGAATTCACAGCCCCCTGAATTGAAAGGTAAAGTCCTAATCAATGGACCACTATAGAAGTCCCTCTCAAAATCTTCTTTAAAATTCAGGTAGAGTTTATTTACAATATTACATTAGTTCCAAGTGCACAAGTTAATAATTCAAAATTTTATTTATTACATTTAAAATTATTTATGAAATAATAGCTATCTTTCCCTGTGCTATACCATATATCCTTATAGATTATTTATTTTATGCTTAGTAATTTGTGCCTATTAATCCTCTACTGATAACCACTAGTTTGTTCTCTATATCTGTGAGTCTGTTTTTGTTATGTTCATTCATTTTATTTTTAGATTCCACATATAAGTGATATTGTACAATTATTGTCTTTCTCTGTCTAACTTATTTTACTAAACATGATACCCTCTAGGCCCATCCATGCTGTTGCAAATGGCAAAAGTGCATTCTTTTTTATGCCTGAGTAGTTTTCTTTTGTGCATATATATATGTGGGGAGAGAGAGCACACTGGAGAAATAATTATCTTCAATTTTCCTCTGATTTCCTGCACAAAGTATGGGTAATGCTGAGATCTATGGCTTTGAAAACCATATGTGTCTTTTTTTTTTTAGGTTAAAAAAAGAGAAGTGGGATAATAAAAGAGAAAAGACTTTTCTTCTCTTTTCTTCTATGAGGCAGTAGGGGTGTATAGAGTTATGTCTATAATTCACAAGGCCTATGATTTTTGAAAGGAAATGGTTGCAGTTATTAATCAGGGCAAGTGTCTTCTGTAAACTTTGGGCATGTTAAAGAACTGAGGTTTGAATTTCATCTTCAACCCAGTGTTTCCATGTTAGAGTTGTATGCAGCAAGCTTGTGAGTGTGGGTGTTCAAGAAGGATGTGACATTTTCACAGTCCATTCTCTTAACATTTCAGTTTGGTAAAATCCCATTATAACTAAGAGTGATTCTCCACATGCTCAGGTCTTCCTGATTCATAATTCTCATCAGAAGATAATTAAGATACTCTACAAGTATTCCACTCTTCTCTTCAGTTTTATTGGGCAAATTCCTAGGTGATGAAAGTCTGAGCTAGTTCTTGTTCCTTAGTTACTCTGGAATTTGATTGTTTAGAATAGCCGTTAAAGAAAGTACACTAGTTGGTTAGGGCTGGTCTTACAAAGGGCCTGAAGTTATGAAAAGTTGGGGAAAACATACTCAAAATCCAGGGCAAGGCCAATGAGGCTTAATCCCTCATTGAGTCTATGAGTCCAACTTAACAAAAGACTGGAAAGAAGACTCCAAACCCACCTGCTACACTTCCTCTGGGTTACTTAGAGATTAGTTAAATAATATCACTCTTTGTCAGCACCTCAGAGGCTGCTAGACTCTGATCCCATATGCAGAGTGATTATGAGTTTTTGTAATGGGCTAAGCCAGCTGAGACTTGGTGGGTGGACTGTTCAGAAGTGTGGTTGGATCCATTATCAGGGTGTTTCCATAGACTAAGCCCTAGGCTATGATACTTAAAATTGGCAGGCCCGGCAAGCACACCACACCTCTTTAAACTGAAGCCTGCGGTGCGTAAATAAAAATAGGAATGGATTAGTCTTTTGGGGGCTCATCTCCAAGTGGAAATGCATTAGAAATTACAGCAAGTACAACTTTATAAATTATTTTCTTATGTATCATGCTGTTCTTGAGTCTATATTTTTAGTGCTTCCACTTACTGACTTCCTTCCCTTCCCTGCTATTTCTAGTACATCTCCAATGATGTATTTTCAACGAGAATTCAATTATCTGGAGAGACAGATGTGGTAAATGGCAATTTGAGGACTACTTTTTTTTCCATGTTGATTTCAAAGCTGACTCATGGTTCTAGCTCTGGTGCTGTCAGGGGAGAATCACTGTCAATAGGCTGTTAAAAATGAAACCTAACAATGAGGGGGAATGGATGAAACATCAAGTAAATCTCCTTGTTCTTACCGATTGCCTCATTTAATTGGCATCATTTTATTGAATTTTTAATAGAGTGAAATGAGATTTTAATGTAATCTTATTGAGTCTAGGCCTACTTCAATACATTAATTTATTATGAATGTTTCCTCACTAATTTATTTTGTATGAAGCTAGGCAACAATAAGTTTCCCAAATTCTCAGTTATTTGTCAACTTTCAAAATTTTCTCCTAAGGAGTTATTTGTAATAATGCAAAAAAGCAAAGTGAAGTCACTCAATAGTATTTTGTTTATTCTCATGTTAGTTCAGGTAGTATGAGTGCTTAAGATAGTTCATATTTATATTTTCTAAGTTTTCATAAGCTTGGAGATTGAACTTCAATTATATTAACTCTTTAAACATATAGAACAATGGCAATAACTATATAATCCTCTGATGCATCTGACAATGGGAAATCATGACAGTTTTCATTTAATGGTATAATCTGGTGAGTCTTATTGCAAATCTTATGCTTAATTTGAATCATACAGTATGACTCTTTTTTAGGGGAAATTTTTGGTTCCCCTTAAAAAATCCTGAAGATGCTTTTGCCTATTAACTGGTCTTGATTTAGAGAACTGGCATCAGACTTCTCAACCAGAGCTCTTAATGAACTGCAAACATGTAGAGTTCCCTCTATTTTAATAAGGGGATAATAAGGCCAGAAAGATATTTGGAGTTGCCCAGAGGAAAAAGTATAGAAAAATCAAATAATGTATTGGCATCTATGAATAGAAAAGCTTTTGATAAAATTTACAGTGGTTCATGTGTCTGTATTTTTCTATGAAGTTTATATTTAAAATACTTTTAAAATTGTATAAGTAATCTATTTTTATTATTGAAATGTTACAAGCATAAATAAATAAATAAAAACACTTGTAATTTAAACCCAGAGAGCCACTATTGATATTTTAGGTAATCATGTAGACATTTCTATTGGTGTGTTTCAAAGAAGGTGAGGAAAAACTGTTCATACTATTTTGTAATGATTTTAGACTCAACAATATATTACTTGTCAACAAAATATCACTAGGAACATATTTTTTTAGTGACTTCACAGAATCTTTTTGTGTGGCTCTGCTAAAATGTGTTTAATCAACCCTCAGTGTTGGTTATTTAGTTTATTTTATGTATCTTTGCTATTAATGCTATAAATATTGCTGTGACAGACACTTTCCCCATAAAGTTTTGTGTACTTCTTTGGATGTTATGATAAATTCCTAACATGAGACCAATTTCATATATCTGACAAATGACTTTGAGAGGACTTCAAAATCTCACAACAACCTATTTTAAGTCTTCCTACTTTATTCAATCAATGAAATACTATTTCAATAGCTACTTAAAAGAACAGGTTGTTTTTTGGGAGGGGGGTGGCATGGACAGACAGAAAGGTAAAAAGAAGAGAAGGAATTATTCTCCTGCTCCTGAATCCAAAGCAGAAGTCGTTGCCCCTACAGTGGATGTTATTTATGGAGGATCTGGTGTCAGGTGTTGTTTTGAACCTTGGCTGACGTTGTCTTCATTATCCCTGTTCACAGACGGGAAAGACAAATACTGCTGGATCTTAGCACATCACCTTGGCGCTATGGCCTTCATTCTCAGATCATTTACACAGCCTGCACTACTGTGTTAGTTTCTTATGGTGGCACAAGTCACCACTAACATAGTGGCTTAAAACAAGAGCAGTTTATTCTCTCACAGTCCTAGAGGTCTAAAATCTAGGTGTTGGCAGGGCGTGCTCCCTCTAAAGGCTCTAGAGGATAATTATTGCTGCCTTTTCCATCTTCTGGTGGTTTCAGACAGTCCTAGGTTTGTGACTGCATCACTCTAACCTCTGCCTGTAATCTCATTGCCTCCTTTTTTCTGCGTGCCTCTTATAAGCATGCTGTCATTTGATTTAGGGCCACCAGGATAAGTCAGGATGCTGTCATCTCAAAGTTCTTAATTATATCTGCAAAGACTCTTTTTCCAAATTAGGTAACATTTATGGGCTTTGGGGATTAGGGCATGAGCATACCATTTGGGGGATGTCATGCTGGACTCAGCATCAGAGGCAGGCGAGGCTCTCATTAGTCCCTCTCTTCCAAATCTGTTACGGCAGAAAGGAAGAATGGGACCTATTCCAAAGGTCACATTTTCTCTTGAGATTGAGGCTGAAGAGTGGAAGTTTAACTATACCTGGCATAACAAGTTCATTATGCTTGTGGATATATATTTAATAAAATAGAGGGTTTTTTTTTTCTTTTCTGAATGGAATTTATTGACTGGACCTAAATCACCCTGATTTATTTTGTGTTTTGAATCTCCAGATATCCACTATCTGGTCATTGGCTACCCGGGGTTTAAAATTTAAAATTCTTAATAAGGTTTCTTAGCTTTCCTCCAGGTGGTGAGTGCTAGGTCATGTCTAACTCTTGGTGATCCTATGGGCTGTAGCCTGTCAGTCTCCTCTGTCCATGAATTCTCTAGATGAGAACACTGGAGTGGGTAGCCATTCCCTTTCCTGGGGATCTTCCTGACTTAGGGATTGAACCCAGGTCTCCTGCATTGCAGGCAGATTCTTTACCATCTGAGCCACCAGGGAAACCCACCTTTCCTTTATAACCTATCAGTTCTGCTTCCAAGATACGTAAGTTGTGGACTTAGACAAATTCTGTAGCTTTTTCAAAAGGTCTTTTTGCCTTTTCTCCCTCTTCTAGTTATAGAAAGAACAAAAATGAGCTAGAAAGACAGGGAAAGAATATATAGTCTCTTTGCTGGCTCTGGGATCCCTTTCTGTTGACAAAAGTCTCAATTCCCCAGTGATCCCCAACCTTTTTGGCATCAGGGACTGGTTTCATGGAAGACAATTTTCCCATGGACTGGGGCGGGGGGGATGGTTTCAGGATGATTCAAATGCATTGCCTTTATTATGCACTTTGTGTTATTACATCAGCTCCACCTAGATCACCAGGCATTAGATCCTAGAGGTTGGGGACCCCTGGTCTGAGACACAGAACAGATTCAGGAGCTTTGCAGGCTGGCTGTGCAGATGAACATCAAGTGCCCCCTCAGAATTCTGAGGTGGAACAGGTCTGTGAAGCTGCCCCTCTCTAGGGTGGTTTTTTGAAGTAGGGGTGATAGTAATGCATGATAACCAACTGAGCTGAAGCTGGCTGACCCTAGTCTTGTGTCTTCTCCCAGGAGAGGCAGTTTATACTCTCCATTTGTCCATGGGACTCTTTCTGAGATATTTTCTAAAGTCTGGGGGTGCTAGTGGTAAAGAATCTGCCTGCCAGAGCGGGAGACACAAGAGATGTGGGTTCAATCCCTGGGTCAGGAAGATATTCTGGAGAAGGAAATGGCAACCCACTCCAGTGTTCTTGCCTGGAAAAATTCCATAGACAGAGGAGCCTGGTGGGTTACAGTGCATGTGGTCGCAAAGAGTCAGTCATGACAGAGTGCGTGCATGCGTGCACTCACACACACATACACACACACACACACACACACACACACACACACACACACACACACACATACATACAGCCCTTAGTTAAACAGAATTGTTCTCTAAGGCTCTGAGTTATCCTGGTATTATAATTGTGCAACTTAACTTTGGAGACAGGTCCATAATGGTATTGGGTGGGAGTTATAAAAACTTCAAGGGTTTGAACAGATTTCAGCTCTTTAGTTTTGTATCAAATATAAGTGAAATGACGTGAAAGTCAATCAGTCGTGTCTGACTCTTTGTGACCACATTGACTACACAGTCCATGGAATTCTCCAGGCCAGAATACTGGAGTGGATAGCCATTCCCTTCTTCAGGGGGTCTTCCCAACCCAGGGATCGAACCCAGGTCTCCCACACTTCAGGCAGATTCTTTACTAGCTGAGCCTCCAGGGAAGCCTGGCATCAAATATATATGAATATTAAAAAGCGAGTTTTCCCATATTTTATTTACATTAAAATATTTGTTAGGCCAAAAGAGTCCCTTCAGGTGTTTCCATTATACCTTACAGAACAAACTTTTTGGCCAACCCAATAGTTTTTGTCTATGTGTCTTTCCATATTTATACCTAACATCAAGAAAACAATTCTTTCAAACTCTAGGCTTGAAAATTCAAATAAATAGTGATATACTGACAAATATTGATAATTTTTACATCAATAATATTTCTTTCAGGGAAGGCTAATGTGCTATTTAAAAAATACTATTGAAGCTTCCCCCCACCCCCACCCCGCAGTCAGTGCTTATTCTGTTAGTGAATATAAAAGTTTGGCTTTTTTCCTTTTAGTTTCATTGAGATGTAATTGACATACAGCTCTTTATAAATTTAAGTTGCCCAGCCTAATAACTTGACTTACACATATTGTGAAATGATTATCACACAAACTTAGTTAATATCCATCATCTCCTATAGATTTTAAAAAGTGGTTTTTCTTCCCCTTGTGATGAGAACTTTTAGGATTCACTCATTCAGCAACTTTCAAATATATCATACAGCATCACTATAGTCATCACGTTGTACATTACATCCCTGGTACTTATTTATCTTACAACTGAGTTTGCACCTCTCAACCCCCTCCTCCAATTCCCCCTCCTCTCCCCTTGCCTCTGGTAACCACAAATCTGATCTCTTTTTCTATGAGTTATTTTTTAAGTATATGAAAGTGAAGTGTTAAGTTGCTCAGTCGTGTCTGACTCTTTGCCACCCCATGGACTATAACCCTCCAGGTTTCTTTGTCTACAGGGTTCTCCAGGCAAGAATACTGGAGTGGGTTGCCATTCCCTTCTTCAAGGGATCTTCCCAAACCAGGGATAGAACCTGGGTATTCCACATTGCAGGCAGATTCTTTACTGTCTGAGCGAGATCATACAGCATTTATTTATATTTTCCTGTCTGACTTTACTTGGCATAATGCCTTCAAGGTCCAGCCATGTCATCTCAAAGGTTGACTTCTTTTGAGAAAATTTTAAAACAGCAGTGGGTTAAACACGTGACTTGTTTCTCTCTTGTTTAAATCTGAGTTGATGCAGCGGCTCTGCTCCACAAAGTTGTGAGGGGCACAGGCTCCTCTATCGCTGCTCCTCTGCGCCCAGGTGCTCCACTCTTACCTGGGGAAAGGTCGAAACCTTCCCTTCCGTGTAAGATCTGCTGGTTACGGCAGCGCCTCAGTAAGAGGCCAGTGTGCATGTGTACACTGTGTGTAACATGTGTGACATGTCATGTGTCTCTGTGTACGTGTGTGCGATGTGGGGGTTTTAGGCAATAAATACATTTCCATAGAAAGATCACCTTTCACTTTGATTACCTAAGTCACTGGATAATACACTGTTGGTCATCCTGTGTCATCAGCAGCATGTTGCTAACGAGCTACTTCTTTTGCCCAGGAAGTTAGAGACCTCCAGTGGAGCAGAAATTAGAGTCCGCTAGATTATGGCTTCCCAGGTGGTGCAGTGGTTAAAGAATCCGCCTATCAATGCAGGAGACACAAGAGATGTGGGTTCGCTCCCTGGGTCATGAAGATCCCTTGGAGAAGAAAGGGGCAGCCCACTCCAGTATTCTTGCCTGCAGAATCCCATGGACAGAGAAGCCTGGTGGGCCCCATCTAGTCCATGGGGTCACAAGAGAGTCTGACACTACTTAGGGACTGAACACAGGCCATTCATTGCTCCAACGGGGTAGGGCTGCACCTGCTGTTGTACTGATAAATGTTTAACAGTTAGCTTCCTGGAACGAGGCTCTCATTTGCAGCATTTGCCAGTTTTCCTCATGTGCATACTCGCATCATGATCCATTTCAAGTTACCAGTATCGTGTCCCTAAAAATGGTGACAGGACAAGGACCACATGATTGGCTCTCCTGAGCTGCTATGGTGGAACCCAGCTCCTATACACCATGCTGCCCCCTGATGCAGTGAGCACTTCTGGTTTTTCTTGAGGACACAGCTGCGACAGGGGTTCTCAGTCTCAGCATTGTTGACATCTTGAGCTGATAAATTCTCCATCGTGGGGGCTGTTCTGTGCACCGTGGGATGTTTGGCAGATCCCTGGCCTCTACCCACTAGATGCCAATAGTATTTCCCCTGTTGTGACATGTGAAATATCTTTAGACATTACTAAATGTCCCCTATGGGCAAAACTGCCTCCAGCTGAGAACTGGCCTGGAGAAAGGCAGAGTTGGCTCAGTATAAAAGCTGTGCAGATGTTTTGATGGTCTTGCTCACGTTTTGAGGCCAGAGAAAAGGCCTGATGTTTACTGTGAGCTTGATAAATGTCTGTCAGACACGGTCTATGCAAAGCCAACACTTTCACATATTTCTGAATGTGGATTTATGCCTCTCCTCTGGCTGATGTGTGACAGGTGGAGTCCCTGAAGTCTGTTTACTATACAAGGCAGGGTTTTAAATGGTAGTTGAAACATTTTAAAGTATTGATTTTCCATAACTGGGTTATCTCTAGTGGAAACCATATATTGATCAGTTCTTTCATCTTTAGGTGTGTAAAGAAACTTGCTGATTTAATCTATAAAAAAGAGGAAACCCTTACATTGTTTTCTATGAGAACTAAACACTGAACTAGAGAGAGGTCAAAAGAATTTATAGATCTTGGTTGGGTGCTTTAAATGTTGATCAAGATATAAGCAAGTTGGGGATTTCCCTGGAGGTCCAGTGATCAAGATTCCACACTTCCATGGCAGTGGGCTAGGATTCAACCCTTGGTCAGGGAACAAGGATCTTGCATGTTGCATGACTTGGCCAAAAAAAAAAAAAAAAAGAACCTCAGGTTATAAACAGAGTGAATACTTTGCTGAATTCATTGTTTTCATGATTTGAAGGAAAGATGTGGAGATGTTATGGTGGGCAGATATTCACTTATTTAAAGACTTTACTGATGGTGGGAAATAAAATTAAGAAATGTAAATTTAATGGTTTTAGTATTAATTTTAATACTAAAAAAATCAGTATTTATTTAAGTTTCATTTTCTGCTAGTACATTCAGACTCTTACCAGTTGTGATAGACTGAAAAATACAGCCACATAACTTTGCAGCTTTATTGAGAGATGTAATCATTTCCTCATCACCTGACTCTGTGTGGACCCTATGACTTGCTTTGACCAACAGAATGTGGTACAGTAATCTAAAGCCCCTGAGACCTTGCGGTTTTGGGGCTCTCTTTCTTAGAATATTGCTGCTGCCATGTGAAAAAGCCCATTTATGAAAAACCACAAGAAGAGAGAGGCTTAGCTGGCTGGGCTGAGCCCAGACGGAACCAACCCTTCAACTCCATCCCAACACAATGTGAGCCCATGTTTTGCTGTTGTTCGATCACTAAATCCTGTCTGACTCTTTGCAGCCCCATGACTAGAGCATGCCAGGCTTCCCTGTCCTTCACTGTCTCCTGGAGTTTGCTCAAATTCATATCCATTGAGTCAGTGATGCTATTTAGCCATCCCATCTTCTATTGCCCTCTTCTCCTCTCACCCTCAATCTTTCCCAACATCAGGGTCTTTTCCAACGAGTCAGCTTTTCTCAGTAGGTGGACAACGTATTGGAGTTTCAGCTTCAGCATCAGTCCTTCCAACGAACACCCAGGACTGATCTCCTTTAGGATGGACTGGTTGGATCTCCTTGCAGTCCAAGGGACGCTCAAGAGTCTTCTCCAACACCACAGTTCAAAAGCATCAATTCTTTAGTGCTCAGATTTCTCTATAGTCCAACTCTCACACCCATATATGACTGCTGAAAAACCATAGTTTTGACTCTACGGATCTTTGTTGGCAAAATGATGTCTCTGGTTTTTAATACACTGTCTAGTTAGAATGCCCCAAATCCACAACATTGACACCACCACCAAGGGCTGTGGGGAATGTGGAGTAACAGAAACTAATATACATTATTGATGGGAATGCAAAATGCTAACAGCCACTTTGGATGAGACCTTGGAAACTTCTTATAAAATTAGACATACTCATACCATGCAATCCAGGAATCATGCTCCTTGGTATTTATCCAAAGTCATTGAAAACTTATGTTCACACAAAAGTCTGCATACAGATGTTTACAGAAGCTTTTTTCATAATTGCCCAAATTTAGCTACAACCACCATATCCTTCAGTAGGTGAATTGTTAAATAAACTGATAGAGTCAGACAATGGAACACTATTCAACACTAAAATGAAAAAAGCTATCAAGCCATAAAAAGACACAGAGGAAGCATAAATGCATAAGTTAAAGAAGTCAGCCTATGGTGGCTACATACTGATTCCAACTGATTCTGCAAAAGGCAAAACTATGAAGAGAGTAAAAAGATCAATGTTTGCCTGGGATTGTGGGGAGGGAGGGATGAAAAGAGAGCACAGAGGATTTTTAGGGCAGTGAGAATATTCTGATATTATAATGATAGAAACATATCATTGTGCAATTGTCCAAACCCATAGGCTGCACAACACTAAGAGTCAACTCTAATACAAATTATGGAATTTGAGTTAGTAGGATGTGTCATGGTAGGTTAATCAATTGTAACAAATGTATCACTGTGGTGGGGATGTTGATAATAGAGCAGATACATGTGCGGGAGCAGAGGTATATAGGAAATACCTGGACTTTCAATTTTGCTGTGGACCTACCCTGATGCTGGGAGGGATTGGAGGCAGGAGGAGAAAGCAATGACAGAGGATGAGATGGCTGGATGACATCACCGACTCGATGGACATGAGTTTGAGTAAACTCTGGGAGTTGGTGATGGCTAGGGAGGCCTGATATGCTGCGATTCATGGGGTCGCAGAGTTGGACACGACTGAGCGACTGAACTGAACTGAAAACTGTTCAAAAAGTACAACCTTTAACTAAAATTTCAGTGCATTTACATTCATATATTTCTTTCACACCCTTCTACCCTACCACCTACGAAGCAGCTCACAATTTTTATCAACAGGGGTTAAATAATAGGAAATCCAGAACATGCTATTTGTGAGAATTACAGTGATAAATTGATTGCTCTTCTTTTGACTCCCTAATACTGGTGATGTTAGTCAACCTTTACATTCTCAAGCGAAAAAATGTCAGTTGCTCAGTCGTGTCCAACTCTTTGCAATCCCATGGACTATAGCCCATCAGGCTCCTCTTTCTATGGAATTCTCCAGGCAAGAATATTGGAGTGGGTTGCCATTTCCTTCTCCAGGGGATCTTCCTGACCCAGGGATCGAACCCAGGTCTCCTGCATTGCAGGTAGATTCCCTACAATCTGACCCACCAGGGAAGCCCCGGCCACTTAGTTCTCAGACCCTGGATAAATGATACTGCAAAGTGGCCTGCCCCTTCTCCATCAGTGCTATTCTAAGAAGATCTCTTTCCTGTCCCGGGATCCCTTGTGTGGTCTTGGAGGCCGTCTTTCTGTACTTGTTTTAATTTGTCTTATGAAGGAGGTTGAAAAATCTTTCCGTCTCCATATGCTTTCAGACTATTTTTTTCTGTCTTTGAAAATTACCTTTTCTTGTCTTTTGCCCTTTTTTTAAATAGACTTTCTGGTCATTTTATCCTAGTTGGAAAAGTTCTTTGTACATTAGGAGAATTAATACTTTATCTGTGATTATGTTACTAATATTTTATCCTCATTTATTTATCTTTTGATTTTGTCATGCAAATTTTATTGTTAAGCAATCAGAAGTGTTTCATTGCATCTGGATTTAAATAAGAGTTAGAAATCTTTTCCTTAGTCAGAGGTAATGGGTACAGAGTTTGTTTGGGTGATGAAAAAGTTCTGGAAATAGATTGTGGTAATAGTTGCATAACATTACGAACATAGTTAATGCCACTAAATTGTACACTTAACGATTAATACTATGTTAGGTGTATTATACCTTTTGTATTTTTTTTTACAATAATTTTAAATGGAGGTGGTTGATTTTTTTCAAATCCTTTATGTTTTACCTGCAGGTTTTATAGTTTAATACACTCTTTTCTGTCAGTTTTGTCCTCTTCTGTGCAGTTTTAATAGACAATTTTGGAGGAATAGGGGAGGGTTAGGTGTATCTTCTCTCTGTTTTGTTTTCTCAGGGTACTCAATTTTCCTTTATTTTCTTCTTTCCTTCACTACCTCTTCTCCTTGTATCTGATTATCCCTGTAGATGCAATTCTAGACTGCAGTTACAAGTTTTTGAAGTGTTAGTTGTTAGGTTTTACCCGACTCTTTGCGACACCATGGACTATAGCCCACCTGGCTCCTCTGTCCATGGAATTCTCCAGGCAAAATTATTGGAGTGGGTTTCCATTTCCTTCTCCAGGGTCGAACCCAAGGGTCGAACCCAGGTCTCCTGCAATTCCGGACACATTCTTTACTGTCTAAGGCACCAGGGATGCAAGGCTCCTTTTTGTCTCTAGTGCTGTTATGTATTTTGGCATTTGATGTTGGACTTTCTCCTTTTGAGGATGACATTGTCACATTGTCTGTGCTTTGTCTAAGTTCATCACTTTGCTTGATTGTTTTTTCATGAATGACTATGGCATTGACTGAGATTCTGATTGACCCATAGGTAGTTTAAAGATCAAAGCAATTGGCTTCATTATGTCAAAGGCATGGATTATGTATGCTTGTATTTTTTTCTCCTTATGGATTTTATGGTTTTCTTAATTGTAAGGTGGAGAGAGGAAGGTTGTATAGGAGATTGGCAATCAGTTAGCTGCCGTTTAGGGTTTCCTGAGTGGTGCTAATAGTAAAGAACCTGCCAGCCAATGCAGGAGATGTAAGAGATGCAAGTTTGATCCCTGGGTTGAAAAGATTTCCTGGAGGAGAGAATGGCAACCCAATTTAGCATTCTTGCCTGGAGAATCCCATGGACAGAAGCGCCTGGTGGGCTACGGTCCATGGGGTTGCAAAGAGTTGGAGATGACTGAACAACTAACACTTTCACTTCCAGTATTAGTAAAGTGCTTGAAACATTTCCTGGCACATGTTAAGCCCTGTGTACGTGCTAGTTAGAGATGAACATATGATAAAACTCAATGTAGTAAATTGAAAATTAAAGGTGGTGTATAACAAAATAGATGAGTGGTGAATGGGAGACGGAAGGCCACGATGGGTGATGAGAGCTCTCTTCCTCCTGGAAAGCTATTCAGTGATAGGTTACGGTGGCAATTTGGAGGGACTCACATGTGTTTATCTGAAATTTTCACACTTGAGGAAAAGATACAAAATAAGTCTGTTTCTACTCAAATTTTGCATGAAGTGAACCAGGATGAGAAGGATTTACTGTATCTTGCTATGCTCATGTAATTGTCATGTTTTATAATGGTTTTTAAAATGTGGCCAGTAGATGATTCTCTAAGGTTCTGCTTATGTAGAGACATTATTAAATCATAAACTAAACCTTGATAGCTACATGCCTGAGTGAGTATAGAATTTACTCATCAGACAACTAGCATTCAGACGTAGATATTGATTCTAGAATATTTGCATTTGAAAATGATGCTGAAACGTTTCATCATTGGACTGTCAGAGGGTCTTAATCAGGATCACAGATGATTTCTGGGGTCATCAGATGCAGGAAATGTTTGTGTACAAGTGCTTTTGTGCATTTGTACATTTTTCCTGTGAAAAGATCTTTCAGGTGATCATAGGGGTCTGTCCCAGCAAAGGTTAGGAATCACTGGTGAAGAAACTGTTTCCTAGTTATGAATACATGAAAGTACTTCTTTTAAAACTCTTCACCATTTTAGGATGAGATATCTGAAAATTACCTTATTATATGAAAAAGGAAAAGAATCAAGAAAATGAAACACATACTATTTATGCCTAAAATGCCTTTTTTCTTTACTTGCTTTTATTTCTTTTATATATTACTATAATAGCATTATATTAATTTCTTAAGTTTGGAAATCACCTCTGTTTACTATCATACTATGAATGTTTGATGTTTTTTAAAAGACCACAAATTTAAAGATTTTTTTAAAATAAATTAGGTTCCAGGTAGATTATATCATCAAAGGATTTCATTTCAGGGTAATAAATAGGGTGTTACATTTTTTTAAAGAGGGCCCTGGTCTAATAGGATTGGGAACCATTCTGCTATGCTGTATGCAAATAATTTCAATTGGGAAAAATCTAATATTGATACTTTTCAAGATGTCTCCAGAGAATTTAATGATTTTAGGGCAGGAAAAAAATTGTTTCTAGATAAGTTTTATGTTTGAAGGGAGAAGTTTAAAGAAAAAGAACAGAATTCTGTAATAAAGGAAGAAAAATGTAAATATAAAAATGACTCTGTGTCTCTCTCTCACTCTTAGTCTCTGTCTTTCTCATCTTTCTCTCCATCTGTGTGTGTGTGTGTGTGTGTGTGTGTTCAGCTCTATCATGTTTTATCTTTATATCATCCTATACACAGTGATTCTTGCACAGAGCAGGCATGTGATATATCTGCTAATTGATTCATATTCTGCCCGATCACCAATTCTCTTGTCCTTATCCCCCCCACAACAGGGTTCCATAGTACTAACAACGGAAAGGATAATAAGTGAATCTAGATTTAATCCCTTTTTGCTTAAACTAATCTCCCTCTAATTAATGGCTGCTCATTCCATTAATGCTAATGAACCAGGAGACTTCTCTACGTCCCTGCAGGAAGTAGTCAATTAAATCATCAATTTGAAAATGAGACGGGAGATCAGAGTCCAGCTTCCCATTGTTCCCTGGGCGACTTTTTGCCTAAAGAAAAGGGTGTCTGAAATACAAAGACTGAAGGAAGCCTTCTCCCTCTAGTGCAGGCCTCTTAATTCTGGATTGCATCCTAGCTTTTTCCACACATTTTAAAATCCTGTTGTAAGGGTTCCACACCATAGAAGACTACATAGAGGCACTCGGCCCTCCTGAAAATCCATCCCCTCTCTCCCCTGAGATCCGGTCAGGAAGACTGAGACTAGATCTGTGTGTGCGCACTTTGAGAAGCCCCCTTTGGGTGATTTCTGTGTCACAGACTGATCTCAGTGAGGCAGCCGTGAGCGGTGGCATGAAGCGAGATCTTAATTTCCTGCCCAGGAACTGAACCTGGGTAGCCTGGATGAGAACCAGGAATCCTAGCCACCAGACCAGCAAGGGCTAGAGGCTAGAAACTATTTTTCCTTGGGTCTTTGCTCCCAGTGAAAAATGCATTGATCACAGAGGCAGAAACTGTAAATGCAGGTACAAAGTTTATTAGAGACACAGCCCAACAAGAAATGGGAGAGCACATAGAGAAACAGTTTGTTTAGTTAAGACAGAAGCAGGCAGAGATGCATACCCAGAGAGAGAGTGTGGGTGTCCCCCCTAGTGAGGAGGAGTGTGGTAAAGAAGTGGTTAAGTCATTTATATAGGGCAGTTCTTCCGGGTCTTTGTCTTTCCTTTGGGCCAATTATCTGGTTTCTTTTTCCTGACCTGCCCTGGGACACTCCCCTGGGTGCACACACACCCCTCAACCACGACGAATCTTGAAGTGAAGGCTTCTGGGAAGAGCAATACTCATCATGGTCTGGTGTTATCCCCTGAATTTTGACCCACAAGGAGCCTTTCTGAGCATGTGTAGTGCCTCCCTTGTCCCGAGAGAGGGGGGAGGGAGACCCCTTAATCCTTTACTCAAATAGGGTTTTGTGCTCTTGGTCCTTACCATGACTATTACCTTGACTTCTGCCATGACTATTGGCTGAAGGGGTTACAAGAGACAAGGACTGGCTATTTATCCTGTTTCTGTTGTTACTTTTTTTGGAGGGCAAAAAGGAGTCTGTCCATGCCTTACCTGGAGCCCATCTGTCTCTTGTCTCAGAAAGTGCTAACCATTATAAGTACCCAGCCTGAAGCACCCTTCTTTGTGCCCCATGACATGTAAACAGGAGGCCAGTTGTAAAGTCTAACCTGGAGCCCATCTATCTCCTACATCAGGATTGTCTTCACCCCCCAATCACCCACACACACACATCCACAAGGTGAGGTCCTCTCTATGAGGCTCCTACCACAGCCATACAAGTATGCTTTCTTCATAGGGCATGGCTTAAAAAAAGAAGGAAACTTTTATTCTTTAATTGTTTGGAACTTCACTATTTAAAGCTACTTTAAAGTAGCTGACTGCTGTGGAGTCATAATACAAAATATTAAGTTTTGATAACTTCATGTGTAGAAAACGCTTTGGGCCAGGAGCTGCGCAGGGTGATAGAATGTACAGAAATGAAGGACAAGGGACTGGCTTGCAGAGACTCCCAGGCCAGATACTCAGAGACACCCGTATGTCACAGGCCTCAGCAGTTAAATGTCAAATTAAACGGAAGTCTTGACATGCATTTGTCATGCATTGCTTAATTGAGATTTCCAAATGGCATTTTTCGTCACCTCCAGAAGAATCGTTAAGAGGTACAAACTATTATATATGAAATAAATAATGTACAAGGACATATTGTACAGCACAGAGAATATAGCCAATATTTTATAATAGCTATCAATGGCATATAGCCTGTAAAAACATTGAATTACTATGTTGTACACCTGAAACTAATGTAATATTGTAAATTTACTACACTTTAGTAGAAAATTAAGTGTACATCTCAAAACCCCCCAGAAGAATCTAATTATGCATTCTTCATGAAAGCACAGTTAGTCAAGTCATACAGCCTAAAACACAGCATCAGTGCAGAGGGTAACAATCAGACATAGGAGACCAAGCTCTTGAGATGTTAGCTCTGTCCTCAGAAGACTGCCAGGACATAAGAGGTACATCATAAATGTTTTTTTGAATTAACAAGTAAATGAACCTAATTGACATTTTTCTTACTAACCTCTTTGGATTTTATACATATTTCAAATTCTAGTATTATTATTTTCTTTCTCTCCACTTTCAGAAAGACCTCAGCAGAGAGTATGCAAAATTTAGAATGCTTTGGGCGAGGATAATAAGCATGCCCCGTCTCTATCTGTAAATATTCTCTTGGTTTGGACTGAAAAGATACAGCCAAGAAGATAACGAGGAGGAGACAGCAGAAAAGTCCATGTGTACTTAATATTTACCAGTGCAGCAACTTTTTCCAATATATAGAGAAAAGACAAAGTTGCTTTAATTGGATCCAGTCTCTTCGAGTTCTCTTTCCTTATTTTTTCCCCCCTAAAAAAGAAAGTGGGAGTGGGGACCTAGCCAAATGATGATTTAAATTTAGCCAAATATTTCTGGGGATGCCAATTCAAGAGGTTGCTAAAGTTTATTTCTCTTTCCTTCATGGAGGTGCATTTCCAACTCAGGCACATGAACTGGACTGGAAGAGCAATCAGTTATAAAGAAAAAAGTGCATTTGGTGTCTGCCTCTGTTAGCTGGAAAAATAATTGAAAGCATGAGTGTTGTGTGGTTTCTGTAAAACTTCAAAAGTGTACATAATCACAGAAAGGAGAATGCCATCTGCTTGTTGTTAAGGTCATGTTTTATTTTTTTTGCTTATTCTCTCAACATATTCAGAAAACTTAGGTTTATAAAGAAAATTAATTATTATTTATGCTAGGTATAGATCAGCAAGGAATTTACTCATTTCCCTCTTTCCATTAGTAGCAGAGTGGTGTTAGATAATAGATTAGAAGCATTTGGCAGTTAATCACCGTCACCCACTCTTAGAAATTACTCACCGGCCAAAATAATCAGAAGGAACACTTCTCAGAAAAAGAAAGAATTCATCTTTTGTACACCTAATAACATGCTGGTAGGTTTGCAAAGTTTGGTAACAATTGCTTTTGTTCTGCAGTGTGTAAGGGGTGTACTGTCGAGTAGAATTTATAGATCATTTGCTATTAGCATTCATCTATCTGAACATCTGTAGAATCGCTAATGTTCAGCGTTAAAGGCACAGAGTGGATGATACCAGACTTCAGAACTTGAACCTCAGACCCAGGGAAGTGCAGAGGCCTGCCCACGGCAATCCGGTTACTGAGTGGCAGAATTGGGACTGGAACCCAGTTCTCCTGATTCCTGGCCCAGCGACTGTTCCCACTCTGAGTGTTCTGTGTAGTCGTATCAGTCTTTGCTAGAATAGATGCAGCTCATATTATTCCACGAGTGATTTCATGTGCCCATCACAAGCATGTGTTTAGGAGAGATTACATTCCAGGCCACTTTTGATAGACTACCCCATGGTTTCCACATAGTGTTTATTCCAGAGGTTACTTGATTAGCTGCTTTGCTATTTTGAAGTAATAGCAAACTCAGCCTACTAATTCCTCATTATTTGTGGATTTAGTTCAAGGTACTGGGTATCAGTGGTAGAGTTCTGCCTGCCAAGGCAGGAGATACAGGTTTGATCCTCGGCTCAGGAAGATCCCCTGGAGAAGGAAAGAGTAACCCACTCCAGTATTCTTGCCTGGGAAATCCCATGGACAGAGGAGCCTGGCGGGCTACAGTCCATGGAGAGGCCAAGAGTCGGACAAGCCTTAGCGACAGAGCACAAGCGCTGTACATGAGTTGTTTGCCAAATGAGAATCAGTTATTAGATACCAGGATTACAGAAGAAGTACAGGCCCTTGCCTTTCAAGAACTTGCAGATGTGTTATTTAGAATGAATGGGCAGAATGATACTGATTTGAAAACACCTTTGTTCAGTTGCTGCTTTGAAACAGAAGTTTTTCTTCCATTTCTTAGGCTATTGTTTTCAATCTGCTGCTTCTTCTCCCTCCACGGGAAGTGTCTCTTAGGTGCTGGGGTTCCTTAGGGCTCTGCCTTAAATTATCTGCTCTATTCTCTTCCTGGATTTTCTCATCTAATTCTGCATGTTCTATTTTTATCCATCAGAGCACTTGTTAGGGTCCAGGAGTCTGTGACTTCCCTAAAATTCTATGCAAAATCAGTCTGCATGTCCTCAGCTTTTGTCAGGTTCACAAGACTGCAAAGCTCTGTGATGTGGGTACTTCCCAGGACTGCCCAGGGTACCATCCCACGTGGGAAGCTCACAGTTTCTTGAGGCTTAAAAGGCACAATGCTTTTCACAGTTTCTCATCTCCTTCCCACACCTCCCTCCAACCCTCCCAGCCAGTTTCCACTCCTCCTTTTGGGTTTCCTGTCTTAGTAAAGAACATCACCACCCACCAGGTTGTCCCAGACAAAGTCCAGGGACTTCCAAGATCTTTCCTTCTCCCTCACCCCACACTTCCAACCTAAGTCCTGTGGGTTCTCTCTGAATCTCTCCCCAATCCCCTCCTGTATTTCCAAAGCCACTGCCCCTCCCAGATGGCCTCATCCTTCCGTTGAAGCAGTAGGCTCCTCGCTGGCCTTCCTCCTGTCTCTCTTCAATCCTTTCTATGCACTGAGGTTAGAGTGCATTTTCCAAAATAAGACATGACCACACCACTGCCTGGCTTAAGCCCATGAGTGCATCTCCGTAAACTCCAGGGTTCAGCATTATAAGAAGTACATAACCTTGCGGAAGTTGCTTCACTCTCCGCAGTATCATTCCTTGCTGTAACGTCTCCCCACGCTCGCCGTGCCCTTCCGACAGCTCCTTAAACCTCCGTGTTCTCTCTCTCTCATCTCCTGTCCTCGAGATTTTGCTTTCACCTCTTCTCCCATTCTCCCCTCAACCCCTCTCACCGTCTCTACCCCAGTCCTCTCCCCTTTCCCCCATTCTCTTCATTCACCAAGCTGACTGCAGTTCATCCCTTCTCACTTCCTTGAGAAGGCTGATCTAGCTTTCTCAAATAGGTAAGACCTCCCTGCTGTTGGCTCCCATTCCCCGACACCTTCCCTTTCAGGATACTCAATCGTTTAATCCCCGCAGGGCTTTGCTCATCCCTCCTCCTCCAAGGACTCCCCTGGTGTCTCAAATGGTAAAGCATCTGCCTGCAATGCAGGAGACCTGGGTTCAATTCCTGGGTCAGGAAGATCCCCTAGATGAGGGAATGGCAACCCACTGCAGTATTCTTGCCTGGAGAATCCAATGGACAGAGGAGCCTGGCGGGCTACAGTCCATGGGGTCACAAAGAGTCAGACACGACTGAGTGACTTTCACTTTCCTCCTCCGAGGACTAAAAGCCTGCTGAAGGCAAGGTTCACATGTCATGTTTACTATGATATTCTTACAGCATCTAGGACAAAGTTCATGCTTATAAGTGCTCTGTAAATATCTAGTGAATGAATCAAAGCCAGTTTGTATCAGACAGACAGTGACGTGCAGTTAGAGATCTGCAGAAAGTCACATCATAGGTCACATTGTCACCCAGTGAGTAGGGCTTGAGCTCACTGGTGAAAAGTGGATAGGATGTGGCTTAGTCAAGACAAAGAGAAGAGAGCAAGACATGGGAAAAATAGTATTAAATTATGAGGAAAGTATTTGAATTGACTCACAGATGGAAAGGCAGTTATGTGATCAGTGGAGAGAGCAGAGGCCAGGGAGCCTGGCTCATGGCTGATTTATGTCCAGAGCAGGCAGCGGTTGGCCAAAATTGTAGGCATTGGGTGGGAACAGAGTGCAGATGGCCTTGAATATTAGAGTGAGGAGGAAACCCAGTGAAGAAGTTAGAGCAGGGGAGAGACATCATGCAAATGATGTGACATTAGACAGGGGCCGTGTTTCGAAAACTAGCCATTAGTGAATACCTTTGGAATTTTTTTCTACATATTACTTCATCTTGTTCCTTATATTATTCTTCTATTTAATTAGTCTATTTTCAAAGGAAATTACATCCCTACTATATACGAAAAACAAATACTACTTCTCATTAATTGAAACCAACATAAAAAATAAATAAATCCAAGAAAAACATGTTAAATTCTAGGGAGGTACTGTTTTCTGTTCACGTTTCTAAGTCTGAAGTGTATTCTCTTTTGGTCAAAAACAGATTCTATAAAGATCTGCAACAAAACAAATCCTCTCCTTCATAAACTGTAAGAATAGAAAGAAAATTAAGAAGGAGGTACCTGTCTCTCTGTATGAGTAGCTCTGTGGTTCCATATGGGCTGTGCTGTATGTGCTTCGTCACTCAGTCACGTCTGACTCTCTGTGACCCCGTGGACTGTAGCCCACCAGGCTCCTCTGTCCATGGGGATTCTCCAGGCAAGAATACTGAAGTGGGTTGTCATGCCCTCCTCCAGGGGATCTTCCCAACCCAGGGATCGAACCCAGATCTCCTGCATTGTAGGTGGGTTCTTTACTGTCTGAGCCACCAGGAAAACCCAAGAATATTGGAGTGGGTAGCCTTTTCCTTCTCCAGGGGATCTTCCTGGCCCAGGAATCAAACCCAGATCTCCTGCATTGTAGGTGGGTTCTTTACTGTCTGAGCCACCAGGAAAACCCAAGAATATTGGAGTGGGTAGCCTTTTCCTTCTCCAGGGGATCTTCCTGGCCCAGGAATCAAACCCAGATCTCCTGCATTGTAGGTGGGTTCTTTACTGTCTGAGCCACCAGGAAAACCCAAGAATATTGGAGTGGGTAGCCTTTTCCTTCTCCAGGGGATCTTCCTGGCCCAGGAATCGAACCGGAGTCTCCTGCATTGCAGGTGGATTCTTTAAAGCTGAGCTACCTGGGAAGCCACATAAAAAATCTCCACTTCCATCAGTGTTATCTGCCCTCACTTTGGATAGCAGTGGTGTAGGGTCAGAACCTGCAAGCTTTTTCTCCGTCTATTTTAGGCTTTGGGGCCATGCAGCCTCAGTTGCAAATACTAACTCCACTGTTATAGCTTGAGGACAGCCAGAGATACAATACAATTAAATACATGTGGCTGTGTTCCTATCAAACTTTATTTCAAAAAACAGGCAGGACTTTTGGCTGGTGGGATGTCCAGTCAGACTTCTGTAACTGCAGGTTCTACATCTCTGGGTTCAACCAACTGAGGATCAAAAATATTTGAAAAAAAAAAAATTCCAGAAAGTCCCCAAACACAAATACATAGCACTTGCATTGTGTTAAGTTTTATAAATTATCTAGAAGTGATTTCAAGTGAATGGGAGGATGTGTCAGAGATTATGCAAATATTATGTGTACAAATGTTATGCAAATATTATCATGCATGTATTATGACATTTTATTTGAAGGACTTGAGCAACCACACCTTTTGGTGGTCGGGAGGGGGTCCTGGAACCATTCCCCTGTGAATGCTGAAGGATGACTGTAAACCTGGATCTGTATCAGTGGTTTACAAATTTATGGTGTGGTGGGGATTACTTATGCAGTGCATTGAATTGTGTCCTCCCAAAGAAAGATAGGGCTTCCCAGGTGGCTCTAGCGGTAAAGACCTACCTGGCAATGCAGGAGACATAAGAGACCCAGATTCGATCCCTGGGTCGGGAAGATCCCCTGGAGGAGGAAAGAGCAACCCATTTCAGTGTTCTTGCCTAGAGAATCACGTACAGAGGAGCCTGGTGGGTTACGATCCATAGGGTCGCAAAGAGCTGGACACAACTGAAGCGGCTGAGCACAGCAGAAAGAAAGAAATACTTAAATCCTAACCTCCAGTACCTCAGAATGTGACATTATTTGAAACAGGTTCTTTACAGAAGTAATCAAGTTAAGAGGAGGTCATTAGAATGGACCTTAGTTCAATGTACCGGATGTCCGTATAAAAAGGGGATATCTGGACTCAGAGACAGACACACACAGAGGGGGATGAAGACATAAGGAGAAGATGAGAATCTGAAGCAAGGAAAGTCTGAGGCTACTAGAAGCTGGGAGAGAGGTCTGGAAGAGATCTCTCCCTCATGCCTTTACAGGGAACACAGCCCTACCAATAGACGTCCAGCCTCCAGAACTGTGAAACAAGAATACACTTCAGTTGTTCTAAGCCACTGAGTTTATGATACTTCATTACCATAGACCTAGGAAATTAATATAACCTGTTTGTTTTTTTTAATATAGAATTTGGGGCCCTACCCAAGACCTACTGTATGTGTAGGGACCAGGCATAGGCTTTAAAACTAAATCATCATACCTACCACAGTTGATTCTAAGCCCATGGTTGGTTCAAAGCTCCTTGGTCTTCCTGGCAGATCAGAGGAGGCAGAGATTGGGCTCAGGCCAGCTAAGGGAAATCAACTGTAATAATCCACGTGGGTGGTGATGCGAGGCTGGAGAAGACTCAGGAACTTGGACTAGAAAGGAAGGTGCTTTGATCAGTCTGGATAAGAAGCGCACAGTAAATATTTGGGGAACAGCATTTGGAGGTAAAACAGATGCACTTGCCCATCCCAGAGGAAACCTACTATAGCGGATGAAACATCCGCATTAGGTCTGTGTTAGAGACAGATGCTTTAGAATCATCCCCATATTTAACAGAAAAACCAGTGAGCGCTCAAAGGGAGAGAGGAGGAGAGAGAATGCTCGATTGGGACTTGATGATGATAGATGGTGGAGGGAGAGAGAGCCAGTGAAGGAGACTGAACAGGGATGGTGTGATGGATAGGAGGAGAAATAGTTATCAGAGCAAAGGTTTTTAAGAATAAAGGAGTCATTAGAGTCAAATTTTATCAAGAGATCAAAGGAAGGGAACATAAGGAAGCAGTAGATGTGGGATTCATGATGCCTTGCCAGCTTCGAGAAACCACCTTCAGCAGAGTGTGGAGCAAACTGAGATTTGTAAACATTAAAAGTTTTGTTGTAAAAGGAAACAGCAAATATGAGGGGGAGAGATGGCTCATTACACATTTTTCCCCGCAGTGTGCGAGGTCTATGCCTGTTTGAAGTCAGAGGAAGAAACCACTAAAGGTACACTGAAAATTACCAAGAGTCTTCAGAGGGAGCATGGCCCCGCAACACCTTGATCAGAAGTGGATTCCCATTCCCATTGGAATGGAACTGGGAGGGATTCTCTGCTTCTCAGTGTTGTTCCTCTGTTCCCAATTTCTGCTGGAGATTACTAGTCTTTTCTTCCACCCACCCTCCCTCCCTCTGCACTTCCTTCCTTTCTTCCTTTCTCTCAATAGGATCTGTTTATCAAATACTGTTGATAAACAGCAGCTTGGAGCCTGCCATTTCTTTAAAAAATTTTTTCAAATCTTCTATAGTCTAGGCAATTTTAAGACAGGAGTTGCATTTGTCTGGAAACACCTTCTAAAGGCTCTGAAATATTTATTCATTATAATTCCCTGAAAAAAATGTTGCTCATATTAGTTGATCTATGTCTCTATTAGTTTATCTTTCTACTAATCTAATACATATTTCATCTAAGGAATGGTTTGAGGTGGCTGTTATAAAATGATTACAAATTATAAATGGACAGGTATAAATATTTATTTATTAGTCAGGGCAATCTAAAAATGAAAACTGGAAAATGACAGATTAATCACTTTAGTCATGAAAATGCACAACAAGAAATTCCAGGATAAAATCCACGTTTGACAAGAGAGAGAAAGATTCAAACAGGCTTTGCTCCTGGCCGACTGGATGGGAGCATCTGATTTTACCAGCTGAGGATAAGACAGAGTTAGCTGAAGCTCAGGCCAAAAGAGATGAGGTACACCATGGAAGCCCGTGTGCTTGATTATAACATCAGTGACTAGTTCTAGACTTCAAACACATGGCTATGGAACAAAGAGTTTTAGCTTAATTCTCTCAGCATTTATTCCAGTACTGACATGAAGCAAATAGCAAAAAAAAAAAAAAAAAAAAATTTTTTGAAGTCCAAAATATTAATACAAAATAGATAGGATCAAAGAGAACAGAAGATGCAAAGAGCCCGCACACTAATCGTTCACCATTGCCTTGCTAGGGAACATGTGGACTTTAATGCCACTCCAGAGCAATAAAAATGAAATGTCCCACCATCTTAAAGGTTTGGGACTTGTAATAGAATAAGCATTTGATTAATGAAACAACATGTACTATAAAGAACAAGGGATCATAAAAAGCTGGTTTTTAACAGCCTAAGTACCTTTTGCGGCTTGAAGTTCTTTATCACCTTGTAAATCACTGCTGGAGAGAAATAACCAAAGTGAGACAAGGCCAACTTCCATTACCAGCCTGGCCACCTTGGGGCTTTGGCTCCGGTTTCTCAACCATATTCTCTTTGCTAACACTCTGCGGTACCTTGCCTTTATTATGAGGAAAGGAAGGCTGGGTCACTGTGGTGACTCTGCTTTTAGTAAATGTCTCAGAACAAATATGCCCCTTCAAGAGGCACCTTCCTCCCCCTCGATGTCTCTGTTCCGCCGTCAAGCATGTCTCCATTGGTAGAAATGAACAACCATGGGTATTACCCAGCCCGGACCCCCAAATCTTGTGGCTGACACCAGCACAGATGAATTTCTCCCAGGTTGGTGTGTGGGTTGGCTGCAGTGGAGCTCAGGTCTGACCCTCATGCCTTTCGTGTCCAGGGTGCAGGTCGAAGAGCATCTGCACAGGGGCAGGCTCTTCCTCATGGCGCAGAAAGGAACCCAGGAAGCTGAGTCAACCATCATGAGCTCATCGGGAACCTCTGAGCAGGTATGGTAGACTTCACATCTGCTCATGTACAGAGGCAGAGGCAAGTCACATGGCTAAGCTCCAAGTCAGTGGAGGGAGGAACTGTATCACCCACAGCAAATCCTGCCCAGGATGAGGAGGTAAGGATGAACTGGGATCAACTCATCCCGTTCAGCATACTGTGGATTATGCAGGTAGGCTGGTCATGCAGTCATGTAATTGGATGGCCTGGATCTTCACCGATGATCTCTGAGATCAAAGTGGGTGTTCTAGAGAGGAAAGAGATGCTCTGTGTGTGGTGTATCTTATTAAAATGTCAGGAAAGAACTCCGACTTTCAGAACTTTGACTCAGTATACAGCCTTGACCTCAAGCAAATTCTTGGCAAAAATAGCCATTGATACTAGGAGCTGTGCTAAGCAGGTTAAACACATGATTTCATTTAGTTCTCACTGTGATCATCTGAAGTCGCTGGAATTATCCCCATTTTTCGTGTGAAGGAACTGAAGTTTAGAGATCAAGTTGCACAAAAAGACAGCATGCTAGGAAGTCCAGAGCTGGGGTTTGAATCCATATATGTTGGACTGCAAATTACTGTGCCACACTGGAAGATGTCTCAGGTTTAAACTCAGGAGAAACTGACACTCAAAACATAGGTGTCAAATTTTGCCTCATGTTCATATTCTTTGATTCTCAACAATTCCACTTCAAGGGATTTATCTTGAGGATGCTCTATTTTGATACAAAAAAAAGATGTTCTAAGACTAAACATTAATATAAAACTCTGGACTTTGAATAATGATGAGGAGTCAGTCAGTGTAGGTTCATGGATTAACAAATACACCACTGCGGTATGGAATGCTGACAGTAGGGGGCGCTGTGCATGTGTGGGGATGGGATAAATGGGAACTGTGCTTTGCGTTGAATTTTACTATGAACCCATTTTGACAATATTGATTCTTCCAATCCATGAGCACGGTATGTTTCTCCATCTGTTTGTGTCCTCTTTGAGTTCTTTCATCAGTGTTTTATAGTTTTCTATGTATAGGTCTTTTGTTTCTTTAGGTAGATATACTCCTAAGTATTTTATTCTTTTTGTTGCAATGGTGAATGGTATTGTTTCCTTAATTTCTCTTTCTGTTTTTTCATTGTTAGTGTATAGGAATGCAAGGGATTTCTGTGTGTTAATTTTATATCCTGCAACTTTACTATATTCATTGATTAGCTCTAGTAATTTTCTGGAAGAGTCTTTAGGGTTTTCTATGTAGAGGATCATGTCATCTGCAAACAGCGAGAGTTTCACTTCTTCTTTTCCTATCTGGATTCCTTTTATGTCTTTTTCTGCTCTGATTGCTGTGGCCAAAACTTCCAACACTATGTTGAATAGTAGTGGTGAGAGTGGGCATCCTTGTCTTGTTCCTGATTTCAGAGTAGTACAGCCACTATGGAAAACAGTGTGGAGATTTCTTAAAAAACTGGAAATAGAACTGCCATATGACCCAGCAATACCACTTCTAGGCATACACACTGAGGAATCCAGATCTGAAAGAGACACGTGCACCCCAATGTTCATCGCAGCACTGTTTATAATAGCCAGGACATGGAAGCAACCCAGATGCCCATCAGCAGATGAATGGATAAGGAAGCTGTGGTACATATACACCATGGAATATTACTCAGCCGTTAAAAAGAATTCATTTGAATCAGTTCTAATGAGATGGATGAAACTGGAGCCCATTATACAGAGTGAAGTAAGCCAGAAAGATAAAGAACATTACAGTATACTAACACATATATACGGAATTTAGATAGATGGTGGCGATAACCCTATATGCAAAACAGAAAAAGAGACACAGAAGTACAGAACAGACTTTTGAACTCTAGGGGAGAACGTGAGGGTGGGATGTTTTGAAAGAACAGCATGTATATTATCTATGGTGAATCGGACCACCAGCCCAGGTGGGATACATGAGTCAGGTGCTCGGGCCTGGTGCACTGGGAGGACCCTGAGGAGTCGGGTGGGGAGGGAGGTGGGAGGGGGGATCGGGATGGGGAATACATGTAACTATATGGCTGATTCATGTCAATGTATGACAAAACCCACTGAAATGTTGTGAAGTGATTGGCCTCCAACTAATAAAATAATATTAAAAAAAAAAAAAAAAAAAAAAAAAAGAATTTTACTATGAACCCAAACGTGCTCTAAAAAAATAAAGCTTATTGATCAAAAAAAAAGAAAAAAAGGTAGGAGAATGCCATTGCCCACATAGTGGGTAAAAAAGGGTACTTGAATAGCAATGCTCATGGCAATCCTGTTTATAATGGAGAAAAACTGGAAATAATCTAAAGGATTAAGCATAAGGGATTTGTTAAGTAATATGATACATCTGGAGGTGGCTGTAAAATTACTACTTAAAAGAATATTTAATGTCATTGAAAGTGTGCACAGTGAGAAAAGAAGACCTTAACAATATGCATAGTGCAACCACAAATTTGTAGAGAGAATAGTTGTACATGAACTGCGAATAATTCTGGGTAACATATATGTCTTTAGGTGACCCACCTCCACATTCCCACCATATTTATCACATAAAAATATTTTGAATTTGCAGCTAGAGACTGTACTCTCTCAGCAACACACACTCTTCCAAAATGGTCTTGTAGCCAGATTTGAGCTGGGAATATCTTACTTTCATCTGTTCCCTGGGGGTACCATAGAGCAAAATGAGCTTCTGGGCATGTCCTCTCTAGACCCCAATTTGGGATCCAGGGATGATAGGTGTACAAGGGGTAGATGGTCTTGTGGGAATTGTACTTGCCCTTGAATGGTGATTATTACTTGTTCTTGCTTCCTAGAGTCAAAGTGAAAGTCACTTAGTTGCGTCTGATTCTTTGAGAGCCATGAACTACAGACCATGGAATTCTCCAGGTCATAATACTGGAGTGGGTAGCTGGTTCCTTTTCCAGGGCATCTTCCCAACCCAGGGGTAGAACCCACGTCTCTCACATTGCAGGCAGATTCTTTACCAGCTGAGCCACAAGGGAAGCCCAAGAATACTGGAGTGGGTAGTCTATCCCTTCTCCAGCAGATCTTCCCAACCCAGGAATCAAACTGGGATCTTCTGCATTGCAGGCAGATTCTTTACCAGCTGAGCTGCCAGGGATGCCCTCTTCATAGATTAGACATACTTTATTATTAACATTTTTATTATAGAAAGACACATATAAAACTTACTATCTTAACAATTTTTAAGTGTACAATTCAGTGATATGGTATTTAGTACATTCATATTGTTTGATCATTATTACCAGAGATACTTAAGTTTGTTGTTTATACTGCTTGTAGAAGTGATATATATTCCTCAAAGCAAATGATAAAAATAATCTATCTTCCCATCTCTTAAGCATATGATTTTTAAAAATTGAATTCATATTTATGTGTATGGATATGTATACACATGGCTATGTGCACACATGCATGCTTACATTGTTTTACATAGATTAATGACAGTAAATGCATAATTTTATTGAGCCCTGCCATCCCTTTATCTCCTGTTTTGGGTGCAAACTTAGATGAGGCAACAGGAACATAATTCCATGTGAGGATACTATGATACATAGTGTAACTCTTAAAATTGGTTTTGGTTTTAAATGGGAAGGCAGACACCATTGGCTTTAAAAGAACACTTGTTTGGGGATTGAGTAGCTAGCGTATTTGTAAAAAAATAATAAAAAATAAAAGACCGAATTAGAACAACACCACAAAATCCAGAACACTACACCTCATTAATGTTTGTGAGGAAGGGGAATATATTTCTCACCAGTAAATCCTTCTCAAGGCAGAACAGACAAGAAGTAAGAACTGTGGTTATTGACTATTTGTCAGTGGTAAAACTTTCTCCAGTGTGAAAGCAGTGCCTCAGACTCCCTAATAATCGTATTGCTGAGAGCTAACATTTACTGAGTGTATATGAAGCATTTTCCTACCCAAATCATGTTTTAGGGGCATTTTGCAGCAACTGATTTCAATGTTTTATTGATCTAATTTATTCATTAAATTGCTTGAAAACATTGCTTGATCAGGATTTTATTTTTCCAATGATAGTGAATCTGATAGCTTAATTTAATCTGTTGGACTTTTTTTTTTTTCTTGAAAAATTAACCCATGACCTATTGGATGATCCTAAAGTCATTTAGTCTTTATTATAATTTTTTCTCATATAAGATAGTAACATCAAGTTTGTTTTAACCTCAGGATTCAATTTGGTTTCAATGAGCAATTTAGGGCACCATTAGAGTGAAACAAGAATTTAACTCAGAGTAAGTAGATAATAACTGATTTCTAAAATGCTTCCAAACAGCTATTAACTTTCAAATACTCTGCTAAAAGCTTTGCCAAACTAATAACAAGTCACTATGTTTATGCAATTATTCTGAGGGCTGACCCATTCACAACTCTTGAGGATACAAAACTCTCATTTAAACCTCTGAAGTTTTGAAAAAATGTATTCCTATTGTCCAAATATTATAATCTATACTTATAAAGTATAGACAAAAGGAAACCAAATGAATTTGACAACAATTTTGGAATGGAGGTTCTGACAGTCACAGTTTATATTAATCAAATGAGTCACTAAATCCAAGCAGATAGCACAATATTTTTGCTTTTGCAACAAAGTAAAGACTAGAAAATTGTTAAGGAATCATACAATTGGAAGCAAGAATTGTCCTCAGTCTACAGATGAGGCACCAGAGACCCAGAGAGGTGAAGTGAGGTTTGTTGAAAGTCACTCAGTGGGTGTTGTTCCTCTGACTTCTGACTCTTGGCGCATGGCCATCTGGTATTCACTAGAAGATCATCTGAAGGAGATATTTTGAGCTTTTTTGGAAAGATCGCTGCTCTCTAATATTCACCCTTATTGAAAATGTCTTTGTTTGGAAAATCTACAGTAACTTTCATGGAAATGAAACTGGGAATCATCAAAGTTAATGTTCCGTACAGAAGTTAACTACATCCTGAGCTCACCTTGCACAGATAAACCTTCTACAAGTAAGTGAAGGTTTGAGAGAGAAAAGCATTAAGAAAGAACACGTGTTATTTTCCAGAAAAAAAAAATGAGAGGATCTGTCATTCTTGTCTAAAGTAAAACGGATTTTATCAATAACTGCATTCACAGCATGGGTGCGTGTGTGCTCAGCCATGTCCAGCTCTTTGCCACCCCGTGGACGGGGGCCCACCAGGCTCCTCTGTCCATGGAATTTCCCAGGCAAGAACACTAGACTGGGTTGCCATTTCCCTCTCCAGGGGATCTTCCGGACCCAAGGATCAAACCTGTGTTTCTTGTGTCTCCTACATTGGCAGGCAGATTCTTTACCAACTGCACCACCTGGGAAGCCCGTTCACAGCATGAGGAAAAGGGTAAAAATGGATATTCATTTGCTGATGGATAATGACCTTTCACTAATCCATCTGGTCCCCATTCGTTTAACTGCTTGTGGACCATGCAATCCATGTGCAGTATTACTAGCCACCTCACGGTTTAAACTTAGAAGGAAAGTGAAAGTCATGACTTCAGCCTTCTTCACCTTTATCCTCATTTTTCTTGTCTTTGATGATGAAAAAGTGCATGACTTAAAAAAAAAAAAAAATGTCCAAAGTGAGTCGCTGAAATCACTGAGTATTATTCAGCTATCTGGTTTCATCCTCTCATAGAGAACACAAGAGTGATATGGATGCAACTCATATATAATGCCCTCTTTTCTCCTGTTATGTAAGCATTCCAAAAAGGGAAACAATGTTAAAAATTGAACCCGGGAAAGATACATCGTTATGACTTATGATTTAGCGGCAGAGTCACTGCAGGAGAAAGAGAACCTGTCGTTCTTACCCTGATGGTACTTGCGATAAAATACAGGAGGATGTGGCTCTGCTCTCCTTGATAAATTGAGCACTAGAAAAGCCATGAATGTGAAATTATCTAACACATGATAAATCTGCTGCAATAAATAAGAATCCAATAGTCAGAAGTAGGAACTGTGTGAACCAAACTTTGCTTCAAACTCTGCCCCTCTAACTTTGGGCAGGATTCCAGGCTCTCTGAGGACCGTATAATTAGGCTCTTTAGTTCATAATTAGTACCACAAAAATCCTTGCCTGGAAACAAAAAGCCATGGAGCACGCAAATTTCACCTTTAAAAATATGCCAAAAGGGTTCATCAAGATAAATGTGGAGTTAGTTGAAAATTTGTTGTTCCTTTCAAATTATCAGGGACTTCCCTCATAGCTCAGTCAGTAAAGAATCTGCCTGCAATGCAGGAGACCCGGTCTCGATTCCTGGGTCAGGAAGATCCCCTGGAGAAGGAAATAGCAACCCACTCCAGTATTCTTACCTGGAGAATCCCCTGGGCAGAGGAGCCTGGCAGGCTATAGTCCACGGTTCGCAAGAGTCGGACATGACTTAGTGACTTAAACCACAACTACCACCACCATCTTCCAACTGACATTGTGAGAGGTTATGTGTAGGAACAAGATAAATCTTTCAAACATGCTTTCAATTTGCCTCTGCAAAACCTACTTTGGCCTCCAGGCACACATGAAGATCATATTTTAAATTATTTGCAAAATTCCAGAAAGCGCAGTCAGAAAGCTCCAGTTCTCCCCTTCATAAATAAGCTAATCAACAAAGATGTATTAAACACCCCCAAGACTAGCACCTCATTAATGTTTTTATGACAACAAAAGGAGAATTTAAATTCAGTTCCATTTATTATAGTAGTTTTTGAACAAAGTCAAGGATTCAGAAGTTTGTTCATAATAATTTCTGATTGTTGAAAATGTGACTCTGTTATGATTGAGGTGAGCAGGAGTTACATTAAGTGACATTCTGTGTTGTCACAATAAGAGAATTTCTGATGCCTAAGTACGTTACTGAATGGACAGATCAATACCAAGTGCTTCACCTTTGGCCTCCTAAAGGTTGAGTCAGTAAGAGTAGCTGGGCCTGCAGGTGAGGCACCCTCAATATAAGAAAGAAGTTGTAAAAGTTCAGCAAATAAGTAGGAGAAATAAAGCTCTGGAATGATATTAAGGATGAATTGTTTGTGTGCTGCATGCTCAGTCACTCAGTTGTGTCTGACTCTTTACGACCCCAGGGACCGTAGCCCGCCAGGCTCCTCTGTCCACGGGATTCTCCAGGCAAGAATACTGGAGTGGGTTACCATGCCCTCCTCCAGGGGATCTTCCAGATCCAGGGAATCACACCCGCCTCTCCTGCGTCTCCATCTCCTCCATTGGCAGGCAGGTTCCTTATCACTGAGACTAGCCCGATAAACAGTTTATATTTGTTTAAAATCTCACTGCATCATGTTATTCAATACAGCTACAAAAAAGAGCAAGTGCTATTTTTCATAGCTTGATGAATTACAAATGCCCCTCCTAATGGGTCTGTTTTACTCCCTCCTTATGTTCCACTAACTTTAATGTTTGGTGATAAACCACAGCAGAAACGAACACACCTCGTTATTTATTTCCATACATTTTCCTCCTCATCCTTGTTGCTTGTGATCCTGTGGTCTGTGCTCCTTGCCCCAGTGACAGGATATCACAGGGTGAAAATGTAAGGAAGTTGGTCTCCTTTGATTTAATTTCTAAATATCTGTGACATTAAGCAACCAGCAAGAACTTCAGGTAAACCAAGAGAAGAAAGGGATTGTTTCTCTTTTATCCCTAAGACTAGAAATTCCTCTCTGGATGCAGACAAGTAGGATGCTATTAGAATGGTAGCTCCAGAGAGAGAAACCTTACTTTCTAGATCCCAGGAATAGGTCTGGATGGTCTGTAAATCCTCAGAAAGCTTTGTGAACTTAAAAGCAGGGAGGTCATCCACCCAGAGAGAGCCACGAAGAGGTGAAGGGGAGGCGATGACTGCAGAGTGAGTCTGGGCAGTGACATAGACGGAGTTACGAAGCTTTCCATGATATTGGTGGCACCAAAATGTAAGATCGAATCCTGTGTTTCTGTCTATGGCATAGAAGTTGTCAAGAGATGCACGAACCAGGAGAAACATGGACAGAAATGTGTGACCAGTGGTGACAGGCATATATGGGATGGAATTCCCCAACATGATGACAAACATCTCATCTGATGCTGGACTGCATAAATGATGCCTCAGACCAGCTGCTTCCCCTGTACTGCGGTTACCTGGAACTTAGATATTGTTTCAGAAAAGGAGAAACAAATGGACTGATAACTATTTTTTCCTCAATTCCAATAGAATTAGAATCTCAAACAAGAATTTTAAAACAAAAGCAACTCTTCTTAACTCATTTTCTGCAAACATTAGTTTGCAGACCGAGGCATACAGGTTCACTGTATATTCTGACTTTCAATAAAGAGCTTAATTACTTGGGAGAATACATGCACATGATTGCTTATGTGGGAGGCTTATGGGGTATCGAGAAGAGGTGAGATGAGGAGGCAGAAAAGAATATAGAGTCTCTGGTCTGTTCCTGCTCCTCTCCTGGCCTCAGTTTTCTCATGTGCAAAGTTAGGGACTTGGAGGGGTGATGTCTGAGGACACTTCTACCTCTATAATGTGACTCCAGGAGTCTCTACTCTCCTATTTGCCAAATTATTGGCTACTGCTACCGGATTCAGCGTTGCCCATAAAATACTCACTTAGAAGCTTGGCACTTCAGTGGCCAATGAATGCTAATTTCTGAGACCCTTTCCCTTCAATAACATTATCTGATGACCACTTTTCTAAGATCTAATTCACATGAAGGGCCATTAATTTCTCCTTCCTCTATGTTTCAAGAGCAGGTTTTATTCCGGAAAAGCCATATAACGTGCTGCTCTATCAGTGTCCTTGTTCTGAGCATCCCTTTCTGGAGTTCTTTCACCTGTGGTTGAAAGGCTTCTCTCTGTGTTCTGAACAGGAGCAGTGGTAAAGGGCTTGGAGAGTGGCTGGGAGAGCCTGCTGTCTCACCCGTGTCGGGATGGCTGTACATTTGTCCCTTCCTGAGCGTGTGGGCTGTTTTGTAGCCTGGTACATTTGCTGGCTCAGTATTTCTGACTGATGATCTGAGTAGCTCCACCTTGTTCTGTTCTCTCTTGCCATTTCCCCGTCATACCTCATGACCTGCTATTGCTTGTCTTTGATGCGTGTCCCAGCCAGTGAGGCATCTCTGGTTCTGAGCTGACAGAGTTAGAATTCTACCAACTTATTGGGAATAACCCTGCAGTTCAGTTCAGTTCAGTCGCTCAGTTGTGTCCGACTCTTTATGACCCCATGAATCGCAGCATGCCTGCCTCCCTGTCCATCACCAACTCCAAGAGTTTACTCAAACTCATGTCCATCGAGTTGGTGATGCCATCCAGCTATCTCATCCTCTGTTGTCCCCTTCTCCTCTTGCCCCCAAAATAATCCTTAGACATTGTCAAACTCAGGGGGTCCTTTGACAGTGTGGTAAAGCCCTGTCTCAGGAAAACCTTTTAAAAAGCATCAGCTAGCATGCATATGATTATAAAATAATGAATTATGTTCAATCTGCTTATCAAAACATTTTAAAGGATGTTGTGATACAAGAATATATGTGCCTGCTTATTAATGCATTAAGTAATAAGAAATCGCTGTTGAGTTTGATGATTACTATAAATTTGAAGAACTGATGATCATAAATATTTTGCAGTATCTGTAAAACTGTACTGTAATATGAAAATGTCCATAATTTATATTTTGGATCACAAATATTGCTAATAGTATTGTGGTAGCCCTCTTATATTCATAATCAGAGGAAGTGCTATAAATTTCAGTTAAAGAAAATAAAGATACATTTTCCCTTTTGTGCTTATGGTCCCCTTAAGCGAATTTTCAGAAGCCCCAATCTAGTTTGATTTCCTAATTCTATCAGGAAACGATGGACCAGACATGTAAAATGAATTACTAGGATCGCATAGTTCATAGTTGACCAAATGGGATTCAATCTTGATCCCCTTAATCCATTTCTCTTTTTTCCAAGCTCACCGCTCCTTTTTTTTTTTTTTTTAACTGAATTGCAAGATGGGCTTTATTGCTGAGTCTGCTTTGTGATTCTCCCACAGTTGTGTTTTCTCCGTGTTACGTTTGACTTTAGCGATTCCGTACAATTCTCTCTCTCTGAGGTGCTTCCATGTTATTTGAGTACTAGTGCATTTGGTTTCCTTCCTGTCACTCTGCTGTTTTTGAAACACTGTCTAGATTGGAATCCCATTCATATTTTATTAATCTTTAGATTTTATGTTGTTTAATTTTTTGTACATATACTTTAAAAATTATTTTTCATTGGATTATAATTGCTTCACAGTGTGGTATTAGTTTTGTTGTACAAGAGTGTGAATCAGCCATATGTATACATTTATCTCCTCCCTCCAGAGCCTCCCTCCCACTCCAAAATAACTTTATTTATTTCAATTGGAGGATAATTACTTTACAATATTGTGATGGTTTTTGCTATACACCAGTCTGAATTAGTCATTGGTATATAGGTGTTCCCTCCATCCTGAACCCCCCTCACACCTCCGCCCCCACCCCATCCTTCCAGATTGTCACAGAGCACGGGCTTTGGGTACCCTGCATCAGACATCAAACTTGCACTGATCATCTCTTTTATACATGGTAGCCAAGGAGACACAGATGTAAAGAACAGAGTTTTGGACTCAGTGGGAGAGAGAATGGGATGCTTTGAGAGACTAGCCTTGAAACATATATATCACATGTGCTTTTAACTCTGTAACTAGGCCACATGCTTTTTGAGCTTAGGGAATGGATATGATATATTTTATTTCTTTGCATCTTTCACAGCCCTTAAAAAGGTGTTGCCTGCGACTGTAGGCATACAGTGGACATCATATCAGCTTTCCACCCAGACAGAACCTCAGTCTTATTTTACCCAGTATTAACACGGTCATGCCTTACATTTCCTTCCCTACTAATATTTACCTGTACAGAGAGTCACATAGTGGGAGACACTCCATAACAGGCAGTTAGCATTTGGCCTACAGCTGAGGCACATTATTATTATTATTTCTCTGTAACTGTTTGTTTGATTTGGTGATTCTTACCTGCTGGCATCTAGGGTGTCTCTCTTATATATGTTCTTTATGGTAGTGGTAGAAAATTAAGAGCTAAATAAGGGGAAACTTGTGGAGTGGAGCAACGCTGAGCTCACCCATACGTCTTAGTAACTCTTTATTGCGGGTGTGTCATGTCTATCTTCTCCCTCCTTCAAAGAATCGATCCCATTGAACAGGGCCATGTTTTAGCCTCAGGTTTTACAGCCCTGTTTACCAGTCAGTGAAATTGTTTATAAGGCTTTCAAAGGGCTAAGAAGAGGAACCCTTGCCAAAGAGGAATTATGTTGGTGTTTTAGGAGGCTAATACATGACACTCATTTTTCCCTGTGGCGTTCAGAATATAATGAGACGTATATGCAGAAGACAGAAGAACGGAGACCAACATTTTAAAATGTTATATATTTTAAAAATTCTAATCATGTTAGGGAATGACTTTAGCTCTGCTAATACTTTCCCTAAACTGAACTTTCCTTCCCCAAGCAAAACAGAACAAAACACAAAGCCAGAGGGTATCCTCCTGTGTGAGCAGACAGCCTCCCCTGATCCATCGTCTTTCTCCTGGTTCCACATCATGGGGGTGGGGGAAGGGAGAGGAAATTTCTCCGCTGTATATTGTTTCTTCTCCCAAACTCTGTAGTGAGATCAGCCTCTCCTTGTCACAGAAGAAGGACTAGTTGAAAGAGGCAGAGAAGGCTCTGCATTCCTGAGCAGGCATCAGCACCTCCTGGGCACAGTGATAATGCCAACTGTGGACCACATTCCAGACCTCCTGCAGGGTTGGTTTAGCAAGCTGTGTTTTAACAAGCCCTCCAGGCAACTCTGGTGCAGGCTTCACAGTCTTCCCTGGTGGCTCAGTCAGTAAAGAATCTGCCTGCAATGCAGGAGACCCCGGTTTGATATGTGGAGAAGGGAAGGGCTACCTTCTCCTAATAGGGTATTCTTGCCCAGAGAATCCCATGGACGGAGGAGCCTGGCGGTCTACAGTCCAGGGAATCCCGAAGAGTAGGATACAACTGAGCCCTTACAACATTGTAGACAGATGCTACTATTGGAATTTCTAAAGTAGGGTCTAGGCATCTGCATTGTTGTTGTTGTTAAGATTTAAAGATTTTGAGAAGTCTTCAGATGTTCTGATGTGCGGTCAGGGCTCAGGGCTCTGGTGCAGTCTAGCTCATTCCTGTCCACAGGGAAACCGCGGTCCTGGGAAGGGTACGAGGAACAAACGCTGGTTGTGACTTTGAACTCTCAGTCCTGCCACTTGGATGTCTTCTTTCTTTCCATCCCACACTTGTCAGTGTGAATATTAGGAAGTCACCTACCACGTGAGTGACCACCTTGTAGAATCTGGTGACGAAGAGCCTTGTGGGATGGTAGTTTCTGAGGCACAGGAAATACTAAATGAATTGCAATGGTACCTGGCCAAATGCCACCGACACCTCTAAACTTGTCACTAAGACACGGACGACTTTCTTTCCCGACTTAGTGAAATCTCAAGTTGGCAGAAACTACCTAATGTGTTTTAAAATGAATGTTTCTTACATCTTTGGAAGGAATCCAAGCTCAAGACTGTTTTGACACCCTGGATTATGCTTCAGAAGGCCAATAAAAAACTAGGAAAGAAACAGAAAAAACTGTAGGTTTGTAGGATGAGTGTATAGTTGGAAGAACAGAAGTTCTTGTTGTAGATGGTTTCTGTTGACAGTGCACACAGAGGTCTCCTGAGATTTTTTTTAATGCATTTTTATATGCACACTGGAGCTTTCCAGGTGGCATTTGTGGTTAGGAATCCGCCTGCCAATGCAGGAGATGCAAGATATGTGGGTTCGAATCTGGGTCAGAAAGATCCCCTAGAGTAGGAAGTGGCATCCCACTTCAGTATTCTTGCCTGGAAAATCCATGGACAGAGGAGCGTGGTGGGCTACAGTCCATGGAGTCACAAAGAGTGAGACACAATTGAGCGACCAAGCACAGACCACGCACAGTAAACTATTGCAAATCCATTCAATACTTGGCTTTACATAGACTTGTTGGGGAGTGAGGTCATGCAAGCTGAATAAATAGCTCTCTACCTCTCACCATTGCTTTGGAGAACTCCCAGGCAGCTTGTCCGTGCCTTCTACACAGGGCCACCTCAGCAAGAGCCCTCTGCATAGAAATATGTGAGCTACAAATGTGAGCCTGTATGTAACTTAAGATTTCTCCAGTAGCTATATTAAAGCAAGTAAAAAGACCATGTGCAACCAATTTTAGTTAAATATTTTATTTAACCCAATGCATTGAAAATATTTTTTATTTGAACACGCAAGCACAATAAAAAATTTATGCTGAAATAAGTATAAAAATACTCTTTTTTGTACCAAATCTTTGAAACCCACTGTGTGTCTTACACTGAAAACACATGTTAATCTGAAGAGGCCACATTCAAGTACATCAGAGCCTGAGTAGTTTAGTGGTTGCTATACTGGGTAAAGAATTCTAGAATCTGGTTCAGTCATCAAGTTTGCCTCCCATCTTTCTTACAATTTCTCTCTAGTAAGTAACTTAATTCTGAGAAGTAGCTTAATGTTTCCCCTTGACATTCTTTGTTAATAATTAAGAGCATATCACCAATAGTTGCTCTCATTAGCATTTTAAAGAAAATAGTTAAGAAATCCTATTTCCCTTTCTTGATTCTCATTTATTTTGAAAAATAGCATTTCTGCCATAGTAACTTTGGCAGTGCCGTTTTTCAAAAGGCCTTTGAACTTATGCTGGACAAGGTTGAGATTGCCTGGAAATGCTAACTTAAGAGGAATGTGGACTACTATTTAAATATTCTTTAAAAATCAGTAAGCAGTAGTTCAGTAGTTCTATAAACAGGGGCTAGAATGACATCTAATTGTGCAAATATAAATGAATTGTGAGTGGGCAAATTTTATTATATTTTTTAGGCTACACTTCCTTCTGTTTGGTTCATGGGACTTAATATACTGACCAACTATCCATTGCTTTTATGAAAAATAGAAGTGAAGTGAATTGTTAGTCACACAGTTGTATCCAACTCTTTGAGATCCCATAGACTGTAGCCTGTCAGGCTCCTCTGTCCGTGGAATTCTCCAGGCAAGAATACTGGAGTGAGTAGTCATGCCTTCCTCCAGGGGATCTTCCTGACCCAGGGATTGAACCCTCATCTCCTGCATTGTAGGCAGATTCTTTACTGTCTGAGCTATCAGGAAACCATATTATGAAAGATAGCCAGGTAACAATTGGAATGGCTATGGGGAGAAATGCAGCTGCTAACATATTTGATGTATTACAGCAACAAAGATTCAATAATTATTGATTGATATGATGTTGATTTTTTTTAATTTAAACTTGTTTAAAATTTGAAATTTTTTAAATTTAAAAGTCACCCATTTTGTAACTCTGCTGACCAGAATTACAAACACTAATGGTGTTAGGGATACTTTGGAAAATAAATGATCAGAATTTTATTTTATTAAATCTGAAGCACACAATTATATACTTCATATGAAAATAGGTATATTTCACTTGACATAAGAACTAGATGATTGTGTGATCCAACCTGAAAATTAAAGAAATAGTGCAGTATGTCTAGCTGACTTTAATCTTTTTTTTAAAGTAAGTTTGAGATGTACAGCATTATAATTTGACATCTGTATATACTACAAAGTGATCTCCATCATAAATCTAGTTTCCAATCATCACCATACAACTTACCCCCTTCACCCTTTACCCATCCCCAAACAGCTTCCCCTGGCAACCATCAGTCTGTTCTCTGTACCTGTGAGTCTGTATTTGCTTTATTTTGTTTGTTTGATTTGGTTTATTAGATTCCACCTATGAGTGAAGTCATATGGCACTTGTATTTCTCTGTCTGACTTATTTCACTTAGCAGAATACTTTCAGGGCCCATCAATGTTGTCACAAATTGCAGGATTTCACTCTTTTTAAAGGCTAAGTAGTAGTCCTTTGTATACAGATACCACATCTTCTTTATCCACGTATCTGTCCACGGACACTTTGGCTGTTTCTACATCTTGGCTGTTGTAAATAATGCTGCAGTGAACATATGGGTGTACACATTTTTTTGAGTTAGTGCTTTTGTATTCTTTGGATAAATAACCAGAATGATATTGGCTCTTAACAAATAAACACATGCACTGATATCATGAAGAGTTAACTACAAAATCAGATGTGTCTTCCTGGTATACATCGTTTAAATCTTCACATCCATTTTGACAGTTGATAATGGTCTCGTCTTGGATTTTTACAGTTTCAACATACAGAATAGAGTCAGGGGAATAAACTAACTATATTTCATGCATTCTAAGCTGCACAGTTTTTTTCCTCACATTTTAGGGGTTTTTTTGAAACTAGGATGAATCATAGAATTGATTATAGCTTAGTATTAATTGCAGTTAATATTTCTTTGAGTTGCATAAAATAATGATGTATTTTACTATCTTTCCTGTACTAGATTAGATAAATTGCAATTGCATGGAACACTTACATGGCATACTTTGTGCTAGACTCTATGGTAGGAAAATTCGAGAACTCCCATTGAATCTTCACTATAAGTCTCTTAAATGGAGTAGAGTGAAATAAATCACTTAATTTCATACATTTAAAAATTATGGGACCTAAATTTCTGATGTCAGATGCTACATTTGAGCGTCTTCAGATATCTGTGCTTTCCTGCCTCCCTGTATTTGAACCAGATTCTCTTTATGCTTAAAATATGTTTTCGTCCTCCTTCTCCACCTCCTAATCCCCTCTGAAACTTGGAGAGATTCCACTTTCTTCAGGGAGCCATCACTACATCTCTGAATTAGAGGGCCATGTTTCCATGGCACCCTCTTCCTATCTCTAAATCACATTTCACTTTTGAAATTTCTTTTCCTCCCCACTGTAACATGTGCAATCTGTATGCTTTAACACCTGGCAGAGGGTTTGGTATGTAGTAGACCTTACGTGTTCTTGCCTGGAGAATCCCAGGGATGGGGGAGCCTGGTGGGCTGCCGTCTATAGGGTCGTACAGAGTCGGACATGACTGAAGTGACTTAGCAGCAGCAACAGACCTTAAGTATATATTTTTTGATTGATTTAAGGTTACTGAAGCAGTAGCTAGCTGTTATGCTTCATCCATGTTCTTTTTTTCACTTGCTGACATTTTTCTTAAGTTTCTAAGTATTTTGCTCCCTGTTTCTAGTAAGACACTCTTCAAAGTTCTTGAGATCCTCATCAAACATCATGAATTTTGTTTCTCTGCCCTCTGGCAACTTCCATGTAAGAAATATATAGAAACATACATAGCCTTGGTTATTTCTATACTTCTACAAAATACCCTTTTAGGGCTAAATAATGGAACTTCATTTTCAAAGTCTTTGTTGAAATTTTTCCATGATCAAAGTCTACTTGATATAATCAAGTTGTATTTAACTACTTGACTTCACATTTGATTTTCTTCTTTCCTATTTTTAATCAGCTTCTCAGAAGAAAAGGAAAACATTCTTTCAGGCTATTACCAAAACATAGATAATTCAAAAGTGAATTTCAGATTTGTGAGTCCCTAATACAAGGCTTGTTTTCAGCTCAGCTTGCGGCAAAAATCAAAGAAAAACTGTCCAATTTTTAATGGAGTAGGACTGTAAAACATAATTCAATGAATATAACAACTAGACTTGAATTTTATATTATATAATGGGTGGTGTAAAGGATGAAGGAAAAGAAAAGAGAAATGGGGCAAAAGAAATGGAGAAAAAGAGAAAAGATAAGGAAAAGAGGAATAAATGAGGACAGTTGAATAGAGAGACAAAAAGTCAGAGGAAGAGAGAAAGAGGGGTGCAGGCAGGATGATGAGAATAAGGTGCCCGATGATTGATTAGTCAGTATATCAAGTGTGAGGAAATGGCCTCTGGTGTTGACTTGGCCCCTGGCCTGCAGTCTATTACATATATTCCCACTCTGCTTCGAAATGATTAATTCTGGCTCATATTCACAGATAATTCACTGATCTTCATTCTTTAAATTTCAGAGATGCTACCCTGAGTGGGATGTCATAATAATCCCACAGAGTATAAATTAGTCATGAGCAGCAGTGTCAGTGATGAAACATTAATTTGAGGTCCAAGTGAAATCAAAGGAAAGGTTAGATCTACCTAGGTACATGAGGCTTCCTATTCTGACTCAGAGACCCTTACAGTTGGAGTTCATTGATCATGTGGAAAAGAAGCCATCTCTAAATTCAATACATATCTGAAAAGCATAAATGAAACGACATGTCTCCAAATTGCTGCCAGTAAAATGCTGAATGAACATTGAGAGAATTAATGTGCCTTCAACAGTGAGAAGTACAACCTTCACTGTCTTGAGGATCAAACCTAAATAGGGGTTATTTCAGCTCTGCGACTTCTGGTTGTGTTTCTTGAGTTATGGTTGATTGCTAAGTCACTGTCCTTGCAAATTATTCTGGCAGCATACTGTGCAGTGACAGGCTGAATCTAACCCATATATCATGCTACAGGGCCCAATTTTCCTTTCTGATTTTCTTGGCAGACTTTGGGTTCCCTTAAGGAAACTATGGCACTTGCTATTCTTGGGAGATTATTAGAGGTAGGTAGTCAATCTAGTTATCCCTGAAATATCTGAGAGTATGCCATTTACGTGCTTGAAATTTTTTATTTCCTTCGTTTGGTGGAGTAAGATCAAAGTAGCAAGAATAGATGTATGGTGATGAATTTTAGTGTTGTTATTTATTTTTTGAACATTGGATAACTACATTATAAACATATATACTTAAACATTCTAGAAATCTATTTACTTATATTCTAAATATATATTCTTCTTATATATATATATGTTCTCATATATATTCGAATGCCCTACGTATACTGTGCTTCTAGTAACTACAGGGATAGGTAATGTAGTAGCAAGAGCATGATCTCTGGAATTGGCTAGATGAAGAATGTGAGGCTAAGTGATTTCTCTACAAATATAGTGCCAGAAGTGAAGAGCTGCAATTTTATCTTGGAATTTGTGTGTGCTTGCTCAGTTGCTCAGTTGTGTCCGACTCTTTGTGACCCATGAACTGTAGCCCACCAGGCTCCTCTGTCCCTGGAATTTTCCAGACAATACTCGATTGGGTTGCCATTTCCTTCTCCAGGGGGTTTTCCGACCCAGGTATCAAACCTGAGTCTCCAGCATATCTTGGAATATCTGGATTTGAAGCTAATATTCTAAAGTACTTTATCATTCCACCTCTTTGCTCATAAATTTATCTATTTTAGAAGCCAATTCTGAAGGTTTTGAAGGCTATGGAAAAATTAAAAATAGCATTTGCAAAGGATATAAAATAGTGACTAACGCAGAGGGGACATTCAATATGTAATAGTTTTCCTTATTATTCTATTTTTTTCTTTTAAAGAATAAAGCTGGAGGAAAAAGCTTCTGAGTGAATAGTTATATCATACAAAATTGATGACTTAAAGCAGATGATTTTATTTTCTTGGGCTCCAAAATTACTATGGACAGTGACTGTAGCCACGAAATTACAAGATGCTTGTTCCTCAGAAGAAAAGCTATGACAAACCTAGACAGCATATTAAAAAACAGAGACATCACTTTGCTGACCAAGGTCCATTTAGGCAAAGCTATGGTTTTTTCAGTAGTCATATGCGGATGTGAGAGCTGGACCATAAAGAAAGCTGAGTGTTGAAGAATTCATGCTTTCAAACTGTGGTTCTGGAGAAGACTGTTGAGACTCCCTTGAGAATTTCAACAACAAAAACAAAGCTGATCAGGCTATTTTAGCTTCATTTATTCACAATTCTAATACATTTTCCCATCTAGGTTCTGAGTCCACTGATAAGAGGCAGCAAATTAAGACTGTTTTAAAAAAAACACAATAATTATGAGAATTGATAGTTGAAAGCATGAAATAAACAAAATTGTAAAATAAAGCACATGAACTAAAACATAACAGAACAAAACCAAAATCAGCCTACTGGGATTATTTCATTTAGGAGGAAAGTAAAATTATTAATTCAGTTGGTCTTGAGGAATACTTTGATATAACAATTTGCATTGATTAATCATCTGTAGCTTTTCTTATAGTGTGAGTGAAAGTGAAATGAAGTTGCTCTGTCGTGTCTGACTCTTTGAGACCCCGTGGACTGTACCCTACCAGGCTCCTCCGTCCATGGGATTCTCCAGGCAAGAATACTGGAGTGGGTTACCATTTCCTTCTCCAGGGGATCTTCCTGACCCAGGGATTGAACCCGGGTCTCCCGCATTGGAGGCAGATGCTTTAACCTCTGAGTCACCAGGGAAACTCCTTCTTATAGTGTGGTATGCTGCTAATGAATTATTTCTGCTTTCATGTGTCTGGAAAACTATAATTTACCTTCATTTCTAAAGGATACTTTTACTGAACAGAGGAGTTTAGGTTTATTTTTTTCAGTCTATTTTCAAGATTTTTCAGTATTTTCAAGATTTTGCTCCATGGACTTCTCACTTGCACTTTTCAATGAGAAATTTGCTGTCACCCTTATCTTTGTTCCTCTATACATTGTGGATAATTCTTATCGACCTGCTTTCAGGTTTGCTACTATTTTCTTCTGCAGTATCTAATCTGCTGTTATTCCCTTCTGGTGTATTTTTTAACCTTAAAAAGTACAGGTTTTTTTATCCCTAGAAGTTCGATTTTGGCCTTTTAAGTAGCTCTCATGGCTCTACTCAACTTTCTAAACATATGGAATGAAAAGATAATAGCTGTTTTAATGTTCTTTCCTAGTAATTATAACATCTACATAACTTCTGGGTTAGTTTCAATCAATTTGATTTTTGTCTTCATTATAAGATGTATTTTTGTGTTTCTTTGCCTACTTGGTGATTTTTGATTGAATGTTAGATGTTATAAATTTTATCTTTTAAGGTACTGAATAATTTTATTAATACTTTTGAACTTTGTCCTGGGACACAGTTACTTTGTTTAAAAAAGGTTTGTTCTTTTCAGAACATGCTTTCAAGACTTGTTATGTGAGAACAGAGCAATGCTTAGTTTAGGGCTGCTGCGGCTGCTAAGTCACTTTAGTCGTGTCTGACTCTGTGTGACCCCATAGACGGCAGCCCACCAGGCTCCTCTGGCCCTGGGATTCTCCAGGCAAGAATACTGGAGTGGGTTGCCTTTTCCATAATTGACCCCAATTACTGAGACACGACCCTCTCAGGTTTCTATCTAATAATTCAGATGTCATGAGTTTTCTATTCTAGTTGGTAGGAAAGACAATGTTCCCAATGATTTTCCCTTGAATCATTTTTTTTTTTTAACTTGGAGGAGAATTGCTTTACAGAGTTTTGTGGTTTTCTGTCACATATCAGCAAGAATCAGCCATAGGTACACCCATGTCCCCTCCCTCCTCCCCTCTTCCTCCCCATCCCACCTTTCTAGATCGTCACAGAGCCCCTGTTTGAGTTTCCTGAGACAGACAGCAAATTCCCACTGGCTATCTAATTTACATATGATAATGTAAGTTTCCACGTTACTCTGTCCATACATCTCACTCTCTCCCTCCTCCCCTCCCCCCGTGTCCATGTCTGTTCTCTATGTCTTGTTTCTCCACCGCTCAAATTCTTTTGGGTAGTTCTTTTCTCTTAAGTCATGTAATTTCCTTACATGAATGCACTGATCAGTATTCTGCTGAATACTCTAGGGGTGGGCATGCATGCCAGGTCACCTCATTTGTGTCCGCCTCTTTGCAAACCTATGAATTGTATACTGCCAGACTTCTCTGTCCTTCGGATTCTCCAGGTGAGAATACTGGAGTGGGTTGCCATGCCCTCCACCAAGGGATCTTCCTGACCCGGGGACTGAACCCGCATATCTTATGTTTCCTGCATTATGTTTCCTGTCACCTGGGAAGCCCGAGGATGTGTATAGTGTCCGTCAACCCTTAACTCCCAGGTTAATAAACTCCCGTGAGGCCCATTAATAGCCATTTATGTCTTGAAGCACATACATAACCACCTTGTAACTCAGTACTTTTTAATTTTTAAAATGAAGAATAACTGTTGCTGACCTGCATTCTGTGACCTTCACAGGTTCTAGAGAGATTTCATCTGTGCTTTTTCTTCTGAAGTTTATGCAGAGATTATCAGCACATGTGTATGTGGAACTGGTTTTTTCTTGAATCCAGTTGACAGAGAAACCAGTATACATGATCGGGGGAAGAAGAGAAAACTATTTATGTCATTAAGAATTATCTTCCAGTGTTATTGAGGAGTACTTTGGACATCGTGGGCCACTGTCACTGTCTACCTGACTCACCCACCATCAGTTAAACAGTGAACAATTCTGTTGTTTTTCATGATGTGAAGTACTTGATATTACTTGCCTTTTAGACATACTCCCAATCTCCTTGTATCTAGAATAATAGGTGCAGTGTTTCTGTTAGTTTATAAATAAATTCATATGAAGTTGTGACTGTCTATTCATGAAGACAGTGCATGGGGAATATTTATTGCAAGCTATCTAACATAGATGATTAGTCCCACTAGTAGATTTGGAATGCTGTGTGGACAGAGACTGCATCTTTATTCCTTTCTGTAATCTAGTTATTGGTAATAACTTTATTACAGTGAAGGGCTTCCCTGGTGGCTCAGGTGGTAAAGATTCTGTCTGCAGTTGGGGAGATGCAGGTTTGATCCCTGGGTTGGGAAGATCCCCTGGAGAAAAGAATGGCTACGCACTCTAGTATTCTTGCCTCGAGAATCCCATGCAAAGAGGAGCCTCGCAGGCTACAGTCCATTGGGTTGCAAAGAGTTGGACACGACTGAGTGACTAACAGAACACACAGTACAGTGAACAAATACTCGTGGATCGTGGGCACACCCAAGAAGGATATAGATTCTGGTAATGTTTCTTGAAAGAAATACCAAATGTTACACCTAAATATTATTAAGGAGTAGGACTAAATACGTATTTGCTGGGCCCAATGACAAATGAAAAACTGATGCTTCATTCAAAGCATTGGAAGTCCTTCGCTGGGAGGACTGATGCTGAAGCTCCAATACTCTGCCCACCTGATGTGAAGAGCTGACTTATTGGAAAAGACCCTGATGTTGGGAAAGATTGAGGGCAGGAGGAGAAGGGGGTGACAGAGGATGAGATGGTTGGATGGCATCACTGACTCGATGGACGTGAGTTTGAGTGAAGGACAAGGAAGCCTGGAGTGCTGCAGTTTGTGGGGTCCTAAACAGTTGGACATGGCTTAGTGACTGAACAACAATGAGGGCAGATGAAAAGGTGAGTCAGCTTGTTAAAAAAAATATATGAATAATTTCAAGACAGTGACAGTAAAGCATCAAGCCAAGTGCTGGGCTCTATGTGACTGTACATGTCACACACTTTTGAAACCAGCCCTGTTAAGGGCTGTGGGAAATAGAACCCAATTTCAAGTGCAAAGAACAAAGACAAACTGAACAGTACCACTCAAAGTTTTCAGTTGTCTAGGACTGGAGAACTTAGTATTTCTTCCAAAGAAGAAACCTATTAAGGTTAGTTTGAAAAGAGTGATTGCTATGTATTATATACCATTGGTCTAATTAAATTTGCTATACTTGATTCTATCATTATGAAAAGTTAGTAGTTGAAGTCTTAGACTTCAAAAGAAAAACTGTGGATATTGTAAGGACAAGCATTTAGCTTTGTATTTGGAGAAACATTGACCTAATATTTCATTGCCGATTGAATATGCTATGGCTGTTTGAGCATCTTGAATTAGTAGCATTACTTTCATACTTCAGTTTTAAATACTTCCAAAGTGATGCAAAAACTTAAAGCCTTAAGCTTAAATTAAATACTGTGGTTAAGACTATTAACTTGAACATATAAAACTAAGCTCCTTAAAATATCTCATATGAAAGATATTTGCTTTGGGGGAGCTGAAAAATTTTCTGGGAACACATCTTTCATTTGTTTGATTTTAAAAAAGCATTCATATATGAATTAATATGCCATAAAAATTTGATTTACAATCTCTAAAAGCCAAAGTAAGACCATCTACAAAACTGTCAAGATGCATTTCGGGCTGTCCTTCTCCTTCCATTTTTTTTTTTTTCCTTTTCTTTCAAAGGATTTAAATGCAATTGGGATTATAAAAATCACATTAAGATTGAAAGACTGTAGAATAAGTTTCACCTGGGGTGCTTGTTAAAAAAATGTAATTTCTGGGGTTTCATTTCAGATCTGTTCAGTGAGACTCTGCAGGCAGACTCCTAGAATCTGCATTTTTTACGCTTTCCAGATGTTTCTTATGCACACTAAAGTTTGAAGATCACTGCCCTCAAGTTTTAATTGTCATTAAAAAGAACTTTTAATGGATATGGCCATCATTTCATATTATTGATTGATAGAATCTGCTTTAAGTATACAATCACTAAAATTCATAGCTATAAGCACTGAAATATACAGATGTGTTGCCTTGCTGGAGAGAAGGAAAGTCAAACCTCTTGACTGCGTCATGTCTTAAGCTCAGCTGCAAAACGTGATGACTGGCTAAACTTAAAAACCAGGCAAAATGTGTGTCTTAGGTCCTCACCCACCTTCTGACACCATCTCACTGTCTTGAGGTTAATCTGTATGCAGAAATGCTTTATGCCTGCTCCCTGAATTTCTATAGAAAGACATGCATTACAAAGTCAGGCGCTGCAGGCTCTTCTGTAGGCTTCTCATTCAAAGAGTCAGTGGCACAGCGCTGGATCAGGCGGCGCTCGTCTCTGATTTAATTTGATCTTTCCAGGGAGGATTAAAAATATTGTTCTCACCCCAGTGAGAATGCTGCTGCTAAGTTTCAATATGTCAGAGGCTTTTTCATTTTTCCAACGCCAATGCTGGCTAGGATGGTAAGTGACAACACTGCCCTATTTGCATTATCTTCCTTAGCCTGCACATTTTTCAACCGTGTCAAAGAAGGGGTGATTTGAAGGGAAACTCAGGGAGAATATAAGAAGGGCTCTCAGGCCATGCCCCGCAGGATTGGGAACAGCTGCACATGCCTGCAGGAATGAGCAGAGCCTTTTATTGTGGGCTATCTGCCCCTCACCGCCATGCCATTTTGTACCCTGCCAGCGATGCCACCACTTTGCCTTTAAATTGGAAGCCTCAGTTATGAATTTTATAACAGTCTCCAAAAGTGGGGCTTCACTTAGTGTGTGCCTAATTTAAAGATAATTAATATTGTATTGATCATGTCATGTTTGTAAAAACCCTATACCCAACAAAGTGTCTGCAGACACATCATTTCCTTTAATTCTTGCCAAAATCCTCTTAGGTATACAAAGCAGATACTATTATCCATGTCATGGAAGAAGAAATAGAGACTCAAATGCTAATTATTGGAGTCAGCATTGGGCCCTCAATTAAAAAGAAATTTTTTTTGTCCATTTTTGCTGTTCTTCCAATGGATTTTTTTTTTTTTTTTTTTTTTTTTTCTGTTTTGATCCTCATTGCACTGTACATGCTTAGTTGCCCCATGGGATGTGGGATCCTAGTTCCCCAATCAGGGATCGAACCCATGTCCCCTACATTGAAAGGCGGATTCTCAACCACTGGGCCACCAGGGAAGTCCTGGGGGCACTCAATTTTTGAACTTTAAGATAAAAAATAACTCATATCTCTGGGAAGAAAATAGTTGTACATGGTACATGTGGTTTCTTTTTTTAAAAGTGTGGTTTTTTTTGTTTTGTTTGTTTCTTTAGATCACGCTATTAGTGTACTGTTGGCTATGTTCAGCTCTGAGGATCAAGACAGTGTCACTCTTTCTCACTCTAGGGGTTATGGGTGATATTCTTCCAGAATTTAAAATGTATTTTGGTTATAAGTGTGTCCTGAGGTGTAACGTTCATTACTCTCATTTGTTATAAGTACATTATTAGCATGTTGTTAGCCATTATGTTCCAAGACTCGATGGACATGAACTTGAGCAAACTCCAGGAGGTAGTGAAGGACAGTGAAGCCTGGCATGCTGAAGTCCATGAGGTCCAAAGAGTCAGACATGACTTAGCAACTTAACAACATGCTCCAAGATGCAAAATGACATGTGGATTTTTAAAAGTCCTACCTGCTGATCTGATTGGCTAGTATTCCAGTCCTCCTCTGTTTATAGCTCTGTAACCCGTGTGATATTCTGACAGACCCTAGTATGTTTCTTGTCCAGAGCATAAAATAGTGACAGTACAGGATGCTGTGTCGGATCTTATTAGGCATTAAAATTTGAATACCTCACGCTTGTGACAAAGATGATAACAGGCATTGAAAATTCCACAATAGGAATCTATTCTCACGAGGAAGATTGTAATGAGCATGGGAAGAGTTGCAGAGGGAACCCATTCTCATTATGTTCTGAAGCCCAATTTCCTGCCTTCAGCATGAACTGTGGTGTCTGGGCTCCTTAATCAAGAATGTTCCATTTGAGGAAATAACACATCTAGCAGAAAACATAAATTCCGCTTCTGAGCACTTATCCTATAGGAGAAACTGTTTCCTCATTCAATTAACCAAACTGTAATTTTTTAAAAAACTCATTTAAGAAGCCTCATTATAGAAGATAAATGTGTGTTTGTGTGTGTATTATGATTGTGACTAATTAAAAATTAACTGATTTAGTACATTTGCGGCAAAGAAGTGCTTCCATCACCTTCCTCTAATTGCAGTATTTGCGAAGGACCTGGACTGTATGCTCTCTGCCCAGATTATTTTGCTGTATGATTGTAATGCTTATAGAGAGAGCTTATAAGTGTTGAAACAAAAACTATTTTGTTACCTTTCTTTCTTGTTGTTGGTAAGACTGCTTTAGATATTTTACATTTTTCATTTCTGTCTTAAAAGGGATTTACAGCTACGAGTAGTAGCTTGCATCACTCCAGGCAATAGTAAGGGCTATTGTCTTTTCTATTTTACTCTCATTGTGATTTGAGAAGTGGACCAACCAGATGTGCTTCTAAGTTAGTTGGTGTCCTTTTGAAGTACCAGCATGGGTATGTTTTCCGATTACAAATGTGATAAACTATTAAAAAACCCATGACAAACCCAACAGGCAATGCCAAACTGAAGGAAATTCTGTCTGTCCCACAACTTCAGAAGCTGGCTCTTTGCCACACCTTCTGGGAAGACAGGACTTCCCTGGGAGCTCTGTCGTTAAAGAATCCACCTGAGATGCAGGAAGCCTGGGTTCAATCCCTGGGTCGGGAAGATCCTCTGGAGAAGGAAATGGCAACCCACTCCAGTATTCTTGCCTGGGAAATCCCATGGACAGAGGAACCTGGCGGACTCCAGTCCATTGTGTCGCAAGAGTCAGACACACAGCTTAGTGACTAAACCACCACCGGGGCAGATGATGCAATTCGGAGCAGAGCCTCTTTGAAGTTCCCTGGACGTGACATTAATGAAGGGTCAGAGAGCAAGATCATGGGTATCTCAGGTACTGTAGATCCTGATGTTATGAAAGGAGTATTTCATCCAAACATGGCTAAGGAGACTAAATCTGAGTTGGCAGTTTTAGAAATCCCATCTTATGTATGACGTCTTTTCTGACATGTTTTCGAAAACTGAAATATTTCTACTGACTAGTTTCCATGACTTCCTCTTTTCAGCCTATTCTTCATTGAATGCACATTCCCAGTGTATCCTTACTAAAATGTCAGCTAATGTAGGTATTTTTTTCTAGCGCATGCAGCTGTCGGTATAACTTCTTTGTAAGTACTTATTGAGGAGAAAAGGCATGAAGGGGGCAAACCACTGGAGTTTGGGAAAGAACTGGTGCTGGCTGTTGAGTTAGGGGGTGTGAGGAGGAGGAGCAGGGCTTTGAGCAAAAGGTAAGTGAGACAGCATGTGTGGGCTGAAGAGAGAAGCATGGAAGCTTCGAAAGAGAGGCTGGGTTTAGGGTGCTGACATTTGCATAAATTGCACAGGCGTGGGGAAGGTGATGACATGAGGTGGGAAGAATGTGATATTTGGGTGGAAAATAGCACTTAGAAATTGGTTCATTCCTTAGCTATAGCAGAGGGCCCGCCCTCTGCCACATCACTGGGAGGTCACTGGATCCATGGATTTTGAGCAGTCCTATTCATATGATATGATTCTATGGCTTTTCCTGGTTATTGATCTCCAGAGCTCCAAAAACCAAGAGAGACAGAGGTCACAGTGAAATCAATAGTTCCATTATGAGATAAGAAAATCTCATAAGGGGAGCCTACATAGATGAATTTGTATACAACCAAACCTAGTCTTAAGAATCTTTTGAAGATAGTACTAGGATTATGTCCCCAGTTTTTAAGCTTCTTTCTTTCTTTCACTTTGATTTATATTTGCTCTCTACTGTTTTATCCCTCCTTGAAATAAAATTGGACAACAGTATGTTATAAATGTAGAATCAACAGATATTGAAGTCATCTTTTCAGTTGCTGTCATTTAGAGTGAAATTAAATGATCAGATAGTTACTTTGTCAGTTATTGGCAAAATTGTTTTAGAACCCAAGAAGCATGACAATTAATCTATACATTGTCTGTTGAATCCTATCAAAGGCTTGATTTTATTCAAAGGGAGAAAGAGAAAAATAAAGAGCATTAGGGAGTGAGGAAAGAAATGAAGAGAACAGTAGAGTCACTGCAATAAATTCACTTAATTCCATTCTGTACATGCCCTGAATGAGTAGGGACTAATAATATAATGATTTGTCTGCAATAACATAGCATTCTGTACTTTAACCCAACCCTAAATTATACATGCTCTTATACTACCACTAACTATAACTAGTATGAAATAGGAACAGTTGAGCTCAGCACCTTTCTGTGGCTTTTAAATTTTGGGAGTTGTTCTTACTCTGATTTAATGTAACAACCTTAATTCATCTTTGGTGTTCTTACTCAACCAGGGGAAGAACAAGGATTCATCTGGAAACCTTAGGGAAGATCTAATTGGAATGCCTATACTTCTTTTTTTTAGTTGAAAAATTGGAAGCATCATCTCCTACATTGATAAATTTATATTCAGTTCATACTGATTGATGTTCAGTGAACATAAAATTGATCAGTTTGTCTTTGTAGCATTAAAAAAACCTTGTTATTCTGTTCTTCCAATTTCCAGTTTTATTTTGAAGGTAGACAAAGAGCATTTTCTTCCTTTTTTAAAAAATATTTGAGTTTAGTAACTTTCAAGGCCCTAAGTTTATTGGCATAATTTAATGGAAAAATTTATGCTTCAAAGCATTCATTTTTCTTCCTAGGCTTTGTGGTTTCCAATTTCTCAACTGCTAGGTGGCTTTTAGTTTACAGGGCAGAACAGAATCTTCTCAACTTTTAAATTCCCTTAATAAACTATAAGCCAAGGACACGATCTCATCCTTATTCATGTCTTTGTGATTGTTGAAATGCAGTTACTCTTACATGTATTTATCTTAATAGTAAGCTTAAGCATAAATTGTCCTCTTTTTTTGACTAATTTGTTCCAAAATTTATTAAGCCTGAGTGCAAATAAAACAACAGTTAAACAATAGCTTTTTTAAAATTAAACTTTTATTTTGTATCGGAATATAGCTGATTGACAGTGATGTGATAGCTTCCGGTGCACAGCAGAGCAACTCAGCCATACTTACACATGTGTCCATTTTCCCCCAAACACCCTCCCATCCAGGCTCCACATCACATAGAGCAGAGTTCTCTGTGCTTTACAGGAGGTCCTTGTGGGTCATCCATTTTCAATATAGCAGCGTGTACCCATCCTCCCCGACACCCTAATTATTCCTTCCCCTCATTTTTCTCCCCGGTGGCCATAAATTCTGTTTCTGTTTTGTAGGATCTTCCTGACCCAGGGATTGAACCCAGGTCTTCTGCATTGCAGGAGGATTTTTTACCAACTGAGCTACCAGGGAAAATCTTCTTCCTTTTTAATACCAGCCAAGCTTCATGGCATGGGCTGGGTATTCTCTAATTTACCACACAGGACAAAGATTAACCTGAAATTATTTTGTTGTCAATGACAGGAAGGTCATTTAAGTTAACATTTGCAACTTTACAGAATGTACATGATAAAATATGATTTGGGGCAGGATTCTGGTTGATGTGTTGCCTTTCTGTTGCATGGCATGATATACTTTCAAGTTCGAATTATCCTTAAATTTTAAGACTTCATCTTAAAGATGAGAATATAAGAATTAGACTAGGAAGAATACATGGCTTGCATAGCTATTTCACGGCAGAAACAGTATTCAACCCCAAGTTGATTTATCTGTGGTCCTATGCCAGATGAAAGTCTTTTTGATAACTCAAAAAATATGAAGACTCCAGTTCCGAGGAATATTTGATTTCTATTTTGAAATGTACACCACTTTAGCAGGGTTACTCTAGAGGTGCTATATATGCCGTCTTCTGCCTGTCACTGCTACCTTAGATTCGAGTGGATTGTGTTCATAATAACTACATTTCTTCCAGAAGCACCACTTTTTTTTGGAAGTATAATACAGGCCATGGTTCCATCCAGTTTTGAAGCATGCTGATTGTAGGTAGCTATATTTATTATAACAATTGAAAGGAGAACACCATGAAAATAAAAGTCTCCTGTAAGTAGGACACTATTTCATCTGATTTAGAATTGTGTAAGTTGAAAGCAAAAATAACACAAAGCTTTCTCTGACCTTTCTAAAAAGAAGTCCTAGAAAAGAATCAGCTCTTTTTTTTTTCAGTGATTTCTAAGTAATGACTCTAAATATGCATGTGATTTTGGAACATTTAAGAATATTCCTAGTATTCTGTTGTTGTTGTTCAGTTGCTAAATCATGTCTGACTCCTTGCAACACCATGGATGTCCCTCTTTTGGGCCAGCATCACATTTTATTTCTTCTACTTTTTGTTCTTTTCCCTTTAAGATGGGTGAAAAGAAGACCTGTACAATATTTCATGCTCGAACCAAGATACATGTACTTTCCCCTCCTTTTTCCAAGACAGTATATTGTTCTGTAGGAGTTAGTGTGGTGCAGAAAGTGGAAAGAAAAAAGAAAGACCTGATCCTTGTTTATTTGTCTGCTGCTTTTGACTTTAGTGGGATGTGAATTCACTCTCAGGTTTTCGTGTTCAGAAGCATCATCTGGGCCTTGTTAAAAGCATGTTCCTGGATCTGGCTCTCAGAGGTCTGTTCTTTCTGGAAACGTGCTGGATGATCATGCCCGTGGCTCCTGGACCCTCTAAAGAGCACCATCTGAGAGTCTGAGTGCCCTTAGAAAGGAGGGAGGTGGCTGGAGGTGCTTTCATGACTCTTTCCTTGCCCAGTCAAAGTATTCTCAGTGACTTGGAATTTCACATTTTTCCTTTTTTTCTTCAAATGTTAAATCTTTGTGGGTGAATCTTTAAAAGCTGACTGGGAAAAATGCAAATATATCGAGCATTCACACGTCAAGGAAGAAGATTTCTTGGCAATCCAAGAGGAGATCCAGAATGCAAGGATTTTTTTTCCCTCCCGTTCTATTCACTGTGGAGGATACCCAGCGGCTGCTGGCGGTGCCGCATGAGGAGAAATACCCTAGTCTCCCTTTCCTTCTACACCTCTGTCTCTTGCCTGGGTTTCCCATTTGCTGAACCCAGCCAGAGGGAAGCAGCTTCTGAACCAGCTGAGCCTGGGAAACACAGCTGGCAGGAGTCACGTGCTGGGATGCAGAGCTGAGCCTGCGAAGAGACAGAGAGGCACAGACTGAACCTGAGGGCCAGCAGGCCTGGACCTGGCGCATCTTCTTGGCCTGAGAGAGGATCGGGCTTCCCAGGTGCCTCAGTGGTAGAGAATCCCCCTGCCAATCCAGGAGATCCAGGACATGCAGGAGAAGTGGGTTCCATCCCTGCATCAGGAAGATCCCCTGGAGGAGGAAATGGCAACCCACTCCACTATTCTTGCCTGGAGAATCCCATGGATGGAGGAGCCTGGCGGGTGAGCAACCGAACACACGCTGAAAGAGGATCAGGGCAAGCACATTATCTAGAGTGAGTGCATGCAGAGGGAAAACAAAGCCCCAGGGATCTGAAGATCCAAGTCCATCCAGAGTAGTGGAGGCTGGGCCCTGTTCTCAGAGTCAGAACTGAGGACCACCCACAGTGGCTCTTTCTATTGCAGTAGTCTAAGATTCCCAGAAGTGCAGGGACTTTGTCGCTGGGTGGCCTCATTCCACCTGAGTAGGCTCGGCTCAGACATCAAGCAGAGACAGGTGCTGTGCCTGGCACCCCCTCCCCCTCCCGTGTCCCCAGTTCCCGTCTGGGGTCTATTTGGAATGTCTGGCTCTCATTGCCAGTGTGATTGGAATGCAGCAGAAAGCTAGGATTGGAGCCCTTGGAGATGTTAAAAAAATAAGCTACCAACAATTGCATTAACTGTGTAAGAATAAAAAAATTAGGGCAGATGGGCCTTGGTGACTGTTTATTTTCTATGGAGTAATAAACTCTGTTCTGGTTTTCAGACTGTCCTCTGGACAATAAGAAAGTAAATTTGGAGTCAGGTGATGACTAAAGAATTTGGACCATTTCTTTCCAAGTACCAGGCTCTTTAAGGGCCAGCATCAAATGAAATTTGGGATGTATGCATGAAGCTAAGTGACTATTATAAAAGTCATAGACTGCACGAGGCTCCATAAATTCACACCATAGAGAGCTGTCTAAAGGGATTTGCACTTTCCCTTCACACAGGCTTGAAAGGCGCCTTACTAGTCTGCAGCCAGTCCGGAGGCCCCGGGCGGAGCAGACAAGCTGTGTGCGGCCATCACCTGGCCACCGACTTTCCCAGGAACCCTGAGGACTTCTGATGCGACAATTAGGAACGGGCCCACATAACATTTCCTGAGAGTAAGCTTTGTTTTAACTTCATTTCATGGTTAAGAAGTTCTTGTGTTTTGGACAGGTGTAAACTTTCCCTTTTGCTTCCTGACGGAGGACACGTGCAATGTATTCTGGCTAACTTTGGGAGATGCATCATTGGTTTTTTGTCAGCCTTGTTTTTTAAAAAATCTACATATTGCTTCCCCTGTTCAATCCATCAGTTTACACTTGAAAAGGTCATGTTTCTCTCAGCAGGAAACCTTGGAGAAATCCTTCGCTATGATTTATCTTATGTTACATGCCCTGATACGAGACTCCCAGGAAGCAAGGCCCATTAGTTCCTGGTATGTTCATTCCCCCAATGTCCAGTGTGAAATAAGTACCGATGGTTGAGTGTGGCATTTTCTCTTGGATGATTTAAAGGGAGTGAAGGGAATGACCAGTTTTCATGCAGTGGCTTATATGGTTCAGACAGGTGAGTTACAAGAGAGAGTTCTCCCTTGTAAGTGCTAGAATGTCACTGATAGCTCTTACATTCAAATGTGCCCCTCCAATATTTGGTATAAAGATAAGCTTGCTTCCAAATATTTAGTATTTTATCATCTTCATAGTCTATAGTGGTTTTAAAAGCCTATTAGTATGTTACAAACAATAACCCTTTCCTTAGCCCTTTTCCCACTAAACGTCTTCAGGATGTTAATCATTACTGACGTTATAAAGAAAGTCTAGATACCATTTTTAAAAACCATGGCATTTCAAAATAATATTCAGTGAATTTCAGAGTAATTAAATGTCTACAGTATTAAATTCTGAACTATTTTTAGTGGAAAGGCCAGGCAGCTTGAGGGGAAAAGCCAAATATGAAGTTAAATAGTTTGTTTTCATGTCTGGGGTGAGGAAGTCCAGTTTTTTTGAGGGAGACCAGTTTTGGGAGACAAATCATATGTGATTTGTCTGTGATAAGGACAAAATCAGTTATTATATACAAAACATTTATGACACCCATTCAATTGTAAAATGACATTATTTTCCCCATTCCATATCTCAAAATTTTAAAATATATTGAGTGTATACATTTGGTTCCCTCTAAATAAGTGAACCAGGGTTTCCCTTGTAGCTCAGCTGGTAAAGAATCTGCTTGTGATGCAGGAGACCTGGTTTCAATCCCTGGGTTGGGACAATCCCCTGGAGAAGGAAATGGCAACCCACTCCATTATTCTTGCCTGGGAATCCCATGGACAGAGGAGCCTGGTGGTCTACAGTCCATGGGTCGAAAGAGTTGGACATAATTTAGCAACTAAGCCACCACCAAATAAGTGAAAAATATTAGTCACTCAGTCATGTCCGACTCTCTGTGACCCCATGGACTATAGCCTGCCAGGTTCCTCTGTCTCTCCAGGCAAGAATGATGGAGTGGGTTGCCATTTCCTTCTCCAGGGGATCTTCCCAAATGAGATTGAACCTGAGTCTGCTTCATGGCAGGCAGAGTCTTTAATTCTTACCTCAAATGTTAATTTCAACCAAGAACATTTACTCAAGAAACACTATATATCTCCAATGTATAAAGTCCTAGGTTGGTTGCTGAGAATGTAACAATGAACAAGACAGAAAGTCCTCCTCTCGGAATGCCCAAGGGTGGTGGATTTCCTGGCACTAAATTCTGCTAGTGGGACTGTAGAGAAGCTTACTAAGGGGTAGAAGATTGTTGTTTAAAATCAAGTTCAGGTGTGTGTGGTACACCTGAACACATTTCTGCCCTGGCTTTCGTCTGGAGTGGTTTCTCCAGCTGCACAGATAGGTTTGACCTGCTCCCTCTAAGAGTCTTTCCCCACAGCTGGCTTTATACAAGGCGTGAAGTTGTAAGGCTGTTTAGCGCTTGGCTTGATCTCAAATCTATAGTACGGGCTTTAGTATAAGAACTAGAACTGAAACTAGAACCTGAGTCTTACTCTTGGGGCTAAAACTATCAATGTTAATAAGCCATAAAAAGTACACTGAAGGACTGGACAAAGAAACAGAAGGAAATCAGATTACCATATCATGAGACCTGATAATCAGGGCATTTTGGCTTCATGTGGTCAGTGTCTCTGGGATGCTTATGTAATCCTCACTCATGGTTGATCCTCTTTACTGTGTAGACCACCACCTATATGTCTTTAGTTATTATCTTTTGTATTTGTAGATTTTGTGTTAGTATTGCTTCCTTAACCATGACAATAACTGAAGAGGATATCAGGATTTATTAATAACTGATGCTTAGAGGTTATCATTTTCAAAATACATTTAAAAAATTTTTTAACTATAAGGAAATTTTGCCAGAAAGTTTTTAGATTAGTTTGCATTTAGGAAAATTATTTGGCCCCTGAATGATAGGAGGGAACTTTCTTCTTAGTTATTCTCAGACAATTAAGATGTATATTGTTATTTATGCTTATTATACTGAACTAAATATAAGGGGAAGATGTATTTTATTACCTAGTAATTTATGGACTTTGAAATAGATTTTGAAGTAGCCTTAGGGGTATCACCTTGGTTGGTTTATTGATATTTGATGATCCTAACTATCTTTCTCTGAGGGAAATCATTTGACCTTCTCTCCTCATTCCTCATCCCACCCTTCCTTGAAGGTCACACGGTGTCATAGAATAAGGATTGGAATAGTGTCTGAAACCTTGCATTTTAGTTTGACCTATATATTTGCTTATTGAAAATCTATAAAAATCTTTGATTTAAATCTCCCCATTGAGAGCCCAGCCTGTGATGCTCTGTGATGACCTGGGGGGTGGGATGGGGAGTGGGGTGGGTGGGAGACTCAAGAGGAAAGGCATATGTATTTTATATATATATATACATACATACATACATATATAAATATATATATATATATATATATATATATACACACATATATGTATATAATGGCTGATTCACATTGGCAGAAACCAACACAACCTTGTAAAGCAATTATCTTCCAGTTAAAAAAAATTGATTAAAAAAATATCCTTATTGTTACAATGAAACCTAGAGTACAAACTCAGCAACTCACAAAGTCTCAAATGGGAGAATTGATATATGTGAAAAGATTTCTAACCCTACAGAATATTTAATATATGTAAGGTATTATAATCACTAGACTGTGACCTAATACAAGGTAATCTATACATGTGGAAAAATATCCATATGGTGCACAAAAAGTGCACAGCAGAAGTTTTCTCTGTCTGCTGTTTCCCAGTTTTTTCAGTCTCCCAATTTCACGTCCCGGAGGCAGTTTGGCAGAACTTTGGTAAGTTCTGGAGACCCTCTGGGGACACTGACAAAGCAAGAGATTTTCCTAAGGACATTTAATAGACCTAGGGCCTGCTTCTAGGAGAATACACTTTTGTATTTAGTAGGTCATAGTTCTCAGTGTGTGATATTGCTCAAGATTTAAGGAATGCATCAGAATCATTTTTCCTGTTTCAAGTAGAAAAGAGTGGAAAGCCGCCTGCTGTGAGCTTGCTGAACCGGCATATTTCTCAGGTATGTGTTGAAGTTCATGGAGCACCATCTAAAGAGATGGAAGTAATGCTACACGGGAATATGGCCTTTCAGCAACACACACAATTTCACACCGCACGTTATTAGTTCTTGTAAAAGCTGCTGCCTCTCTTTCTCATCTCTAGATCACGGATGATGGCTTTGGCAGAAACAAATAGCAGGTGGGATGACACGTATTTGTGGATTTTAGGTTAGAGCCTGACTTTAGCATAGTGTCGTGTCTCTTTTTCCAGACTTGCCTTCCTTTCAGGGGCTCAACACCTCTTGTTAACATAATGATTAGATTCAAGGCCTGCAATTTAGTCAAGATGGAGTCACGGGTCAGTGGGCCCCTATTATCACAGCTGGGGTTGCAGTCCCTCATTGCTTGTTCCAGAACAGCGAGTGTATTCATCTCAGCTATGCCATCCTGGGCAATGTCAAACACCCCTCACATTCTTTCCCAGGGAGCCGGTTCTCTTAGGTTTCTTTGTTTTTCTTCTTTTATTATTTCAGGGTCCATGAGGGCTGTGTCAAATGTCTCCTAGATCTTTTACCCTTTAATTTGTCTATTTTTTGCCTTAGAGGTCAGTTCCAACTGGATATGATCCTAACAGCTGAATATGACCAGGAGCCAGGATTAGAGGCACCAAGAGGGGAAATTTGAAAGGGCAATAATTTCACTGCCCATTGGTAAGAGTCAATTGTATTCATCATTACTTCTCATAAAATTCTACTTCAAACAATGAAGAAAGCCTCTCTCTAAAATGTTTATGTCACCTAAGGCTGACAGAGACACTTGCTTGGGATTTTGGCCTTGAAAACTAGCTCATCTTTGGAAAAAAAATTAAGTCTTGCTGATGAACAAGTTAAAAAAAAAAAAGGATAATCAAGTTCATTATTTCAACACAAATAACAGGGAATTAAAAACTCTGCCGACCTTCGGGTAGACCTAGAAATCTTAGGGTTGCAGGTACTGGCTCAAGATGATATTTTGCTAAAGTATTATGTCTCTTTTCTTGAGAATCAACATTCTGAAATAATCATATGGTGAAAGAATTCCCTATAGAGAAATTTAAAACAGTATGAGCACAAAATACGGTTGAGAGCCTAAGGTCTTGAGTGAAACTATGAGTAATTTTTCAGTTTATGAAAACCAATAAAGTAGCAGAGTGATTGTGAAAACATTTCACACATATTAAATTAATGGGCACAGTATGATTGACTTCCATTTATTATCCAACAATCAGTAGAGAATTTTCAGACTCTCCTTATGTAGTTTCAGAAACGTGACTGGGATTAAGTTTGCTTTGATACAGACATGATGTACACAGAGTTAAATTTTTCCTCTCTAGGTGACTATTCATAGTCATGATGATTCCATAATTCTGAGATGATGACTTCTGCCCTCTTTACTTGTCTGGCACTGTGTTGGCTTCAGAGACATAAAATAACTTGGACTTTTGAGATGAATAATGTTAGTCCAATTGAGTAGCTATTTCTCTACCATCTTCTCAAATAGATAAGGTTGTATTGCTTTAGTTCCACTGTAATACCCTTCTGACCCTGCTGCACACAGATACTGCTGTGCTGTTTTAAGGAATAGGATTATCATGCTCCCACATAATTTTGCCTTTTTCAAAACTGTATTCCAGATATCTTTACTCTTTCTTGTTCATCCTCATCCATTTAATGCCACTTCCTTTTTTTCTTCCCAACTTCCATCTGGTTTCTTATTATAAAACTATCTCACTCAGAATAAACAAAATGGTGACACTGCTACATTTCATAAATGTATACAAAAGTATTAAGTTTATCAGGGATTTGTGGAAGAGAAACAAAAATATGATAAAATATATTGTTTATTTAGTGCTGACTGTCAGACAGACACACATTATCCCCTTTAATTTTTTTCAGCAATCCAGTATGACAGATGAATCTTGGTTTTAAAGAGAAGCTAGGTAACTTATCAGGGTTACACAGATAATAAATAGGCAGTTAGAACCCGAGAACCCATACTTTGGGCTCCATGCTATACCATACTTATTGACCTGTGTTTCGAAGAATATTAAATAATGAGGGATCTAAGTATGGAATATTTGCCTATAAATAACTTCTATGAACCTGCGGCATGTTGAATAATCTTGCCTGGAGAATTCCATGGACAGAGGAGCCTGGCAGACTACAGTTCATGGGATTGCAAAGAGTCGGATATAGCTGAGTGACTAACACAAAGTCATGAATATTTTCCCTCTATGTTTTCTTCTATAACAGATTTTCCCAAACTTCCTTGGTTTGTGGAACCTTTAATATGTTAGTAATTTTTTCAGAAAGCTCCTAGGCCAAAAGAAACACCAACAATACTGTTTATTAAATAGGTAGGTCCAAACCACTTAGAGCTTCCCAGGTGGTTCATTGGTAAAGAATCCTGCAGATGCACGATTCAGACCCTGGGTTGGGAAGATCCCCTGTAGGAGGAAATGACAACCCAATCATGCATGGGAAATCTCATGAACAGAGGAGCCTGGCAGGCTGCTGTCCATAGGGTCACAAAGAGTCAGACATGACTTACTGACTGAGCATGCATGTACCAAACAATAAGGATTTATGTTCCAAATCATGTGTGTGTGTGTGTACGCTCAGTTGCTCAGTGGTATCTGACTCTGTGATCCTGTGGACTGCAGCCTGCCAGGCTCTTCTGTCCATGGGGTTCCTCAGGCAAGAATACTGGAGTGGGTTGTCATTTCCTCCCCCAGGGGACCTTCCCTGACTCAGAGATTGAACCTGCATCTCCTGCATCTCTTGCACTGGCATATGGATTCTTTACCTGGGAAGCCCATGTCCTAAATCTTAGTATATGTTTGGAGCAATAATATAAATTAACTAAAAGAAAAATAGTATTTCTATTTTATTCTTCAATACTCTAATTATTTACTAGTGGAATGTATGCCTATTAACATTCAGAACTCCTCAAATCTTGGAAACTTATTGGACACCAACACCTTCATACTCTATCCATGTTAATTTTCACACAGTACTTATGTTTTTTATTGTTCTTTTTTAAAAATTATTTATTTATTTGGCTATGCTGAATCTTAGTTGTGGCATGCAAACTCTTAGTTGCAGCATGTGGGATCTAGTGCTCTGACCAGGGATTGAACCTCAGTCCCCTGCGTTGGGAGCACAGCCTTAGCCCCTGGACCACCAGGGAAGTCCCAGCAGTTACCACTGAGCACCTGGTTTTGCAAAGGTATGGATGGAATAAAATGTAGCACAATGTAACACTGAGGACATGAGTACCTTGAGTCAGTAGTTTGTGAAGAGTCTGACAGAAGTATGTATTACTCTTTCTCTCACCAGTATAAAATATCTCATGGCATTTGAGTTTGCTGCAGCCCCCCAAGGCACCTTGACAAACAGCTTAATTCTAGAAGATTTATTGTTTAACATTTCACATTTATGTTTATAATCCACCTCAAATTAATCTTTGTGTACAGTGTGAGATGGGTACCACAGTTCTCTTTTATTCTTGTTCTTTAAGACTGTCCTGAATATTTTTTTGTGTCTTATTTTTTATCCTTCACATCCACACCTACGTTTCAAGATTCATTTGTGATATTCCACTGTAGAAATACCTCCTCTTTCCAGTTCAGTGAGACCTGTCTGTGGCTATTGTCAGGTTATATGTCTGGGGGAAGGAAGGGGAATTTCATTTGCTCTTTCATACATTCCTTTTCTTCAATTTGGGGTGATAGCCCTGCTTCTTCAGTGTGTTTGAGGGCAGTGTAGGGAGGAGGGAAATGGAAAACATCTTAATTAACCAAGAAGGATGCAGTCTTCTTGTGGGCTGGTTATGGCTCTTCGTCATGTCTCAGTGACTGTTGGTTGGGCTTTGGGGCACATGGGTAGAAGGTACCTAAAAGCTGGTTCTCGCCCTGGGACATGGGTATGGACTCTCCAGAGGCCACTTGGGGAGGGGGACCTCCTGTCTGACCTGCTCTATGCTCCCCTCCACCTCGGCATATTCTGCTGCTCTTATTTTTATCTCTCCCTACACACCACTATCATCTTGGTGCCAGAATCCTTTATCAAAGGAATATCTTGAGTGGAATGTTGGCAAGAATCCTCAAACCCAGCTACTTAGAATGGCTCTATCTTTCTCACAGAGTACTCACGTTGTCCTGTCATCTCCATCCACTCTCAGGTTCTCTTTTCCCAAACAGGATAACACAGAGATGCCTGGCAAATACACTGGCTAAGGGACATGTAGCCAGAGAGCAAGATGCCAGTTTCCTCTTCTTGCCTCATCACTGTTTTACGGTTGATGCTCAGTCTCCATCTTTGTGGTGGAAGAGGGTGAAGAATTTCTCCACAAGCACTTTATTCTAACGACAAGTTCCAGCGACAAGTTCATGTCTTCACCTTCATTGAGTGTACCATGCTGGCTGTTGTTGGGGCCATTTTGAGCAGGCATTGCTCAGTAAATCAGGCAAACTGTTGGCAGAATTTGAACTCTGTGTGGCCATTAGTGACTTTGGTTTTCAGTTTTGGGTCTCAGCTGTAATTACCCGTCTTAAGAAAAACAGCAACGACAACAAACAATAATAATCCCATGGCCTCTTTTCTAGGCTAGTTTTTGTTCTAAAATCTAAAAGAACTAAAGACTAGTCTTAAACTTGTCTCTATAACCTGCTAGTCTATTTTTAAAAAGAATGTATTCTTTTTCCAGCTTCGTACAAGATTAATAAAGTAACAAATGAGACCAAGATATTGAAATTCAAGAAATATGTATAAATGTTTACGTGAGTTTCGGTACCATTCCATCTTCTAAATCTGTACATGAATACATCTGATTTAATGCAAACAAAGTTTAGAAATTAGGCGTTATTTTAACTGAAGAAAACTAAGATGCTGAGAAAATTGTTGTTCATGAGCCCTGGTTAATTTGCTACTGAGATTGACATTTCCCCAAAGTAAGTAATATTTCATGAAAACAACTTAGGTTGTTTTCTGCAACTCAAAAACAGATGACCTCTTAATGTATCAGTTGTCATCTTCTTATACTAAAGAAAGCATATTAAATGTTGAAAGTCTGAGGTAATTGAACTTCAACCAAAAGTGAGTTTTTCATTAGATGGTCTAGAAAATACCTAGAGACTCGTTTTATGAGGTTAGCACTGAATCAATAATTCACCTTCATGTTCCTGGAGTTAACTTGTTTCTTTGATCTGGAGAAACAAAGAGAGGCAGTGCTAGAGAGTAACAGGGGGAAAGGATGGGATGAAAGTACTAAGTTTACTTCATTTAGCTTGTTGACTTCCACAATTTAGGAGAAATTTCCAAACATGTATTTCTTGTGACTTCATTGTATTAAACTTGCCGATAGTTGGAGAATCTGACAATATGAAACATTTCAAGTTAAAGAAACAAAACCGTAGTTTCCTTGGATGTTCAGAAAAGTGTAAAGCAATCTCTCCTTTCAATTAAAGTTCTTTTTTTTTCCTCTTTCTTTTCTCTCTCTCCCTGTTTCCTTTTCAGAGTGGCATCCAATGTTTTTATCAGAGTTTTCAGTTTATTTCCAGATTAGTTGGTACTTTTAAAATGACTTGATTATCATTTGGCTATTTGCATCCAGTTTTAACTTAGTGATTGTGGCATATATTGACAGATACTTTATTCTGTTGGAGAATCTCATTAGAATTCTTTTTTACTTTTTTGTTTTAATTTCATGTAAGTTATAAAAACCCTAGTTAACCTGACTTGAATCTGACTTTAAATGTAATCAGTGGAGGCCTACCTCTTCTTCATTAAGATGTTGGAAAATTTGTGTTTTTATTCATCTCACTGTATATTTAATTTCGGTTTTGCTTTTTGATGCAAATCTGAGTTGTGTTTTATTCATATGATAAAGGCACTGGAATAAATCACCACCTTTATATTATCACATAGAGCAGATGGCCTATATCATTGAAATTTACAAGATAAGTCAAAAGCCATTTTTCAGATGCTAAACCAAAGTTGATGAAGGATCTTTTTCCTGGAATTGGAGAGAAAGGTACAAATTGCCTCAATATATTTTTCTTTAACTTTTTTTTGTTTCATAATTTGATGACTTGAAGATAATGCTAACCTATCCAGACTCTAGACATCCTTTTTTTCCTCAGTAGATTACTTTAAACTATGTTTTAAATTAAATATAATGCTTATCTGTCTACACTATATTTATAGATTATTTGGGTCAGCATGGTTAGTAGCCAAGATAATTAGAACACTAATATAAAGTGGTTTCAAATGGGTGTGTGTGCTTCACCCTTTAGTTAGAAAGTCCTTTATAGTTTCATGTATGGGGGAGACCCTTATCACTTTTATGGAAGATTTTTTTCTCCAAAGAATTAATTTAAATGATTTAGAAATTATGTGTGGAGAGGAATCATTACTCTTAATGACTGAACAGAGGGAATTCAATTGAAGAAATATTGAAATTAATAATCAGGAGTCCAAATACAAAGCTGTCTTATGGAACTTGGATTTTATTTCCAAAATGAAGTGTAAATTCCTCATCCCATGAAGAAACAAAGATATGTTAATCCAGATATGTTATCTATGAAATTATCTTCACTTAATCTCATGGAGTAAAATTAAAATTTTTTTCATGTAACATTGTGTAAGTTTAAAGTGTACAAGGTGATGATTTTATATACATGAATATTTGATAAATGATTATCACAATAAAATTAGTTAACATATATATCATCTCACTTAGTTGCCATTTTTGGGAGATGCTGAGAACTTTTAAGATCTACTCTCTTAGCAGCTTTTAAGTACCCAATAAAGTTGTTGCTATTGCAGAGTTAACTATAATTATAATGCTGTATATTAGATTCCCCAGAACTTACTCATTTAATAGCTGAAATTTTGTACCATTGACCAACTTTTCCATACCCTCTCCCTGACAACCACCACTCTACTCTCTGTATCTGTGAGTTTGATGTTTTTAGATTCCACATGTAAGGGAGATCATTCAGTATTTGTCTTTCTCTGTCTGACTTATTTCACTTAGTACAGTGCCCTCAAATTTCATCTGTGTTGTCACAAACGGCGAGATTGCCTTCTTTCTGGCGAGCTGAATAATATTCACTGTCTCAGTGTATGCATACATAAATATATATATACACACACCAGGTCTTCATTAGTTATTCATCTGTTGATGGTCACTTAGGTTGTCTGTGTGTTTTGGTTACTGTAAATAATGCTGCAGTGAACATGGGTGTACAGATATCTGTTCAAGATTTTGATTTTGTTTTATTCACATGTATGTTCAGAAGTGAAAATGCTTGGTGGTATGGTAGTTCTATTTTTAATTGTTTGAGGAACCTCCATACTGGCTGCACCAATTTACATTCCCACCAACAAGAGTGGGGATGTAAATATGCTCTACAGCATATTTTTTCCAAATACTCTACAGCATTAATCCCATGGATTTTGCTAACAACTTTTCTAACAGATGTGATTTGCATTTTCCTTTGCATTGAGCACCTTTTCAATGTACGGTTTGCATTTGTATATCTTCTTTAAAGAGACAGGGACAGAGAAAGTAAACAATAAAGAAGTTATGGGATAAGATGTTAATAATGTACAAATCTTACTAAAAGTGCTTGCTTACTAAAGGGTGTTCTCTGTACTATTTTTATTCTTATTTCCTTTTTTAATTGAAAAGAATATATTGGCTCATGTAGCTGATAAATCCAGGGATAAACTTTAAATATGACTTTAAAATACCACTAGTAATTTTTCTCCCTCTCCGTCTGTGCTTTCCTCTGAGTTGACTTCACTTAGAGTTAGTTTTACCAGAGAGAGGGTGACGTGACTCTTTGCAACCCCATGGACTGTAGCACAGTAGGCTTCGCTGTCCTTCACCATCTCCAAACTCATGTCCGTTGAGTCAGTAATGCCATCCAACCATCTTGTCCTCTGTCATCCCCTTCTTCTCCTGCCTTCAATGTTTCCCAGCATCAGGGTCCTTTCTGACATTTTGTAGCATTTCTTTAAGTTTGAAGTGATTTCCAACTAAAAAAGATATAAGCTTCTGAACTGGAATTCTAAGGTTTATTAAAATACCTGGAAACAAATCTTAAAACTTCTAGGATACCTTAAAATTAGTTTACATTTAAGAGACATACACTTCTTGAATTATTTGTACCATTCAGCTGTATTTCTACAGTATAAAGTAATCAGTTGGTAGCTATTTAGGCAGCTTGCTTTCATGGGAAAGGAAAACTGTGGTGGAAGGGACAGGCAGAGGGCACAGAGTTCATGGGAGAAAGCTAAGGTTACTGAGCAGGAACTGGGCTTTGATTCTACTCTGACCCAATTCTGAACTCTGGCAAAAAAAACTTAACCGCAAGTCTGAACCCAAAGCTGTAGGACATAAAGTTCTTGCATTGATATGGAAGCTTTCAGCAAATCAAAGATTAATCTGCAATCTTTGAGACTGTGAATTATCCTCACTTTCAAGAAAATAAAATTTTTCTCTTCCATGGGAGCTTGTGGGATTTGCATGATAATTTACTTTCATGTGGCATCTAGGTTCTTCCATAAACATAACAAAACACACAACAAAACAAATTTAAAAATCTAATATTTAAGTGAAAGTCGCTCAGTTATGTCAGACTCTTTGTGACCCCATGGGCTATACAGTCCATGGAATTCTTCAGGCCAGAATACTGGAGTGGGTAGCCTTCCTTTTCTCCATTATTTCAAATACTTTATTCCTACTTTTATACATATATAAAAAAGCCAGCATTTCATGTTGTTCTTTGTTCTTTGGTGAATTGCCATTTTCTCCTAAAGCTGCTTATGAGTGGAAAGCAGATCAGAATGCTCTACAGTCCTCTTAAAGTGTAGAGCTGAACTCATTCCCCCTCATCTTTGCATTTGTAACCTCACATTTATATAATCTTTCAAGTGAATTTCAAAGATCATTCAAAAATTCTACTTGATCAGTAAAATTTGCCAAATTGTATATTCCTTTCTGTAATTTTCTTTAATGTTAGGCTTTGAGAACAAAGATGTCCACATGTGGTTCATAGATTCCCTTGGAAAGCAAAGCAAGGAGGAGGGAACTAGAAAGGCAGAGTAAATGAATTTTTTTTCCCCCCTGGTCTGAGTCTGATTTTGATTATTTGGGACAGAGTCAGTGTTGAAATAAGTGGAAAATTAAGAATAAGCAAGTTGACCAAAGTCAAACACCGGCTGATATTGTAGCCAGCACTCAGTACTGACTCCGTCCCAGATGCTATGCTATGCTATATGTGTGTGTCTGTTAGTCACTCAATTGTGTGTGACTCTTTGTGATACCATGGACAGTAGCCCACCAGGCTCCTCTGTCCATAGAATTGTCCAGGCATGAATACTGGAGTGAGGTGCCATTCCCTTCTCCAGAGGATCTTCCTGATCCAGGGATCGAACTCGGGTCTCCTGCATTGCAGACAGATTCTTTACTGTCTGAGCTACCAGGGAAGCCCAGATGTTATGTGACCAGAAGTCATCGTTTGAAGAAATCTCCTTTACATCACGTGCTTTATTCTGCTTTCTTTCTGATTTGCCCAGTGAATGGGGCAGCAAAACTGGTTTGCTAGAACTCAAATGGCAGAGAGACAACTCATCTTGCAGGGCCGAGAGAACCTGCCAAACCAAATAATGATAGAGTTAAAAAGTACCTTAGAGATCACCTATTCTGACTCTGCATTTTTCAGATGAAAAAACACAAAAAAACCTCACAACAACAAATAATTAAGGTCTGGAGAAGTTAAATTGGTTGATCAAAATACCCTAGTTTGCAAGATGACTGCTGGGCAAATCACTTATCCTTTCTGAATCTCAGATTGTTCATTTGTTGAAAACATGTGAGTATTTAGTAAGTAGGCTGTGTCTGACCCTTTTACGACCTCATAGATTGCAGCCTGCCAGGCTCCTCTGTTCATGGGATTCTCCAGGCAAGAATACTGGAGTGGGTTTCCATTTCCTTCTCCAGGAGATCTTCTTTACCCAGGGATTGAACCCGAGTCTCCTGAATTGGCGGGGGATTCTTTACTACCGAGCCACCTGGGAAGCCATTATAGAGATACATAGGGCTATTGGAAAGTTAAGATCATGTTTATAAAGAACCTAGTATACTCAGGGTTTGACAGGTATAGTTACTGCTTGACACCCAATTAATGTGGTCTTTAATTGTTAGAATCATGCCTTATGTTTTAAAATTATTAATGATGATCATGTTAGGGGAAGCACACAGACTGAAACCGCCCACCCTGGCCAGGCACCATAGTAACCATTTGCATGAGTTGTTTTATGACGGGAGATCCTGATAAGGCACACGGAACTAGTAAGCCACCACCAGCCGGAAGAGTTCGGGAAAGGTCGAGAGGAGACGCTGCCTGTCCGCCCACTTCCCAGAATCCCTCTCGCTAGCATCCACCTTGGCTGAGCGATGCCTGCACCACCAGGAAAGACTCTGAATTAGAATGATTGGCCAAAGACCACCCGGAAACGAATCCCACCACCATAAAACCCAAGACTGAGAGCCACGCGGCAGAGCAGTTCTCCTGGGTTCCCTTACCTCCTGCTCTCCGCCCGGGCGCCCTTTCCCAATAAAATCTCTTGCTTTGTCAGCATGTGTCTCCTCGGACAATTCATTTCTGAGTGTTAGACAAGAGCCCAGTTTCGGGCCCTGGAAGGGGTCCCCCTTCCTGCAACAATTATATTTATCATTGTCCAGGTTGAAAGCAGAAAGAGGAAGGCTTGGTGCTGCTTGAACTTTTCTCAGAGCTGCAGAAATCCTGGATCCAGAGCCTTGTCACACATGGTGAGATCTAGTCTCATTTGAAGTAATGATCAAAGTTCTGCATGGTTTGTGCTGAGAGGTAGTTTTTCTTTTTTTTTCTCCCATGTGCCCTTTGCTTTCATTTTGCTCAGCTTTAAAACATTTGTCCTATTTACATGAATGTATTCAACAGGCAGATTGTTCCTTGCCTGAGAATTCTTCCCTTGAATGCAAATGATGTTTCTTAATCTTTCACAGCTGGTTCAGGAAGTATGCCTGATGAATCACCTAGAGAAGATAAAAAAAAGGATAAAGAGAAGACAAACAAAAGCAGAACGTTATACAACCCTGGAGCAGCCCATTAACCATTTAACTTATGCAAGATATGCACTGCCTGAAGAACTGTTTTAGATGGAAGCCGTAAGGCTTTCTCTCCGGCTGTGGAAAGACAAGGTCAGACCTTTGATACTTTAAAAATGCAGAAAGGTTATAGTCAGTAGAGATTTCCATGCCAATCTTGTGAAACAAACTTGGGTCAAAAAAAAAATCTTGAAGCCAGAAATGCTCTGGATAGATTTGAACCCTTGCCCTGCGGGAGAGGGAAGGTATTTTTCTCAGGCCACATTGGTCCTCCCCAGTGCTTTTCTAGGGAAATTTGGTCTTTACAAAGGCCATTGTGAGTTTGTGTGCATGCCTCTTCAGTCATGCGTGCTCAGTCATGTCTGACTCTTTGTGACCCATGGACTGTAGCCCGCCAGGCTCCTCAGTCCATGGAATTCTCTAGGCAAGAATACTGGAATGGGTTGCCATTTCCTCCCCACCCAGGGGAAAAACCCATGTCTCTCTTGAGTCTCCTGCATTGGCAGGTGGATTCTTTACCACTTTGCTATTTGGGAAGCCCACAAAGGTCATTGGTGGTCTTCCATTTTATTTACCAATTAAAAACAGCTTTAAGAAGATTTGTTTCTCTTTCCTAAGAGAGGTGTTAGGAAATTGCTGGAGGCTGTGAGCTTGCCTGGCGGCAGGCACAGGACGCAGATTGGACACTTCTGCTGAGTTTGCAGAGCTAGGTAACGTATTTGCACACAGAACTGAAGTGGAGAAGATGCAGGCTCTGCTCCCACGGAATTTCCATTCTGGTAGATAAGTGTTCCCACGACTAGGGAGGAGACCAGCTGCTGAGAGTGAGCAAATTGTGGAACATCTTTTTTTATCAAATGTCAAAGTCAGCAAGCAATTCACTGTGTCTCCATATATTTCAATGGGTAGGTCTATGTTGGCACATGCCTCTTCTCCCCCAGTGAGGTCTGAATGTGAAAAGGAGTGAGTTATAAGGGAGCAAAATGGGATGGCTTTCACACTGCATAAAGCGGTGATGAAAAGACAGTAATATTGAGAAGAGGGAGTGGCAAGAGATAGGACTCAGGCGGCACAGACTGTGGAAAACTGGGATTGGGAGGAGATGAATCCACTCATTCCTTCCTGTCTTCCTTTATTCAGCAAATATTTCTCCTATTCCTGTTCCTCCCCTGATTAAAACCCTTCAGTGGTCTTCTTTATACCTAGAGTGTAAAACAAATTTCTCTCCCAGACTGTCGTGGATACAATGACATGACCCCTGTCAACCTTCTCATCTTCATCTTACACCATCTCTCTAGTTCCACTGTTCAGGTACAGTTTTCCTTTCTGAACTGAACTCTTTTCCCTGTAGGAAGTACTGCATACCATCACACCTCTGTCACACCCCACCACATCCTTATCTCTCTCTCTCTTTCTCATGCACACACACATACACATACAGTTTTCCAAGAGTTGGTTGCTTCTCATGTTTCTAGGCTCAGCTTAAATCTCAACTGCTCAGAGAGACCTCCTCTGACCACTCTATCCAAGCCCCAGTGTTTTTCTCTATCTCAGAGCTGTATAAGGACTTTCCAGGTGACTCATGTGGTGAGAATCTACATCCAGTGCAGGAGTTCCAGGTTCAATCCTGGGTCAGGAAGATCCCCTGGAGAAGGAAATGGCTACTCACTGCAGTATTTTTGCCTGGAGAATCCCAAGAACACAGGAGCCTGGTGGGCTATAGTCGACAGGGTCGCAAAGAGTCAGACACGACTGACAGAGCTGTATTCGTTCCTTCATAGCTCTTGTCACCACATATAGCTGTTTTATTTGTTGGTGTATTTGTTGTGTGCTTCTGCCTCTAGAAGAAGGGCTTCCCTGATAGCTCAGTTGGTAAAGAATCTGCCTGCGATTCAGGAGACACCGGTTCAATTCCTGGGTTGGGTAGTTCAGCTGGAGAAGGAATAGGCTACCCATGCTAGGAGTCTTGGCTTCCCCTTGTGGCTCAACTGGTAAAGAATCCGCCTGCAGTGCCTGAGACCGAGGTTTGAGCTCTGGGTTGGGAAGATCCCCTGGAGAAGGGAAAGGCTACCCACTCCAGTGTTCTGGCCTGGAGAATTCCATGGACTGTATTGTCCATGGGGTCACAAAGGGTCGGACACGACTCAGAGACTTTCACTTTCACTTTTTCACTTACAGTACCTGGCGCCGAATAGGTGCTCAGTAATGAATGGATCATGGAAGGCTGCAGAGGCTGGGATGTTGAATGATGGTGGAAGAGGCTCCTCAGTGAAATCTCCTTAGTCTCAAAATCAGCCTGTGGCTTTCATTTCTAAGCTTCTTCAGGGACAGAGACCTCCATTGGAGCAGCGTCCAGCAGCATAAGGGAGGGGGGACTGGAGTCAGGCAAACCACAGTGGATCAGGGTCCTGAAACCCTCAGAAGAGCTTGCTGCTGGATTCTGTTCTGAACATCTGAGTATTTATGAGAACACGCTTTGCTAATGTGGGTTCTTTCATCCTATATCTTCTATTGGCCAGTGACTCTTGCAGATTATTCTCTTTGTTCTGGAAGGAAGTGCCAGAAAGTGCCAGGGCTCTCAGACAGGACAACGTGTTGAAGTGTGAATATTTTGGTCCTAGTCCCTGGCATCTCACTGAGCCATAGTTAGTGCCTGGGTCACCTTCAACACCCTCTGCAGAGCTGTTGAGAGCCCTAACTTCCAGGGAGTGGGCTGTCCAAGAGTCCTGGTATGCAGTCCTCTGGAAGGGGGGGTGGGGCGTGCTGAGTACCAGGCCGGCCCTTTGCTCTCCACAGATCCTTGCCTCCTGCCCTGATGGAACCACACTCCCCTCAACAGGGGTTCTCCTCCTGCTCCTCAGGGTACCACATCCCTAGGTGGTGCCACGGTTGGATCCATGACATTCAGCTCATAGTTGGCAACCTCAAGGGTCTAAAGAATATGGCAGTACTGCTCAGTTCTTCCAGAGCTCAAGAACAGATATGCAGATCCATTCCTAAGACTCTCACCATTCCCAAGGCTGTTACGCAAAGTAAATTCTGATAATGATTACTTTGGCTCTTTCTTAGACCAGTGTGAATTTAGAAAAGGATGGGGGAGGTAACGGGGACTAGGCTCCTACAGTGATCACCATCTTGGCTCCCTTTTCTGGTTGCTAACTTCTTCCGTCTCTAACTAAGCAGTAGGACCAAAGTCGAGATTTCCAAACTCCGAGGTAACACACAGTCCAGAAGGTAGGTGCTAGTTGAATTGCATAGAACGTTATATCATTGCAGTTAACTTTGCTGGGAGCAAAGAAAGAAAGTGGTTGTCTTGAGAAGAGAGAGGAGCCTGCTCTTTGAGGCATTTGAGGTTTGTGATTCGGCTCCTTTGTAATGAAGCCAAGGTGTTGGCAAAAAGAACTGATGGTGTCTCTGCTCGGCTGCTTTCAATGAAAATGAATCTGCATGAAGAGGCTCCAGGTAAACGCCTCTCCTCTGGGGATGCCTGAAAATTTGTGCAACATGCCAGAGGAATATAAAGCACTGGCTTTTAAAAAGCTAAACCTTTTAAAACATTTTCCATCCTTTCAGGCAAAATTGACAGTGTTTCTCACCTGATCATTTCTTCCACAGCAGGGAAAATTTGTTTTCTGTTGGAACATGAAGGGCAGTGAGAACAGAGCACGTTACAGAAATACAGACACTGCACAGTGCCTGAGTAACACTAAAAGGAACTCAGGCTATTTATAAAACATCTTAAACTAGTTTTACATCAGAGTCATATAACTTCTGCAAAATATATCCCTTCTGGGTAGGGACTGAATAAGCTTAAGGGCATGTAATCATGTACACTGTTTATAAAGAGCTGTGTAAACAGGTGTTCCACGGTGTTCTCACTAACTCATTTCCATCAGCTTATTAAAATAGCTGTTGATAAAGGTAATCTCTAGGTACTGAACTGATAAAGCAGAATTTCAGATGATAATTAGGTATGGTATAAAGAAACTCTGAAGGTTTACTATTACCTGATATAGTTGTTGTTCAGTCGCTCAGTTGTGTCCAACTCTTTGTGACCCCATGGACTGCAGCATGCCAGGCCTCCCTGTCCATCACCAACTCCTGGAGTTTACTCAAACCCATGTCCATTGACTCAGTGATGCCATCCAACCATTTTATCCTCTGTCATCCCCTTCTTCTCCTGCCTTCAATCTTTCTGAGCATCAGGGTCTTTTCTAATGAGTCAACTCTTCGCATCAGGTGGCCAAAATATTGGAGCTTCAGCATCAGTGTTTCCAATGAATATTCAGGGTTGTTTACCTTTAGGATTGACTGGTTTTAACACTATTATTATTATTGATGTGGTTTTTATTGGAGGGACCATTTGCACCATAACAAAGGCTATCACTTCTTTCTTGGTCTTTCTTCTGACTGTTCTCCTTAAAGAGGTGCAGTCTTCCTTCTTGGGCTATCTATCACTGGCTGTATAGTACTACGTTCCTTTACTATGTCTTTTTCACAGAAACACTCTGGAAGGTGCCTCATGTGAAGGCTTTCCTTCTTTCTCTTGAATTCTCTGAGATGGGTGGCTTTGGAAAAGGAAGCCATTCAAGCATTATCCATGTGATTGAAACAAATTAAAAGAATTTTTTCAAGTAACAGTGCCTAACATCTCAATACCAATTAAGGAGAGATTTCTATCAGTTTTTAAAAACAGACCAAATAGACCGGATTAATTTTGATTAATTGGATTAACCTTTAAGAGTTTATACATTTATATTAGCATTTGGCTAATTCAACTTTGGTCATGAGACAAATTTTGAAGAACTTCTCTGGGCAGCTAAATGAGATAAGAATAAAAGTAGCACAACTTTCCTAATAGTTTATAAAAAATTAAAAATACCTGCCAATCATGTCCAAATTAATATAGAAATTGCTGATATATTTAATTTATCTTACCTACTTAAAAGACCAGGGCTTCCCTGATGGCTCAGCTGGTAAAGAATTCACCTGCATTGCAGGAGACCCTGGTTCTATTCCTGGGTTGGGAAGATCCACTGGAAAATGAATAGACTACCCACTCCAGTAGTCTTGGGCTTCCCCTGTGGCTCAGCTGGTAAAGAATCTGCCTGCAATGAGGGAGACCTGGGTTTGATCCCTGGGTTGGGAAGATCCCCTGGAAAAGGGAATGGTTACCCACTCCAGTATTCTGGCCTGGAGAATTCCATGGGCTGTATAGCTCATGGACTCACAAAGAGTTGTACATGACTGATTGACTTTCACTTTCACTTAAAAGACTTATTGTGATGAGCCAGACAGGAAACATATGGTCTGAGAAATAGCTGTTTTTAAAACCAGGTTTGCATTTCTTTAAGTTTTTAAGATTATAACAGCTTTTCCTTTTCCTTGGTAATTAAATCTCAGCCCAAAGTAGAGTTATAATTTGGTAAATAATTTTCTGATTTATAGAAGTTCAATATTATTCTTAAAATTGTATATGAAAATTGTCTTATAAAGTGATGGCTTGTAACAGTACTAGATTGCACAATGCATTCTGGTTTGTGCCTCTTGTCTAGGTGTATCATTAATTGCAATCTCTTCACTTTCAAAAGTATACTGGTGTGGACAATAAATTTTATAGTCACTATATTTATCCATCACTGGTAGATAAAACTCTACCCAAGTATCCACACCCACAACAATGATATTAACAACGTTATTTATAGAGTAACAAAGAGAGGGTTATTTTAAGCTGGACCATAAATGAAGAATAGTATTACAGTTAGGAGAGGATAATGGAAGATCATCTTATCTGCTTTGGGTAATATGAGTTATTAGAGTGAGCCATAGGTTGGATTACTGGAGTCCAACCATGACTCTGAACTCTTTGAAAGGCACAGAGGGTCTGTTTTGGTACACTAAGAAATGATGAGTTATTGAAGCTTTCTGAGAAGATATGTGATAGATTTAAAACCACTGTAAGAAAGCTAATATGGCAACAGTATACAAAAAATGTTAGAGTAGTACATGGTATTGTTCCTAGACCATAACTACTGAAAGTGGAGCCTAGTAGGTAGTCTAAAAGACAGTTCTAAATCAATAAGCAAGCAAAATAGCTGGTACAACACCCACAGGACTCATCATTCTAAAAGGAATGGTAAGAGGTATATAATAGTTACAAAGACAGTAATATGGAAACTGAGTAGAAATGAGATTGGAATGGGAAAGTTGAATAACCTGGAAATTCCCTAAGCGGTCTTTTTTTAATGGCTTTTATGGTTAAAGATAAGGTTGTACCTTGAGGATTTAGCTCAGGATTGAAATAAGTAATCCTTTCACTTATTCATAGCCATATGAAGCCATATTTGAGACATATTCGTATTTAATGTTTAAAAGAACTGCGAGTTCTTTTAGGTTAAAATTAAATGGAATTTTGGGCTTCCCTGACAGCTCAGTTGGTATCCCCTTGCAATGCAGGAGACCCTGGTTTGATTGCTGGGTCAGGAAGATCCGCTGGAAAGTGATAGGCTACCCACTCCAGTATTCTTGGGCTTCCCTTGTGGCTCAGGTTGTAAAGAATCCGCCTGCAATGCAGGAGACCTGGGTTCAATCTCTGGGTTGGGAAGATCCCCTGGAGAAGGGAAAGGTTACCCACCCCAGTATTCTGGCCTGGAGAATTCCATGGACTGTATAGTCTATGGCGTCGCAAAGAGTTGGACATGACTGAGCGACATTCACTTACTTTATAAGGAGGTTGAAACAGCTGTAGAATTTTTTAAAAATGTAAATAAAATCATGGTTGTCTATGTGGAATTTTTGAAGGTTCATTTAATGTACTCAGGAGACAATCTTTTGAGTGCAGTATCATAGAAAACTATAATGACACCCTCTCACAAATAATACTATGACATTTGACAGAGACAGTATACACAGAACAATATTACTTTGTCCTCACTCAGGATTTATTTCTTCTATTGAGAAGTTGTCTGTGACTTGTGTAAGATAAGATGTCAAAAGCTAGAAAAGACAAGGGTGATCTGTCTATCTATCTATCTATATAAAATATGATGCAATTTTCTCAGATAATCCTTTATTTTAAATTGCTAAGTGATTCAATTTTTATAATCCACCGATATCTCTATTGCTTATTTTCCTTCTTCTCTTTGGGCTTCCCTGGTGGCTCAGTGGTAAAGAATCCGCCTGCCAATGCAGGAGATGTGGGTTTGATCCCTGGGTTTGGAAGATTCCCTAGAGAAGGAAACAGCAATCTACTCTAGTATTCTTGCCTGGGAAATCCTATGGATATAGGAACATGGCGGGGCACAGTCCATGGGATCACAAGAGTGGGGCATTCTAAACAACTAAATAGCAATTAGCAACTAAACAACAATGACAATTTTATCTTTACTAGCTTAGAGCTAAGCAGTAGTAAACCTTTTGAAAGGCAGAATCAAAGAATATATGGGAGAACAAAGAAGGAATCACTCACTTCTATATGGTTTATATAAACATCTTAAAAATCTTAGTTGACATTTCAGGAACTCGCTATGTATGTAGGCAAAAATGGTGAGGGGCAAATACCTCAGAGATATTGAAAGGTAATGTCTCTAATATGGACAGCATATGGCTTTCCAACTGTAGAATCATGAATGAGTTCACTGTTTTTTATAATAGTTAAAATAGTAGCCTTGGTTAAGGCTACCAACTCCAGTATTCTTGGGCTTCCTTTGTGGCTCAGATGGTAAAGAATCCTCCTGCAATGCAAGAGACCTGGGTTCGATCCCTGGGTTGGGAAGATCCCCTGGAGAAGGGAAAGGCTACCCACTTCAGTATTCTGACCTGGAGAATTCCATGGACAGAAGAGCCTGGCAGTTTGCGTGGGGTCACAAAGAGTCAGACATGATTGAGTGACTTTCACTTTCACTTTTTGAGCACTGAATCAATATTTAATAATTAGGGATAGAACTTTGTATAGGTTTCATAATATGCTTAATGAATCAAAAGAAATCATTTCTAAAGGATTAAAACTAAGTATAGTAACAATGTCTCAACTAGGAAAGAATATCAATAAAGAGAAATTGAAAAAAAAAATTGGATTTGACAATTGCAATCACTGGCATAGGAAATTCACTAGAGCAGCTCAGCAGCTTATGTGAAGTGTCAAACGAAAGCATCAGAAAACCTAAAGATAGTTCAATTGAAATTGCCTAATTTGAGGAACAGAAAGAAAGAAGAATGAAGAAAATAAACACCTTCAGACGCCCATGGGGCTCCATCAAGCATATCAAAATAACAAATGTTCCAGAAGAAGAGAAGAGAAAAAAAGTGTCAAGAAAAAAAGTGATTCATGATATATAATAGGGATTTTCAATAAGATTAAATGCTGACTTCTCATCAGAAACCATGAAGGATATAAACAATAGGATGGCATATTCAAAATGCTGAAAGAAAAAAATCAACTGAGATGTCTGTATTCAGCAAAATAATATTTTAAAATGAAGGAGAATTAAAGATATTTCCAGATAAATGGAAACTGAGAGAACTCATTGATAACAAACTTGCCTGGTGAAAAATTAAAAAGGTAGTAGTACTTCAGATTGAAATAAAAGTATTCTAGATAGGAACAGGATTTCACACACAAAAAATATTGATCAATAAAAAAGAGAAATTTCAACTTAATAAAATCAGGAATGAAAGAGGGGAACATCACTACCAACCTTACAGAAATAAAAATGATTATAGGAGAATACAGTAAACAACTTAGTGCCAAAATATTATATAACTGGGAGGAAATGGACAAATTTCCATGACTACTAAAACTAACTCAAGGAGAAACAAAAAATCTAAATAGATACATAACAAGTAAAATGACTTAGTTAGTGATTTAAAACCTTATTATGAAGAAAAACGTATGTCCAGATGGCATCAATGAAGTCTATAAAACATTTTGAAAAGAATTAATATCCAACCACCCTCTCTTTAATAAAAAAGAAGAGAACTGAACACTTCCCAACTAATTCTGTGAGACCAGATTTACTCTATACACTGAAGCTAGACAAAAATTATGAGGAAAGAAAACTATGGCTCTTTTGAATGCAAAAGTTTTAAAGAGCATCTATGAAAAATATACAAGCACCCCTCATACCTAATAGTTGACAGATTGGATGCTTTCCACCTACAAGATCAGAAGAAGACAGGGACATCTACACTTTTATGCAACATTATATTGAAAGCTTTACCAAATTGGTGTGGTGGAGTAAGGGAGAGAGAGAGAAAGGGCATCAAGTTAGAAAGGAAGAAGTAAAACTATTCCTATGTATAGCTGACATAATTTTATATATAGAAAGCCATAAAGAATCCACTAAAAAGCTACTAGAACTAATATGTGAGTGTAGCATTGTTGCAAGATACACAGCTGAAATTATAAATAAGTTGTATTTCTATATACTTGTAGTAAACAATCTGAAAATGAAACAAAGAAAACAATTCTGTTTAGCATCAAAAAGGATAAATACCTAGGAATAAATTTAACAAAAGGTTGCAAGTCTTCAACACTGAAAACTACAGAATATTGTTGAAAAAAAGTAAAGAAAACCTAAATAAACAGGACATTCCAAGTTTATGGATTGAGCAACTTAATATATCTTAGATGAACACACCCCAAATTAACCTACAGGTTTAATGCATACCCTGTCAAAATCCTATCTGAATTTTTTGCAGAAATTGAGAAACAATCTTCAATTCATATGGAAATGCAAGGGACTCAGATGGCCAAAAGATATTTAAAAAGAAGAAAAGATTTGATTACTTACATTTCCTGATTTTGAAGCTTGCTCCAAGCTATATTATCTAAAATAGTATATTGCTGGCATAAATGAATAGTTAAATAGAATAGAATTGGGAATACAGAAATAATTTACGTTTGTGGTGCACTGATTTTTGACAAGAGTTCTAAGATGCTTCAATTGGGAAAGAGTAATTTTTTCAAAGGCTTCCCAGGTGGCGCTAGTGATAAATAACCTGCCTGTCAATGCAGGAGACATAAGAGACGCAGGTTCGATCCCTGGGTTGGGAAGATCCTCTGGAGAAGGGCATGGCAACCCACTCCAGTATTCTTGCCTGGAGAATCCCATGGACAGAGGAGCCTGGCGGGTTTTGGTTCACAGGGGTAACAAAGAGTCAGACACGACTGAGCCATTAACACTTTCATTTTCGATCTCTTCAACAAATGGTGCTGGTGCAACTAAATGTCAATATGCAAGTGAATAAAACTGGGTCACTAACTTCCATCATACAAAAGAGAAAAAAAAAATCAGAGACCTAAATGTAAGAGCTAAATCCATGAAACTCTTAGAAAAAGCAGAGGAGTAATTTTTTTTGACTTTGTGTTACAGCATTTCCCTAGATACAACACCAAAAGCACAGGTAAAAAAAGAAAAATTACCTAACAGGAAATTAATTTAGCACTTGATAACTTGCTAAATAGGTAAACCGGACAAATAATTCCATGTAAAATGAGCAAAAGATCTAGTAGATGTTTTTTCAAAAAATGAATACAAATCACAAATAAGCACATGAAAAGATGCTTGATCATTAGTCATTAGGGCAATACAAATTAAAATTATAATGAGATATCAGTTCATACCTAGTAGGATGACTATAGTTAAAAAGTAAAAATTATTGATGAGGACTGGAGAAAGTGAAATCTACATACATTGCAGATGGGAAGTACTTTGAAAAGCAGCTTAGCAGTTTTTTAAAATGTTAAGAGCACAGTTATCATATGAACTAGCAGTCCTATTCCTAGGTATCTACACAAGAGATAAAAATGTATAACCACATAAAGACTGGTACATGAATATTGATATCATCATTATTCATAATAGTCAGAAAGTAGAAATAACTCAAATGTCTATTAACTGATAAATGGATAAGTAAAACGTGATTTATCCATGCAATGAAATATTATTTGTCAAAATAAAAAGAATAAAATTTTGATATATGCTAGAATATGTATGAACCTTAAAAACAATATAGTAAGGGAAAGAAACAAGAAATAAAAAACTCATATGATTTCATTTGTATGAAATGTTCAGAATGGACAAATTTATAGAGAAAGAAAGTAGATTAGTGGTTGTTTAGAGCCCTAGGTTGAAGATGGTGAATTGGGGCAAGTAGAGATGACTGTTAATGTGCATAAGTTTCTTTATGGGGTGATAAAACTGTTCTAAAATGATTGCAGTGATGATTGTACAACTTTTTGAGAATATTAAAAGACCTAGAGTTGTTTGTTTCTCTAGAGCTGCAAAGCAATGAGGTTCCAAACCCAGGGACTTGGGGGACCCAAACCACTGTTGGTACCGAAGCAAACCTAGGCTACCCTTTCCTCAGTGAGATATGGCCAAGTTGAAGTTGAACCCTGGTCGGAGAAGAACACGAATCCCACCTGTGTCGACATTTAAGTATGACAAAAGCCATCAGCATCAGACAAAACCAGAGAGCTTTAACTGGGTGAAGCATATGGTGTGTGAAGTGTATCTCAATACTTTTGTTTTAAAAAGTATACTGATTTTAGTTTTCAGAGCTTTTTCTTAGCTTCTCAGCTTGAGACATTGCCGCCCTGCTTGAATGTAGGCCATTTGAAAGGCAGTGATGAAGCTGCTTTAGAAAAGACTGCAGATCAGGACTTCCATAGGGGTCCAGTGGCCAAGACTCCACACTCCCAGTGCCGAAGGCCTGGGTTCAATCCCCAGCCAGGGAACTGGATCCCACAGGCCACAGCAAAGAGTTCACGTGCTACAGCTAAAGCTCCCACATGCTGGAACTTGAGATCTGGTGCAGTCAGATAAATAAATAAAAGTACTTTTTAAAACAGTAGAAGATATAAAATTAGGATATCTCAGTATTCTTAACTCTCATATGATTGGGGTATAAAATAAAATTGATTTTTCAATATTTTCCAAGGCTGCATATTAAATACCTTCTTCCCTTCATACTCATATACAAGTTAAAATTCACCCCTCTTGCAACTAGAGCTTTGATCTTGTCTCTCTATGAGTATGTGTGTGTGTGTGTGTGTGTGTGGGTGGGTGGGTGGGTGGGTGGGGAGCTGGAGACTGTTATGATCTGGCTTTGAGATACTGCCAACCTTTCTTTCCAGGGATAGCTCCTTTGATCTTGGAGCAGGGACAGGAAGGAGGATGCATGATGCAATCAAAAGATATTCTTACATAATGAGTGCATGACAATGCAGAGGAGCTAACCTTTAAAATCTGGTTTAGTCTCTTTTTTTTCCCCCGATGCTGATGGTTTTGTTGATGTCAAGATGTCTACATAGGTAGTATTAATGTTTATCTCTGGTCATCATTCAACTTTAACTTGGTCCCCATTCTCACTAAAGAAAGAGTATCTAGTTTTCGTTTGGCACCAAAAGTGATTCAGGTCCCCAAGTCCCTGTCCTTGGTTTTGTTGTTGTTCAGTCGCTCAGTCATGTCTGACTCTTTGTAACCCCATGGATTGCAGCACACCAGCTTTTCCAGTCCTTCACCATCTCCCAGAGTTTGCTCAAACTCATGTCCATTGAAGCCATCCAACCATCTCATCCTCTCTCTTTACCTTCTCCTCCTGCCTTCAGTTTTTCCCAACATCAGGGTCTTTTCCAATGAGGCGGCTCATCACATCAGGTGGCTAAAGTATTTGAGCTTCTGCTTCAGTATCAGTGTTTCCAATGAATATTCAGGGTTGATTTCCTTTAAGATTGACTGGTTTCATCTCCTTGTAGTCCAAGGGACTCTCAAGAGTTTTCTCCAACACCACAGTTCAAAAGCATCCATTCTTTGGCACTCAGCTGTCTTCATGGTCCAACTCTTACATCCATTTGTGACTACTGGAAAAAACCATAGTGTTGACTCTATGGACCTTTGTTGGCAAAGTGATATCTCTGCTTTTGAACATGCTCTTGATAACTGTGAAAAGAAGAGAAGCAAAAAGCAAAGGAGAAAAGGAAGGATATTCCTATTTGAATGCAGAGTTCCAAAGACTAGCAGGGAGAGATAAGAAAGCCTTCCTCAGCTATCAATGCAAAGAAATGGAGGAAAACAATAGAATGGGAAAGACTAGAGATCTCTTCAAGAAAATTAGAGATACCAAGGGAACATTTCATGCAAAGATGGGTACGATAAAGGACAGAAATGGTATGGACCTAACAGAAACAGAAGATATTAAGAAGAGGTGGCAAGAATACGCAGAAGAACTGTACAAAAAAGATCTTCACAACCCAGATAATCATGATTGGATGCTCACTCACCTAAAGTCAGACATCTGGAATGTGAAATCAAGTGGGCCTTAGGAAACATCACTACGAACAAAGCTAGTGGAAGTGATGGAATTCCAGTTGAGGTATTTCAAATCCTAAAAGATGATGCTGTGAAAGTGCTGCACTCAATATGCCAGTAAATTTGGAAAACTCAGCAGTGGCCACAGGTTTGGAAAAGGTCAGTTTTCATTGCAATCCCAAAGAAAGGCAATGGCAAAGAATGCTCAAACTACCACACAATTGTACTCATCTCACATGCTAGTAAAGTAATGCTCAAAATTCTCTAAGCCAGGCTTCAGCAATACGTGAACCATGAACTTCCGGATGTTCAATCTGGTTTTAGAAAAGGTAGAGGAACCAGAGATCAAATTGCCAACATCTGTTGGATCATCGAAAAAGCAAGAGTTCCAGAAAAACATCAATTTCTGCTTTATTGACTATGCCTAAGCCTTTGACTGTGTGTATCACAATAAACTGTGGAAAATTCTGAAAGAGATGGGAATACCAGACCACCTGGCCTGCCTCTTAAGAAACCTGTATGCAGGTCAGGAAGCAACAGTTAGAACTGGACATGGAACAACAGACTGGTTCCAAATAGGAAAAGGAGTACGTCAAGGTTATATATTGTCACCCTGTTTATTTAACTTATATGCAGAGTACATCATGAGAAACGCTGAGCTGGATGAAGCACAAGCTGGAATCAAGATTGCCGGGAGAAATATCAATAACCTCAGATATGCAGATGACATCACCCTTATGGCAGAGAGTGAAGAAGAACTAAAGGGCCTCTTGATGAAAGTGAAAGAGGAGAGTGAAAAAGTTGGCTTAAAGCTCAACATTCAGAAAACTAAGATCATGGCATCCAGTCCCATCACTTCATGGCAAATAGATGGGGAAACCATGGAAACAGTGGCTGACTTTGTTTTTCTGGGCTCCAAAATAACTGCAGATGGTGACTGCAGTCATGAAATTAAAAGACGCTTGCTCCTTGGAAGGAAAGTTATGACCAACCTAGATAGCATATTAAAAAGCAGAGCCATTACTTTGCCAACAAAGGTCCGTCTAGTCAAGGCTATGGTTTTTCCAGTGGTCATGTATGTTCGTGAGAGTTGGACTATGAAGAAAGCTGAGCACTGAAGAATTGATGCTTCTGAACTGTGGTGTTGGAGAAGACTCTTGAGAGTCCCTTGGACTGCAAGGAGATCCAACCAGTCCATCCTAAAGGAGATCAGTCCTGGGTGTTCATTGGAAGGACTGATGTTAAAGCTGAAACTCCAATACTTTGGCCACCTTATGCAAAGAGCTGACTCACTGGAAAAGACCGTGATGTTGGGAAAGATTGAGGGCAGGAGGAGAAGGAGACAACAGAGGGTGAGATGGTTGGATGGCATCACCAACTCAATGGACATGGGTTTGGGTGGACTCCGGAAGTTGGTGATGGACAGGGAGGCCTGGCGTGCTGTGGTTCATGAGGTCACAAAGAGTCAGACACGACTGAGCAACTGAACTGAACTGAAAACTGAACTGAGGTTTGTCATAACTTTTCTTTCAAGGAGCAAGCATCTTTTAATTTCATGGCTGCTGTCACCATCTGCAGTGATTTTGGAGCCCAAGAAGATCAAGGCTGTCACTGTTTCCATTTTTTCCTCAACTATTTACCATAAAGTGATAGGATCAGATGCCATGATCTTTGTTTTTTGAATGTTGAATGTTAAGCCAGCTTTTCACTCTCTTTGACTTTTATCAAGAGGCTCTTTAGTTCCTCTTAACTTTCTGCCATAAGAGTGATGTCATCTGCACATCTGAAGTTATTGATATTTCTCCCAGCAACCTTGATTCCAGCTTGTGCTTCTTCCAGCCCAGCATTTCCCATGATGTACTCTGCATATAAGTTAAATAAGCAACATGACAATATACAGCCTTGACATACTCCTTTCCTGATTTGGAACAAGTCTGTTGTTCCATGTCCAGTTCTAACTGTTGCTTCTTGACCTGCATACAGGTTTTGTAGGATACAGGTAAGGTAGTCTGTTATTCTCTTCTCTTTAAGAATTTTCCACAGTATGTTGTGATCCACACAGCCAAAGGCTTTAGCATAGTCAATGAAGTAGAATATTTCTGGAATTCTCTTGTTTTTTCTATGATCCAACAGATGTTGGCAATATGATCTTTGGTTCCTCTGCTTTTTCTAAATCCAGCTTGAAAATCTGGAATTTCTCAGTTCATGTACTATCAAAGCCTGTCTTGGAGGATTTTGAGCTTGACCATACTGCATGTGAAACGAGGGCAATTGTGCAGTAGTCTGAACCCTCTTTGGCATTGCCCTTCTTTGGGATTGGAATGAAAACTGATCTTTTCCATTCCTGTGGCCACTGCTGAGTTTTCCAAAGAGGCTGTCCTTGAATTTGGGGCCTCATTAACAGGCAGCACTAGACTAACTTCTTTAGTATCCTTTTGCTTTCATGTGGAGCCATGTAACTACTAATTATCTTTTCTGAATACTCACAGTGCCATTTGAAACTGTGATGGAAAATGACTCTATCATTTTCTTTCATGTATGTTCTAAGATATTCCATTCAAGTCCTTGGGTTGTTCTCTGACTGAGAGATGAATGCTCATCTTAATGTTCACATATGCTCCCAACTTCACAGTGCAGATGTCAAGCTCTTATGTAGACTCTCTCATTTAGCTCGACCTTTGGGTGGCAACATCTGGACCTACAACTTCTCCAGCAATGTAAATATAAACCCAAATAATGATATCCAAAATTTTCATTCTTGCACACTCCATCAGATTAAACCCCTTCTCTCTTACTAAGAATTAGAATGCTGCTCTCCCAAAGAGAATGCATATACTCATCCCTGTTAAGACCTGAAAACATAAAATTCCAGAAGAAACAATCTGTAATGTCAGCCTAGCAATGTTTTTGTAATTCCAACTCCCAAGCCAAGGGAAACAAAAGCAAGAATAAATGACACTGCATTTAACTACAAAGGTTCTGCATAGTGAAGGAAATGATCTCAAAACAAAAAGGCAGCTTGTTGAATGGAAGAAGATATTGGCAAATCATATATCTGTTCAGACATTAGTATCCAAAATGTATAAAGAACTCATACAAACAATTCAACAAGAAGAAAACAAATAATGGGAGTAAAAACTGGGCAGAGGAGCTGAATGGACATTTTTCCAAAGAAGACACATATATGCCCAACAGGCACATGAGAAGATGCTCCACATCGCTAATCTAGGGGATTGCAAATCAGAGCCACAGTGAGTTAGAAAGGCTATTACTGAAAAGATAAGAAATAACATGTTGTAGAGAATGTGGAGAAAAAGGGAAGTCTTGTGCACTGTTGGTAGGGGTGTAAATTGGTGCAGCCCTCCAAATTTGGCTCAAACAGTAAAGAATCTGCCTGCAATGCAGGAGATCTAGGTTCAGTCCCTGGATTGAGAAGATCCCCTGGAGAAGGGAATGGCTACCTGCTTCAGTATTCTTGCCTGGAGACTTCCATGAACAAAGGAGCCTGGCAGGCTACACTCCATGGGGTCACAAAGAGTTGGATATGACTAAGCAACTAACACTTTTACTTTTCTGTGGAAAACATTATGGAGTTGCTCAAGAAATTAAGAATGGAACTATCATATGATCCAGTCATTCCACTGTTGGGTGTTTATCCAAAGAACATGAAAACACTAATTCAAAAAGATATATACACCCCTATGGTCATTGCAAGATTGTTTACAATAGCCAAGATATGAAAACAACCTGTGTCTATCAATGGATGAGTGAATAAAAAAGATGTGATATATATACACAGTGAAATATTACTTAGTCATAAAAATATAAAGAAATCTTGCCATTTGCAACATGATTGGACTTAGAGGGTATTATGCTTAGTGAGATGTCAGAGTGAGAAAAACAAATACCTTATTATTTTACTTACATGGGGAATCCAAAAAACAAAAAGAAGGACCAGACAGAAAGGGGAATAGACTCACAGATACAGAGAACCAACAAGTGGTTGCCAGAGAGGTGGGGATGGAGAAATGAGTGAAATAGGTAAGGATTTTAGTAAGGACTAATCAAGAGGTACAAACTTCAAGTTACAAAATAAATGAATCATAGGAATGAAATGCACAGCATGAGGAATGAGAGTCAATTATATTCTAATATCCATGTATGGTGACATAATGACTAGACATATTATGGTGATCATTTTGTAATGTATAGAAATAGCTAATCACTGAAACTGTTTTAGTGTTGTAGGTCAATTATACTTCAGTGAAAACAACAACAGCAATATCAAATCGTTAAGAGGGTTATTTCTGATTTCATTTCTCTGTTTTAGTTCCAGGTCGACGATCAGGTCTCATATTCTTGTATTAGACTTTAAATAATCTTTTAGTGTTTTTTTTTTAAGTATGTATTTTAAGAATTTTTATTTACTTTTAATTGAAGAATAATTGCTTTACAGTATTAAATTGGTTTCTACCACAGGTCAACATGAATCAGCCATAGGTTTACCCATGTCCCCATGTCCAATTTTTAATTGGAGAATAATTGCTTTACAATATTGTGTTGCTTTTCAATATTGTATTGGATACATCAACAGGAATCAGCCATAGGTACACACATGTCTCCTTCCTCTTGAGCCTCTCTCTCATCTCCCACTCATTCCCACCACTCTGGATTGTCAGCAAGCAGTGGTTTGAACTCCCTGCATCATACAGCAAATTCCCACTGGCTATCTATTTTTATATATGGTGTATATTTTAAATCTTTTTATGTCTTACCTTCACAACTATTTTTGAGCCATTTGAGGGCTCAGTTATTAATATGTTCCTTCCTTGGAGCACCTGCAATGCTATGTACATATTAGGTACTCAGTATACATTTTTTCTTAATGTCTTTTTTTCTTCCGTATGAATTAGAACTATGGCAATTTCCTATTGTATGATTTTCAAAACATTTTGTACTATTAAAAAAGAAATAATTCTTCAGGCTTTTAAAATACTGATAGTACAATATAGCAAATGAAATTGTTCTTCTTACAGCTGTAAAACCTAAAATAAAACCTTATGGCATCTGCCATAAGACCCATATTGGTTTCAGTCTGTTATGTGCACTTTTCCATGCTTATTAGACACTTGAACTTAGTTTATATGGATGAGATTAAACAGATTAACCACTTGTATGAGAATGTAGCTACTGAAAAATCCCCTTTGGCCCAAAACTCAATCTACATACTGTGTGAGTAAGAGAGATGGACAGGAAGACGAAAAATCACTGAGTCACTGCGAGTAATTTAATTACAATAGAGTTTTTATTAGTAGTGTTAATGTGTGCTACCTCAGCTAACCTGACAATAAAGGTTTCACAAGCTACAATGACATCTGGAACCAAATCACATGTAGGAATTATGCAGCAGCAATAAAAGCCACCTAATTAGCATTGCAAATAGTGTTCCAGCATTTATGTGATGTCTGCAAATTTGCATACAGATACATAATTACATAATTTGCAGCTGTTGTGTTTGTTCCATAAGACCTTGCCACTTTATTAGCAGAATATGTAAATCAGGAATTAATTCTCTTTATCATTTTCATTCTCAGCCTTCTAAAGATGTGTGGTGAATCATGGTGATTTGGTGCAACACTTTTATATGGACTTCATGACCTTGTCTTAGATTGGTTTTAGAACAAAACTATATCCTGTGACTTATTTAGTGTGAGGGATATTTTTGAATGATTCGTAAATACCATTTGTAAGTATTTATTGTCTTACTTTGCCTTTCCATATCTGTCTTTGAAGTCTTTTACTTGCTCTGTCAGTCTAGAAATATGGCCTATTTGTTATGCTAGTTTAAAGAGGTTAATGGTGTATTTTCTCTTATCTGTATCTTTCAGATAGTAGCTATTTCATAGTCTAAATTAATGCAGTCCACTGGAATGGAAGAATCTAATCAAAATGGAATAGCATCTAATAAGAGTTTTAGATACAGAAAGCTGAGCAGTTTTGGTAGTTAAACATAGAATAGAAAAGAGGTGCACTCAACTTGTTGTCAGTCTTTCTGAGGAAAGGCTAGTTGAACTAACAATAGAAAGTATTAGTATAATTTCATGTAGTAGAATCATAATTTTTTATACTTCAGATCTAGAAGTTGTGAGGAAAAAAAATCCCACCATGGCTTTGTGATTTACTATAAACTAATCAGATGAAAAAATATGCAATGGAGTGTGCTTTGATGTCTTGAGTTGGTCTAAGCTTAGGTATAGTTAGAATAAGATACAGCAGAGAAGTATAATGTATCTTTTGATAGATAGTGGACTTCTGTATAATATCCTTGCGTACTGGAGTAAAAATTATTTTAGGACATCAGATTAAATGTAGAAATAAATAGTGGTCTTCAAGGAGAGGTGCCTGGATAGGATGAGATTTGAAGATATAATCTCCATTATTCATTCTTTCATCTATTTATTTAACATTTATTGAAATAGGTGTTGAGGAAGAGAAGTCAAGCTAGGGTATAAAACTGGGGGCTGAAGATAAGGGAGACTAAAGTGTGAAATCTTACCATAAATCTCATAGGTTAAACTGGTGGCTCAGATGGTAAAGTGTCTGCCTACAATGCAGGAGACCTGGGTTCAATTCCTGGGTTAGGAAGATCTCCTGGAGAAGGAAATGGCAACCCCCTCCAGTATTCTTGCCTGGAAAATCAAATGTCCAGAGGAACCTGGTAGGCTACAGTTCATGGGGTCGCAGAGTTGGACACGACTGAGCGATTTCACTTCACTTCAATATTATTGAAAGTGAGAGGGTTAGTCTCAGTCGTCTGCGACTCTTTGTGACCCCAGGGACTGTAGCCTGCCAGGCTCCTCTGTCCATGGGATTCTCTAGGCATCCAGCAGTGGAGTGGGCTGCAATTCCCTCCTTCAGGGAATCTTCTGTTCATGAGATTCTCTAGGCATTCTCCAAGGCATGCAACAGTGGAGTGGGTTGCCATTCCCTCCTCCAGGGTATCTTCCTGACCCAGGGATCAAATCTGGGTCTCCTAAATTGCAGGCAGATTCTTTACTGTCTGAACTACCAGGGAAGCTCCATTATTAGTTACTATCAAATAACAGGATTTCCTAGATGGCACAAGTGGTAAAGAATCTGCCTGCCAATGCAGGAGGCACAAGAGACATGGGTTTGATCTCTGGGTCAGGAAGATCCCCTTGAATAGGAAATGGCAACCCACTCCAATATTCTTGCCTGGGAAATCCCATGAACAGAGGAACCTTCTAATCTATAGTCCATGGGGTCACAAAGAGTTGGATATGACTGACTGTACATGTACACATCAAATATGTTTTCTCAATACCCATCGTTATGGAGCGCTGGGCTGGCTATAGTGAAAGTGAAAGTTACTCAGTCATGTCCAACTCATTTTTGTCTGCCAGGTTTCTCTGTCCATGGAATTCTCCAGACCAGAATACTAGAGTGGGTAGCCTATCCCTTCTCCAGTGGATCCTCCCAACTCAGGGATTGAACCTAGGACTCCCACATTGCAGGCAGATTTTTTTTTACCAACTGAACCAGCTATAATTCAATTAAAATAAAAAATAAAATTCCTAGCTTTATAGGAATCTTAAAGGTAAAACCCATGTGCAAAAAATAGATCATTAAATTAAACATAAATTAATGAAACTCTGTATATTTTTGTGGCTTATGTTCATATTTAAATAGAGGTAAGGGAAGAAAAATCCCCATATCCTTTGATATAGGGTTTCTTAAAATTCTTCTATCTTCCTGATAGTAGCTATTAAGTTAATGCTTTTAATCATTTAGGAGAGTGAATATCTTACATGTGGTTGAACTCACTAAGAATCTGTGTAATGTTCTCTAGTTGCTTTTTCTCTTTTCTACTTGTTGTTCAGTCGCTAAGTCATGTCTGACCATTTGCGACCCCACGGACTGCAGCATGCCAGGTTTCCCCATCCTTCACTGTCTCCTGGAGTTTGCTCAGACTCAAGTCCATTGAGTTGATGATGCTGTTAGGTAGTTAGAATAGAAAACAGGTGTCCAAAATGGCAGTGGCTAAAAGACAAGGAAGGGAAAAGCCTGCAAAAATAGAACAAAGGAAGGTCTGAGGACAGGAGTGAGGACTTCAGGTAGAACAGCATTCCTGACTAAGCCAAATTTGCATAGGGCAGGCCCAGGAGGAAGGAAAAGAAACATAGAGGAGCCAAAGGGTTCTCTCTCTCTCTCTCTCTCTCTCTCTCTCTCTCTCTCTCTCTCGCACGTGCGCGCATACTGGGGCGCTCTTCACTTTGCGTCCTTGGGTCGACATGCTATCACTCCTCGAAGATGGATTTTCCTGCTATTATCTAAATAAAATAGAGCTGTAACACTGATTTGTCTAAGAGCTATAACATGGTCTATTGGAGGCCTGAGAGCTATAACACGGTTTGTCCGAGACCCGAGAGCTGTGACACGTCAATGGATTTAATGTCCGTCACTCCAAATCTTTGGTGTGACAAGACAAGAACCAAGGAGCATACACTCGCATGACAATGTCATCCCACTATTCTCCCTCGACAGGATTTTTTTTATTCTTTTACAGATTCTTTAGCCACAGTAGTGTATTCTTGGATGTTTAAAATTACCTGTGTGGAAAATATATAATTTGATTCATAATGGCATTAATAAAATAGAAAGCATTCTGCCTCAGGCTTCCCTTAAGTTTTTGATCACTAGAATCTCTAGTGACCCCCAAACTCAGTAATCTGATTTTGGTCATTTGATCTGGTAGTCCATTCTACATTCTGAAGATGGTTCATTGATTCTAGTAGCAGGGATATGACAGTACTTTCACAGTGACTGTTCTTTGAAATGGAAAAGGAGGCCACACAGAGGAATGATGCAACTTCTCTGCAAGTGTCTGTGCTTATGTGATTTAGTTCTTTTCCTTTCTTTCTGATTTTAGCTTGAGATAATTTTTAGACTTTCACAAATACAGACTTGTCTACAAAGCTATTCACAAAAATCGCTCTTTTTCTCAGCGTAGAATCTTGAAATTGTTCGTAGAACTGGCTGGAACAGTTTCCAGGCTGTTGCATCCATGGCAGGTCAGTGTGCTTTTTCTCATCTGCCCTATCTCTAGATTCTCATGGAACTGTGGGTTATCTCAGTTCCCCCGACTCCCATTGTGCCAACTTTGTTCATAGAAAAGTGGAATGTTTATTACTGTTAGCCTGGTGGGCTGCCATCCATGGGATCTTTATGTGTGTATGAGTCACAACTTTCTCTGTGCTTGTTTAATTGGGTAAACTGATTTGTCTGCTCTGTAGCTTTAAAAATGCTTATGAAATTATAAACTCTTATAAACTACTGCTCTTCCTTCTTAAACATCAGAAATTACAATAATGATAATAACATTTTTGTAATAGAAAGGTAAAAAATTATTTAAAGGATAATTTGGCAATTTTCCACTTAAGTAATGAAAGTGAATTAAAATTATGCCTTAAATTACAAAAAATATTATAATATTAATTAACAGTTTCTACTATAGCCATAATCAAATGACTAAGTAGTTATTTCCTGAATCCAACAGTGTTCCTTAAAAAGAGGTGGAAAGTATTTCTTTTATGCCTGAGCAGTTATTAAATTCTTTCCTTTCACCTGTTATGAAGCAAACTGTTCTGGAATTTTATGGCTTCTATTAAGTTACACATGGAAAAAAATCAGGTTCAAAACTTATAAAGTTGGATTTACTCCAAGGAAACAAATATATTATTAATTCATTTCATTTTGTAATAGCAAGAGTACCATATTGATAAGCTCTAATAATATGAACTTTATAATATTTCAGAGATATTTTTATGTTTACTCTGACACTTTCATTGGAAGTAGTAAAAGAAAACCTATAGCTTATGAAAAAATAAAGTCTTAAAAACTTACTGTTGCACTAAAAAACAACCAATTTCCATGTTAAGATGGGTATTACAGAGAAGGGAAAAAAAAAAGCTATCAGTTAGGGGGCTAGAGTTCTGTTCAAAAACCAGAAATTGCTCTAGGCTTTTCAAACAGGATGGTATTTAATTCAGGGAATTTAATGTTTTCAAACTTCATGAGATGCTGGGAAAGTGAAGGCCAGGGCAAAGTATATGAACTCTTGGATCACTCTAAGCTTTTAGAGAACCAAGGAGTCACAGACTCAGGAAAGGAATGCCGATCATCGTATTTTTTCTCCAACATTCAGGAAAGTGATTTTCACGAGCTCACCTGGAGGCCACCACGAAAACCTCCTGTTTTCTACATGCCTGCATATTTGCCTGCTGTGTCCAGAGACAGGTTCAGATGGTCTCTGCCTCTCTTCTCCATTCTGGATCTTTGCAAGGACTTTTCATCAGCAGCTCTCCTAGGTGGCGATACAGGTGATGCTGGGAGACTTTTAGGAGTAGGACAGGCTGTGTGGCCCTGAGGTAAGCCACAGCAAGGTAATAATTATGAGCACTCTAGAATCTTCTAATAAGGTTGAATATCTCTCAGTTTGAGGCATTTGGCATTGCTTACAGAAGGAAATGGCGTAATTAAAAGAAGCAGTAACGTTAACCCGGCATCGTACTGAATCCCTGGTGTGATTTAGTCAGAGAATGGGAAACCCCACCAATTTCCGTAATAGGAGGTTCCATCATCTACATTTCTCATCATCTGTGGACACAGCATTTCTACAGCCCCTCCCTGCATCCTCCCACACTGATTCACCTCCCCACCATAGTTCTTATGTGGATTGTGTTCAGGTGAACTTCCTATTCTGTTTCCTAATGATTTCTTCCTTCCTTTCTCTCACTCCTGCCTGCTATTTTTCCTATTTGTATCACTTCTCACCACAGGAACTGGCTTAGCAGCATGGCGATGGTAAAGATATTTATATCCAGAAAAGACCTGTGAAATCTTTTTCATCCCTTATTGGACTGGTGGTTATTTTAATTGAGCAGTTGATGAGCTCAGCATCCTCCCCTCTTAATTGCAGCTTCTTCCTCTCTTAGCCAAATCTGTTGTTCAGTGGCTCAGTTGTGTCTGACTCTTTGCAACCCCATGAACACCAGCTCGCCAGGCTCCCCTGTCCTTCACTGTCTCCCAGAGTTTTCTCAAATTCATGTCCATCAAGTTAATGATGCCAAATTTAGGGAAGGATAAAGACTCAGGTGGGACGCATCATCTTCTGGTTTATCTCACATGCTTTCAGTTCACACTGATGAAGCACCCAGCATTTCTGCCTCAGTTCTTTGGATTCATCTCATTTTACAATCCTCGTTCATGCTCTGTAATCACTACTCTCTCTTAGGCTTATACTCTGGACTTGCTGTCACACGGAGTGGCTTAATATCTGAAATATATCCTGACATTTTTTTCCACTGCCTTTTGCGCCTGTATTCCCCCTCCTGACTGGCTTGTTCTCTGATCTCATCTGTACCTTCAATTTTTCTCACCCATCTTTGTCTTCTAATGTATTCTTTACTTCCCTCTTGACTCTTCACAAATACTATTTCACCTGTGTCTTGAATTATATCAACTTTAATTTCACCATATAAAGTTAATTTCTAAAGAAGCAACAAATAGAACCCAGTGGGTATTTTTATATTTTGGAATCCCTAATGGTAGTCAAATTTAGGGGAAACTCAATTGGTTAAATAAACAAATGAACCTAATTGCTTATTTTCTCTGCTTTTATTCCTGGGGTGCTGGGAAAAAGCATCATATAACTCTACTTACTGACTGAACATACATTCATAATTTCTATATTCAACTGGACCCTTCATTTGTAATTAATCTTTTTTCTAATTCCTAATTAGATAGTGTCTCTGCCTAGGTTTCTTAGAAAATAGTGCTTGAGACAAATATTAGGGGCTATGGTTTAGTATGAGTGCAACCCAAGGAAGTAAACGTTAGGGGAAAGGTGAGTCAGACTGGGGAAGAGGGAATAAAAATATAAGGGGGTTGTTACTGAGTTGGTCGCAGCCATGTCACATAGAATGTCATCAGCAAAGCCGCAAGAGGGGCTGCCTCTCTGAACAGTCCATGCAAAGAGCAGAAAGCACCAGAACTTACCTGCTTGTAGCTGTCTTCCATTGGTCAAATTTCATCCCATGGGGCATCCTCTCCCTCACTTTTGGGTTCCAGATAATATGGATGTTGAGAAAGTTCTGTGGTATCTTGCATTTTAGTATCAACTGGAAACCCTGACGGGAGAGGGAAGAGATGGCTGGCGTAGGTATCAGGCAGGTGTTATCAGGTGTAGTTCATGGTTGATATGAGGGCAGGGGTGCAGCCCACTGAGGACGTGCCTCTGGTTTGTACTGGCAACAGTGACTGGCTCTAGAATCAAGGCACCGTCACAAACTCTTGTCAGAGATTCCACGGCCAGAACACAAGCCAAGTGCATGCATCCGGAAAGGCACATCAATGAATCTGTCACTTTTCTTCTCTGGAGGTTTTCAAAAGTTATTACTATTATCAGGTGATAATATTACTATTATCAGAGAAGTCCATATGAGTGACACATTCATAACGTTTTGGTATTTCAATTTTGATTATTTTTCAAGGACAGAATATCTTATATGTATATTTTATATTGTACTGTTATGTGAATGTGTTGTGTCAAAACAGTTCAATGAGCAGGCTTGGGTAGTGTTAAAACATTAAATTTAATAACGACACAAAGAATCAGAAAAGGTAAAAGCCTGATCCGAAAGTCACAGAGCTATAGTATTCTGGTAAAAAGAACTCTGGACTGAGAAGCAAAAGATTTAAATTTTCATTCTAGCTCCATATCTTACTTTTACATTTGTTGTTGTTTTAGTCGATCGGTTGTGTATAAGTCTTTGTGACTACATGGACTGTAGCCCGCCAGTCTCCTCTGTCCCTGGGATTCTCCAGGCAAGAATACTGGAGTGGGTTGCCATTTCCTTCTCCAAGGGATCTTCCCAATCCAGGTGTGGAAACTGTGTCTCCTGCATTGGCAGGAGGATCTTTTACCACTGAGCCCCTGGGAAGCCATTTCATTACTGTTTAACCTGGGAGCACCAATATCCAGACCAACCTGGAGAAACGGGCTAAACAACCTCTGGTCTTGCACTGGGCTCCTATTAAATAGCTCACCAACATTTTATGGAAGTCAGTATGTCTGCACTGTTAAGATTGGGATAGAAAGAGAATGAGAACTATGTGGATTACTTAGCTTATGACTTCTATGCATTAGAATTAAGGGCAAGCCAGTTTTATCTGTTTACTAGAACATGTCTTTTGGTTGGAATTAAAAATCTGGTTCCCACTAAAACAAAAGAGAAAAGTTCTATTTCTCTCTTGTTTTCTCTCTTTTGATAGTGAATAATTTTGGCTTTTACATTGTAACATTTCATGGTACTGAAGGTATTATTTTATAAACATAAATTGTACTAATTTCTTTGAGGTTCAAATATGTAAATTAAGGTTAAAGATCAGGATTTTTTTTTCTGCCAAGAATATGATTTTACATCCAATTTCACAACTAAATAGGCTTTCAGAAAATAACAAAGAACTATAATCAAAGGTAACAGTTTGGAAAGCCTAATCTGCAATCACAAACAATTTTGGTCTTGAGGCTGAACAAGTGAAAAGAAATAAATGAATGGACCATCATGAATATGTTGGCCTGTTCTGTTGCCAGGGGATGATATAGCTTTTATGTCTTAAAAATATGCAGGCTGCTTCTTCCTGGTGCAAATAGTTATTTAATAGCAGAGTTATTTCTCCATGTTCAAAGTTGACTGAATTAATCCTCATGGCTCAAGTTGGATGTTGCGAACTGTTCATCCTGTTTGTTGTTTAGTTTCCTCACAATTTCTTGGCATTTAAATCAGTATTATAGCCTAACAGGTGGTGATCTCACACAACCAATAGTACACATTGGTTATTTTAAGCATTTCTTAATAATGATTTTCCAGAATATTTTTATTTCCTAGCCAAAGTACGAAGTAGCACAAAATATTCCAGGCTCCTTGCCAGCATGAAATATGGATGTAAATGAAACTCTGTAGCTGGAAGTTGATTCAATGTTCTTTTCTTGATCAAGAAGAGATAATTAGCACATCTACAAAAAGGATGTCATTTTTATTATCTGTGAAGATGTTGCCACAATGAACACATCAATACCTGTACAAATAAGAAAGAAGAATGCTACAATTCATTTTTTGAGCTGCTATGAATGGGGAAGAAAAACAATTTGACCTTGTCTTTTTCTTTATAATTAGCGTTGCTGAAACAACCCTAAAGGCAGAACCAAAAGTCGGTAAAAATATAGACTGGCAACAAGATGGGAAGAGTTTATTTTAAAAGAGACCTGTAATTATTTAAGGAATATACTACCTAGGAAGGCCTGTGCTTTGAAAGTGTGGAATGTTGGGCAACAGAAAACTACTGATTCTTTAATAAGAAGTAACAGAAGGAACATAAAGCAGGGGAGTGGGCTCTCTTAGAAAAACCGAGCGGCAGGGAAAGGAATATATTAACAGCTTGACAATGAAATATGCAAAATGAATCTTTAAATTGCTGATAAAGTTCACAAGGCCAAGCTCCACAAAGAACAGAATCAGGACCTTTGGGATATGATCTTTGATCTTGTGCCATTGTTTATATTCATAAAGAATCTTGGTTTTGCCATGTGTAAAATTATGATAAACTCTATGGTATTCTCCAGTTCACCAGTGGGCTGTGTCCCAGGATTGTTTGAATCCTAAAACCTAATTAGAAGTACCTGCATAGAATCTCTCTATGTATTGACAGAGGGGGCCAGGAACACAGAAAACCCCCTTCCTAGGTAACCAGCGACCCCCATGGCCAGGAACTTCCCAGGTGGCCAAGGGGTAAAGAATCCGCTGACCAATGCAGGAGATAGAGGATCGACCCCTGGGACAGGACGACAACTTGGAACAGGAAATGGCAGCCCACTCCAGTATTCTTGCCTGGAGAATCCCATGGACTGAGGAGCCTGGCGGGCTACAGGCCATGGGGTTGCAAAGAGTTGGACATGACTGAGCATACGCGCACACACACACACACACACACACACACTTACACACACTTACACTCATATGTGTTCCTCAGGGGAGTAGAGATGGTGAACGCTGCCAGTTTAGGGACTGAAGACCATGGGCAGGTCGGATTTTCTTCGAATTAAAAATGCACAGGGCTGTCTCTCAGTCTTGAGTCAGCTCCTTACTGTCATCCCAATCTGCCATTTTTTCTAATTAAAGGGACATGGAACTAGTTTGCCAGCTCTTGTTTTCTTACCACTGCTACTGCAGCTTCCAGCAATGAACTCTCTACTCCTTGACCCACTGGAGGAAAGGGTGCGGTGAGTCACCTGCCCTTCTGTTGCTAAAGAAGCCTAAGGCTTATCTGAGGTTTTATAACATTTATTCTTTGAATGGACTCTTTTTTAGAGGACATATTATGTTTCAGACTCATGATTAGACATCAGCAACATACAGATGAAAAGACTTAGCTCTCTCTCTTGGAAGGAAGTCAGTGCTAGACAACAGATAATTAAAATAGTATGTGACAGTCACTGTACACCCATGAGGATGGTTACTGTCAGGAAAGCCAGAGAATGAAAGCATTGGTAAAGATGTCAGAAAACTGGAATCCTTGTTTGCTGTTGATGGGATTGTAAAAGGTGTAGTCACTATGCAAAACAATATGGTGGTTCCTCAAAAAATTGGATCCGTGTGATACAGAAATTCCAATTTTGGATGTTTTACCAAAAGAATTGAAAGCAAGGTCTCAAAGAGCTATTTGTATACTCATGTTTCATTGCAGCATCATATAACAGCCAAAAGGTAGAAGCCACCTAAGTGTTCATTGATAGATGAATAATAAACAAAATATTACATACATACAATGAAATATTAAAGAAGAATGAAATTCTGACACACGCTGCCATTTGCATGAACCTTGAGAATATTACGCTAAGTGAATAAGCCAGTTAGAAAAAGACAAATACTACATTATTCGACTTATATGAAGTATCTGAACTAGTCAAATTTGAAGAAGCAAAAAGTAGAATGGTTGTTGCTGGGTGGGTGAGGGGAAATTGGGAGAATTGTTTAGTGGGTGTATAATTTTAATTTTGCAAGATGAAAAAGTTCTGAAGATTTGTCACACAACAGTGTGAATGTGTTGTTGTTCAGCGGCTAAGTCGTGTCCGAATCCTGGCACCCCCGTGCACTGTGGCGTGCCGGGCTCCTCTGTCCTCCACTATCTCCCAGAGTTTACCCAAATTCATGTCCATTGAGTCGGTGATGCGATCTAACCATCTCTACTATGCTGCCCTCTTCTCCTTTGGCCTTCAGTCTTTCCCAGCATCAGGATCTTTTCAAATGAGTCAGCTCTTTGCATCAGGTGGCCAAAGTATTGGAGCTTCAGCTTCAGCATCAGTCCTTCCAATGAATATTAAGGGGTGATTTCCCTTCAAATTCATTGGTTTGATCTCCTCAATGTTCAAGGGACTCTGAAGAGTCTTCTCCAGCACTAAAATCTGAAAGCATTAATTCTTGGGCATGAATATACGTGAATTGTGTTAATATGTAACATGATTAAACTGTACCCTTAAAAACGGTCAAGTTGTTAAACTTTATGTTTTATTTTTTACCATAATTAAAAATAAAAATATGTAACATATGGCAAATTCTATCATAGATGTGTAATGTGGACTGTGAGGATAGAGAAAGACAATAACAACGACTGCAGTGACTCGGGTACATGTGTGGAAGAGCTGGCCTGTTAAACAGTGAATGAGAAGCTCCCCAGAGAATGGGCAGAAAGACAACCTGAGCAAAGGAACAAGCAGATCCAGGCAAGATGCAAATCCTGCTGCTCTCTACAGCTGGGATGAAAACAGAGGAGAGAAAAGACAAGCGGAAAATCCAGATTGTCAAATTACTTAGAATGAATATGTAAACTTGGCATTAATTGGCGCTGCAACTGGAAGTGGATTTCAGTCTTTTCAGACCTCTCATTAGCTTTGATAACTGTATCTTCATCCGCAACAGTGAGGGTCACAGTGGAAAACTCGGATCGAAAGGGCATAGCCCCACATAGATAGGTTATGCAGAATGAAGTGGGAAGGGAGAAGAGCAGAGAAAGATTATCAGTGAAAATGCAATTCAGAGGGGGCTCTGGCTGCCTCACTCAGCCACAAATTGCATTTCAGGCCCAGTGAGGAGGCAGGAGATACCTGTACAACATATGAGATTACTAAGAAAATATTTGCAGTGTGGAGTTTTTGAAAGGGGTGCTTTTGTGAAATGGGAAGTTGACTAAAAGGTAATTGTCTTTTGAGACACAGGGTGTTGATCAGTAATATGACAAGAGGCGATCAGCAATACTGAACTCAAGGCTGTCACATGATCTGTTCTTTACAACCAGTTCCCAAAACATGTTGAGCCTGGTGGCTGCTTTCTCTTTCCAGCCTGCACTGCTTGTTGAAGCCTTTCTTTCTCGACTTAGCAGATTCACCCCCTTCTAGAGGCTTACGTGTGGAGCATACACCCAGCCAAAACTGGCCTTTTTCATAATGGATAAGGCCAAGCGTATTTCATAAATATGAGTTTTCAGGGAAATCATGGTAATTAATTACCTTAAAATTTTAATTAAAAAGATGCCATTTTATTGATTATGGGAAACATAAGATATAATAATTTTAAAGTAAGACATACAACAATGCAATTAAAAAAACACAACCCTGTAAGTATAAACTAGCTTCATTCAAAGGTTCTTAGATTTCTCATCATCTCCTTGGTGGGTATTAGCTGAGCACCTCTGATGGGCTTTCTAAGTCGAAAGTTACATGAGTCTGTATTTCTTGTCTGGTTCAAGGGTTGAAACAGTCTTGTCTCTCACTAGTTCTCTGATCTTATCCTATTATCCTTCCCTTTCCTCATGGTGATCTGGCCATGCAGGCCTCCCTGTTCCTCAAACATATCAGGCCTGCTTCTGTTCAGAGGCTTTGCACACCTGTTCCCTGTGCCTGGAACTCTGCCCTCTGATTGCTCTCTGGCTCACTCCTTTGAATGCCACTGTCCACATTTGCCTTGTTAAAACTCTCTCTCTCTCGCATTTACACACACACACACACACACACACTCTAGGTTCTTTCCCCACTTCATTTCTGGAGCACGTATCCTTGTTAAACATACTATGCTAGTTTAAATGTGCTGTTTATAATTTGTGTAATGGCTTTCTCCTGGTTTCCAGAAGTGAATCTCTGTGAGTTGAATGAGTATAGGATGTATTATATAATCTAGGATACTTTGACAGTGCATTGTTTTTTATTTACAGGTATACTAAACAGCTGTTTTATGCAAACAGGGATGTGGTCACTGTGTTTGTGAAATCTGAGGTTTTGACTCTACCAGTACCATTTTTGAGTGTTTAGTTAGCTCATGTTGTCTAGTATAGGCTCAGTGTCTAGCTAGCTCATGGTTCCTAGTATAGGCTCACGGTGCCTAGTATAGACTCAACTAATACTGTGTTGGGTGTTGAATTTGCTACTTCATGGCAAATAGATGGGGAAACAATGGAAACAGTGAGAGACTTTATTTTTTTGGTCTCCAGTATCACTGCAGATGGTGACTGCAGCCATGAAATGAAAAGACACTCCTTGGAAGAAAAGCTATGACCAACCTAGACAGCATATTAAAAAGCAGAGACATTACTTTGCCAACAAAGGTCCATCTAGTCAAAGCTATGGTTTTCCAGTAGTCATGTATGGATGTGAGAGTTGAACTATAAAGAAAGCTGAGCGCCAATGAATTGATGCTTTGAACTGTGGTGTTGGAGAAGACTCTTGAGAGTCCCTTGGACTGCAAGAAGATCCACCAGTCAGTCCTAAAGGAAATCAGTCCTGAATATTCATGGAAGGACTGATGCTGAAGCTGAAACGCCAATACTTTGGCCTCCTGATGTGAAGAACTGACTCATTTGAAAAGACCCTGATGCTGGGAAAGATTGAAGGCAGGAGGAGAAGAGACGACAGAGGATGAGATTGGTTGGATGACATCACCGACTAAATGGACATGAGTTTGAGTAGGCTTCGGGAGTTGGTGATGGACAGGGAAGGCTGGTGTGTTGCAGTCCACGGGGTCACAAAGAGTCGGACATGACTAAGCAATTGAACTGAACTGAACTGGGTGTTAAACAGATGAATAACTTTTGAGAAAGATCCAAGTTCGAACCTACATCATTTCTTGCTTTTCATTGGTTTTCCTGACCCCCCCTTCCCTCTTCTACCCATTCTTCTCATTCTTCTCATTGCTAATTAAGCAACACATCACTCTACTATCTAAAAAACTCCATTATCATCCCAGAAGTTAGAGTGGATGGTCCAAAATGCTTAGTGTGACCCCAAATCCTGCCACCATTTTGGTTACTCCAGTCTTCTTTTTAGTACATTTCTGAATGAAAATATACCATTCTTGAGATTCTTAACTTGTTTAAAACATCCTTGTTTCCCATGGTATCAAGCTCTTTCCTATAGACACTTTTGCACAGTGCTATCTCATCTTTCAAAAGAAAATCACTTTTAGGCAGATAGGACTATATCTGGTGCCCTTAATTTTGCAAACTAATTGTTCATCTCTTAAGACCTCTCTCACAGGTCAGCTTGTCAAGTCCTTGAGATACCCAAATATTTTGTTTGGTAATACATATATTACCTCTATATTTTAAAAGAATAACCTCTAGGTATCTCTCATGTTTGTTGCAAGATAATATATTTCAAAATATCATAGGAGTTTACATCTCTCCCTCTTGTGTGTGTCTGCATTAAGTTCATTTCATATTCTAGTGCTCGTTAGTTTGTATTTGAAGGACTTTATTAAGAATTCCATACTCTAGGGGTATCTATGGCAAGGAGTTCAAGTATCACTGTAACGCCACAGCAGGGGCTTTGTTCATTAGCATAGAGAATACTCAAAATAGTTTTTTTTTTTTCTTTGTTTAAATGAACGGTTCCCAAGATAAATAGCTAGCTAGAAAAAGATTTATGGACTTTGCTATCCCTTTGTGAATGAAGTACTGGAATCTGGCAAATTCAGCAGGGTGTTGTACCTTTAGTGTTGAGTCAAAGTTTTCAATGCCTGTTTGGTCTTTTCACCCCACTCCTGTCAGGACTGTTCTGCATAATCTAATTTAAAGGTTAGCCAATCTTATCATTAGAATGTAAATGTGATTCTCTTAGAGTAAACCTTCCATTTCAAGTGCTTCTCAGAGTGGCTATGGCAGATAGCAGGACCTCACTGAATCTTTTCTTTAAGTGCATGACTATTTTGAAGACCCTTTGCTTTTAAATGTTTGAATTTGCAGCAGGATTGGTCTGCAACTTGTCTTCAATTTTTGACCTGGTTTAAAAAAAAGAGTTCCTACTTGCCACCTATTGCTAGAGAAAACAAGATATTTTCAAAAGATATATAACCCCATAGATGTTAGTAAACAAGTTTGCTAGGGTCAGTCTGAAGTGGCATTATAGTGATTCAATTATAGTTGAGGTCAAGTCTCACCACCAGGATTGTGATCTCTTTGGATGTGATCTCCATGGAGCCTGCTGTATTGATGAGCTGCCTCACAAATGCTTGTTGAGTGAATGAACAGAGACATACCACAGAGATTATTAGGATTCAATTCCAGACACCACACTAATGCAAATATCTTTCAATAATGCGAGTTTCTCAGCACATTTAAAAGTTATGTTTACATTAAATTATAATCTATTAAGTATGAAATAGTACTATGTCTTAAAAAACAATGTACCTACCTTAATTACAAATAGTTTTATTGCTAAAAAATGTATTACCTATGAGTTGTACCTTCTGTGAGTTGTAACCTTTTTGTTAGTGGAGGATTTGAAATATTCCAAGAATTACTGAAATATGAACAGAGAGACAAAATGAGCAAATGCTGTTGGAAAAACGGCACCAACAAACTTCTTCAACGCAGAGTTGCCATGGACCTTCAATTTGTTAAAAATGAAATGCCTGTGAGGAGTAATAAAATGAAAAACAATAAAGGGAGATATGCCTGTAAATGAAATTATTAGACCTTTACCATTAGAAACAGTGAAAGTCAACATAACTGAAAAGACCGAAAGATAACAAAATTGGTAGTGTCATAAGTGGGAGCAACCAACAGGGAATTAAGGATTTCCAGGATATGACACTTTTGGTGCTGACACTGGGACAGTCCTGGGAAATACAGGGCTGGTCACCCTGCTGTGCCTTTTTCTTGTTTTTATTTAAATACTTATTCACATTAAAGCATTTAAAAATATGCGAGGTAAAATTGAAGTGACTAATGATTTCCTGGTGCATGTAAATTCTATCTAAAATTCTTGGAATTAAATCACAACGAGGAATTTCTGGATGTTATCAAACATTTTTTAATTTAGGTAGCCACAAATGATTTTTTATATTCTCTAATATCCTCTTAAATTGAAAGAAGTTATAGATGGTTCTTGTAATAAGACCACTTTTCTTTTCTAAAGATCTCTATGGTTTTTAAGGCATTCTAAAAAAATGCAATTTCATCTTCACAATAAGCATTTAAGGCAGGTAATACAGTTAGTCCATGGGAGTTACTGTGAGAATTCATCCAAGAACTTGGAACTCTGAAAGAGTTTAAGTCTCTAACATATAAAAAAGACACATTTTCTATGAGACCCTAGGTGTCAGTTTCCTAATTATAGATCAGCTATTGGTGTTAATATATATCAGGAATGCTTTTACTAAAAACAAACAAAAACCAGAATTTCACCTAGAAGTGGCATAAAATGCCAATGAAGTCATCTATCACAAGAAGTTTAGACTGGCAATTCAGGGTTAGGAGTGCCTTGATGATGCTCCTAAAACCCAGCTTTCTTCTAGATTTATGTTCTGTTGCAAGTGTGTTGCCTTGACTCCTTTCTTCATAACTGAGTCTGTGATGCTGCACCTCCAGGTCTTATGTCTTCAGTAAAGGCAGGAGGAAGGGGACAGGCTGTCCCCTATTTTGCCTGCCCCTGGTATCAAGAATACAAACGTTTCCCCGGAAGGGTTCAGCAATCTTCAGCTCATCTGTATTGACCAGAAGTGTGAGGAGCTATGTCTAGTTCCAAGAGAGGACAGAGAAGCAGGTATTTAACTTCTTTACTAGCAGTAGGCTAGTGAATGGGTTTGGAATTAAGCTTCGTCTTAGCCAGTCAAAAACCTAGGTTTTCTGTGTGATATTGATCAAGCCTCTTAACTTCATGTGTGAAAAAGATCGTTATAATTTTATAGTGGACATCTGTTCTACTGCCTGCCCAGCATCCCTTCTTTGCTTTTCAGGGGTCAAGTCTTTCTCACTTTCAGTCCCTGTGGGTTGGGTGGAGCTGACCTCCACTCTTGACCAACAGGAAATCCACATAGCCCTGGTCACAGAGATGGGTTGGGGATGGATTCAGAACCCTGGCCTGACCACACCTTGGACTCTTACTGTAGCTCTCTACTTCCGAGGTAGGTTTATTAAGTAGGAAGGTTGGTTGCCCACACTATTGATGACCCTGCTTGCTATCACACAGGGAGAAGATAACTGAGAGTAAACACAGTGGAGAGAAAAGAGAGACAAGACACTGAGACAGAGAGATAGAGGGACTATATCCTGGTGCCATTATTTAGCATTTGAAGCCACCTCTGCCTGAAATTAGAAACTCCCTGTTTCTGGCATAAATAAATAACTCTGTTTACTTGAGTTGGATTTTCTTCCATTTGTAATCCAATCATCTTAGGACTATTGTTAAAATTGCTATCTACCACACATATAATCATGAATGTAAACGATCTTTATAAACTCTAAAGTGCTATATAAAAGTGAGGGATCATTTCTTGAAAACAGAACATTCCTCCTGCATAAAGCTCTAAATCCTATGCCAGATGCATGTGATGCAGTAGAATCACAGAGGGGCAAGTCCTAGCCCTGCATACAAACGAGTAATTTCTACTCTCAGTTTTCTTGAAACTCCACATAAGAAAACTCCTATTACAATGGCAACTGATAGGTTTCTATGATTGTGAAGTAACAATGACTATTTTCTGCTTCTCCTGCTGTCTTGCCCTAAGAACTGACTCCACTTTATTGAGCAGCATAGTTTTCCCGAGTGGCACTAGTGGTAAAGAATCTGTCTGCCAACGCAGGAGACTCAGGTTCGATCCCTGGGTCAGGAAGATCCCCTGGAAGAGGAAATGGCAGCCCACTCCAGTATTCTTGCCTGGGAAATCCATGGACAGAGAAGCCTGGCGGGCTACAGTCTATGGGATCAAAAAAGAGATGGAGATGACTGAGCACATAGTTTTCCTTGGCCTTACAGGGCCCCTGGGCAAATATCTTGTATTTTGAGATTTGCAAAAATGCCCAGATATGATACTTTCAGGCTCCCCATATGCAGAATTTTCTTCCTTGCCTGATTTCTCATAGCCAGCTTCTATACTCAGATCATTCATTGTCGGCCTGTGCTCTTCTTCTTTGGGTACCTGGATTCAGACTCCAAATCTTACCAGTGTTTTTCCAGATTTAATGCTAACCTGGATGCTCAACACAAGCTGGTTCTTCAGCTTCATTCAAATAATTTTAATGGGAAAACTAAGTTTTTAAAAGGGACTATTTCTGTCTCTTATCACTTACTATTTCCCATATAGAAATGTGAACTAACATGAATTGGAAAACCCGGAGCCAATTTGTATCATCTTGGCATTTGTAACCGTCCTAGAAACCCAGGGATGTTATAAGGAGGCCTTCTCTGTGCCCATTTTTGCACATATAAGGGTGACCTGGAAAGTTCCATTGGGTTAAAGAAGGTCTGGCCTGAAAACAGTTCCTGAGAGTCTGTTCTGTGGTGCAACTTCTTATCAGTAAATCTAGTTAACCATCACTTTATCTATCTATCCTCTATCTATTCTCTTCATCTGCCTCTCACCTATCTGTCTGAACTATCACTATTATCATATCTGAATTTGGGACTGTTTTGCTTTTAAAATATTATGACGGAGAATTCTTGCTGACGCTTTTGGACATGATGGTATCTGATTGTATTTTAGGGAAACACAAGAGAAGTCATTTTGGTTTCTTAGTGCCTTAGGCTAAGATGTTTTTATTTTGTATCTTCCATCATTATTCAGCATTTAAAAAATTCCTAGAAAACTTTATTTCAAAATAGAAACCTTCAAGCACGTATTTAGTTTAGTATGCTTCAAGAGAACTTTTTAGATCAAAATTAAATCAGGAAATTTGTCAAGTGGTTAAAAATAAAGTAATTAGTTTTGAAATAAATACATTGAGATATTTAGTAGTTGCAATACATTCTTCTTGATGATTATGTATTAGGCTTAAGAAATTTATGTTATTATAATAATTTACACTACAGAGTAAAACATAAAAGCCTTAGATCTGGACAGCAAATATTATGCATTTAGCAATTGCTAAAGTAAAGCAATTACATGATAGACTCTGGCTCACATGTAAAAGGAGGAACACATATTTAAAAGTGCCCACAAGTATCATCTATGCTCCAGATAGTAACAATACTCCAGAAATTCTGAGTAGGTCTATTTTAGGTTCTTGTTACCAGAAATAACTGTTTCTGAAACAGCTTAGATTTCCTCCAGGTGAAAAGTTAAGAAGCCAAAGAAAGAAAGATTAAACATGTATTTTACTCACAGAAAGCAATGGAAGAAACTTACCCATTTCCAGGTTTGAGTGCGTGGAATTCTCAGACTGAATTCAGCAGGGGAGTCCAGGCATGGTGGTTGGCTTCCAGCATTCCATCCCACTGGAATGAGCATTTTGATTTGACTTCCAGGGTTAAGGTTTTTACCTACTTTTTCTTTACGTTCTGGTTCAGAGTTGTGTCATAAAGACTGGCACCATGGTTTTCATTGATATTAAGAAAGGCCTTCCAGAATCTCACAGGGTTAATAAACTCTGATGGGATATTTCTTCTGCTAATGACTATTTAAGCATATGGTATTTCTCACAACCAGGAGACAGATTTTCCCTGAGGACAGGGGTTTGTGGTTAGCACAGACAATCAGTTAATCTGGCTTTCTAATCCTAAAGTTTGCTCTGGATTTCCATACAACCTGCAGAGGAGGATTAAACTGTCAGCACCCTACTCAACCAGAATTTAAACTTGGGTTAAGTCTAAAGAAATCATTTTTGTCCCGTGTTCTTAATTAATACCTGTCAAGAGTCTGGGAAAAGATTTGCTACTGAGCAAGGAATTATTTGGACATAAATCCATATTTTAATTTCTAATGCATTTACCTGTGGATAAAAATATGGAAGCTAAGGTCCTGCTTCAGGGAATGACAAGTCAAATTATTTACTTTTTTGCTATAATTATGATTAATTAGCTAATTAATTTTTAAGTTTGTGTTAGGGGGTTGATATATAATTATGGTTTTAATAATATTTTTACTGATAAGTGTATGTCTTTATTTTCAGAATACTAGCTAATATTTGTGTAATACCTCTTACTGCCAGAAGTTGTCCAGGATATATAGGTATATGACATAGAAATATACATACATATCTCTCTATATATATATATGTGTGTATACTTTTAGGTATGCTTATATATGTATTTTGTTGTTCAGCACTCTCTTGTGTCCAACTCTTTATGACCCCGTGGACTGCAACACGCCAGACTTCCCTGTATTTCACCATCTCGTGGAACTTGCCCAAACTCATGTCCATTGAGTCAGTGATGTCATCCAACCATCTCGTTCTCTATCGTCCCCTTCGCCTCCTGCCTTCAATATTTCCCAACATGAGGGTCTTTTCTAGTGAGTCTGCTCTTTGCATCAGGTGGCCAAAGTGTTGGAGTTTCAGCTTAAGCATCAGTCCTTCCAATGAATATTCAGGACTGATTTCCTTTAGGATTGACTGGTTGGATCTCCTTGCAGTCCAAAGGACTCTCAAGATTCTTTTCCAACACCACAGTTTAAAAGTATCAATCCTTCAGCGCTCAGCCTTCTTTATGGTCTAACTCTCACATCAATACATAACTACTGAAAAAACCATAGTTTTGACTATACAGACCTTTGTTGGCAAAGTAGTGACTCTGCTTTTTAGTACACCAGCTAGGTTTGTCATATGTATATGTATACCTCAAGCCCTCTGAGGTTTATCATTGTATTCGTTTTGCACATAATAAAATTGAGCCACAGAAATATATTGTCCAAAGTTATCTGTTGTTGTTATCTGTCTGTTGTCCCCTTTTCCTCCTGCCTTCAATCTTTCCCAGCATCAGGGTCTTTTCAAATGAGTCAGTTCTTTGCATCACGTGGCCAAAGTATTGGAGTTTCAGCTTCAGCATCAGTCCTTCCAATGAATATTCAGGATTGATTTCCTTTAGGATCAATATGATAATTAAAATACCCTTAGTTAATAATAATAGAAAACACTTATTAAGGATTAAAATGTAATAAACATTTCCTTGGGCTCCAAAATCACTGCTGATGGTGACTGCAGCCATAAAATTAAAAGACACTTACTCCTTAGAAGGATAGCTTTGACAAAACTAGACAGCATATTAAAAAGCAGAGACATCACTTTGCTGACAAAGGTCTGTGTAGTCAAAGCCATGGTTTTTCCAGTAGTCATATACAGATGTAGGAGCTGGACCATAAAGAAGGCTGAGCCGAAGAATTGTTTTCTTCAGCTTTTCAATTATGGTGCTAGAGAAGACTCTTGAGAGTCCCTTGGATTACAAGGAGATAAAACCAGTCAGCCCTAAAGGAAATCAACCCTTAATATTCGTTGGAAGGTCTGATGCTAAAGCTGAAGCTCCAATAGTTTGGCCACCTGATGGGAAGAGCTAGCTCATTGGAAAAGATCCTGATGCCAGAAAGATTGAAGGCAAAAAGAGAAGGAGAGGCAAAGAAGAAGGGGATGGCAGAAGATGAGATGGTTGGATAACATCACCAACTCAATGGACATGAATTTGAGCAAGTCCAGGAGATAGTGGAGGACAGAGGAGCCTGGCCTGCTGCAGTCCACGGGGTCAGAAAAAGTTGGACATGACTTGGCGACTGAACAGCAATAACATGTAATAATTTTCATAATTTTCTTTTGCTAATTCATTTAGTCCTCAAATCAAATCTATAAGATAGGTTTTATCGTTGTTGTTCTCATTTTATAAATTAAAAAAGTAACTTTCCCAAGGTTGCACAGTTAGTAGATGATCCAGGATTTGAACACAGGCAGTCTGGCTTCAGAATCTATGTTCTTAATTGACATGATACTGCCTATTGTTAATAATAGTACTAGAATAGTATTAATACTGTATTTATCAAAATGGTAGCCATTAAGTGTATTCATCAACTATTACGTGCTGGGCTCCAAGTTCATATTTAAGCAGACTTATTCCATTTAATTATTTTTAGAACTTCCAAAGTAGGTGTTTGGGGCTTATTTTAGAGGTGAAGAAGAAGAGATTAGAGATTAAATATTCTCAAGATCTCACAGCTAATAGAGGGAAAACTGGAAATTCAATTCTGTTCTTTCTGATTCCAAGGCCTATATTATTTTGCCCACATTTCACATTGTCAAGTTTCTGTTGATAACATGCTCTATTACAGTAATAGTTGCTGTGGGCTTTGTTCAAAGAATAATGTATTGGGAATATGAAATGCTCACAAACTGCAGGTCTACAAAGGAACAAAACTGAGCTAGCATTGTTTTTAAGAAGAGAAATTATAGAGAAGTAAAATTTGACTCTAGTGAATGATATCAAGGAAAACAAAAATCAACTAGATAACCAAGTTATGAAAAAATAAACAAGAAACTAGACAATTAACAATTATAAGTGGCATCACTGATTTTATTTTCATTAAAACTATTTTTAAAGAAGCATGTGTTTATGCTTTTGTATCTGATACATATTATGTATTTACATACATTTTTGATACACATTCAAAATCTGTCTTTGATAAATGACTTTTCCAATTAATTTTCACTTTAAATAATATTAGCTAGAATTATATCTTACAAGTTTGAAAATTATAGATTTAATTATGTTATGCTTTATGATTTAATGGACTTTCTTTTCTTAATAACACCCAAAGGACATTCATTCTTTTTTTTTTTTTGCTTTTTGCATATGTTGTTAGTTGCTAACATGTGTACTTGTGACTCTGCATACATATGAGAAAGGTGGTAATGCCACTTATCCCAAGAGGTAACATATTTACCCATGACTTAAATGGACTTCAACACTTCATCAATCATCTTTTATTTTTCCAGCTGCCCCATCATGAAAGGTGCTGAGTCTTATATTCTCAAATATTATTGTTTTGAACATGGAAATCTTGAAAAAATAGCTAAAGCAATTTGTAATATAGAATCAATTAAAGTTGCTTATTTCATGAAAACTTGAGGAAAATTAGATATAAGTTGGTCATCATTTTTTAAAATATGCATAGTCCCTAGATAAGGATTCAAAAATAGTGTAGATGGGACCATAGTAACTTTCACTATTTTATTAATTCCCAGAGATTTTGTGTATTAAGTCATGTTTTTTTATTAGTACTTGCTGATCTTTAGACTACTAGGGTCAGAAGTGGTTAAACCCTCAGACTTTGAGGGGTTTGTATATGTTCTTAGGAATAAAGTGTAATTGGCTGATGTGTGTGCTCATTCAGTTGTGTCCAACTCTTTGTGACCCTATGAACTGTAGCCCACCAGGCTCCACTGCCCATAGGATTTTCCGGGCAAGAATAATGGAGTGGGTTGCCATTTCCTACTCCAGGGCATCTTCCAGACTCAGGGATCGAACCCTTGTCTCCTGTGTCTTCTGCATTGGCAGGTGAATTCTTTACCACTGAGCCTCCTGGGAAACCCAATTGGCTTATGGGAATTCATAAATATAATCACTTTCAATATGTAGCCTTTTATATATTAATTATTGCCTTTATTTGAAAATACTCAATGAGTTTTATGTGAGTTATTTTAGAATTAATATATATACCTTTTAAATATTTACTTGTTATATCTGTGGATAAATCACTAACTTTTTTATTATTACTACTACTTTTATTGCTGTCACTACTAACCCTTCCCTACCTAGTATCTTTTCTTTAAATGCCTTTTTTCCCTACCTTTTTCTTTTTTTAAATTGAAATATAGATAATTTAACTATTGTGTTAGGTTTAGGTGTACAACAAAGTGATTCAGTTATGTGTACATATATAGCTGTTTTTTTCAGATCCTTTCCTCTTATAGGTTATTACAAAACATTAAGTATAGTGCTCTGTGCTATATAGTAGATCCTTGTTGGTTATCTATTTTATATATAGTAGTACATGATTGTTAATCCCATACTCCTAATTAATCCCTTCCCCTCCTTTCCCCTTTGGTAACTAAGTTTGTTTTCTCCACCTAGTGTCTTGAAGGAAATAATAGACCATCCTGAGTACCTTATTTTGAAATTTGAGTGTTTCTTAGGATGACATTTTCTAAAAGGAATTTCTGTTTTGAAGTCATTTAGTCATTTGTGATCATTACTATTTGAAAAATAATGAGCAAATGTTCCTGGATGACAGAATGATAGTCAGAGTCAAGTTTCTGTCAAAACAAAACTTTATTTCCAAATTGAAAAATAGAATAATCTTGGTTTGGAAAATATTTATGCTGTACCTATATTTTCAGGTTTATGCAAGAAAAATGTCAAGGCAAAAAGGAGAACATTTCTCCCTGCAAGCAAAGATTTTGTGAGCCGATAGAACACCCTAAGAAAGTTACATACCAAAGATAACTAGGGGAACATGCAGCTTGATGTCTGGCATGCACCATGGTTTAGTATATTTCACATGAGTCAAAGCTTTAGCTCTGTGATCTGGTAATAGTTAAGACTTTAGCCTATTGATAGCTTGAATTTCAATGACTGGCGTCTACTGTGCTGATTCTAGGAGGTAGTTTGACAACTCGAAGATTACAACTTTGATTCTAAGCCTTCCCAGAAAATGCATGCTCTCTGAAGCATGTGCAGTGCTGTAATGTCTGCTGTTAATTCTTCACACACCAGCTTTCAGGATAATTATACCTTATATCTCCATGACACAAGATCGATTATCCAGTTTGTGGATTATCGAGGCCTTGTATCAGACTTGGTGCCCTTATTTTGGCTCTTTCACTTAATAGATCCTACTTTGGAAAGCACTGAGGTGGAGAGGCACTGCAGAAGTTGAAAATGTCACTTTTGCAATAATTTGCAGTATTTTAAGATTGTACATCAAAAGCTTAATTAGGTAGGAGTAAAACAATGGTTGCAATCCACTCCAAACTACAGCAATCATTTACACTATTCATAAATTTGTAATATGGGCAGGGCTGGCAAGGCAAGTTTGTCTTTGTTCTAAGTATTGTCAGTTGGAACATATTGACTGGGCACTGGAGGATTCATTTCCAATATTGCACCCACATAACTGGCAAGTTTGGGATGGCTGGTGGCTGGAAGCTCAGTTCGGGCTGTGGGGTAGGGTCTCTGTTTCTCTTCACATGTTTTCCCACAGACCACTTGGACTTTCTCTCACTGCATGGTGGTTTGGTTCTGAGAGTGAGTCATTTGTAGAGACGTGGAGGGAACAAGAGTTTGTCATATAGAGTGAAGTAAGTCAGAAAGAGAAAAACAAGTATCGTATATTAACACATGTATGTAGAATCTAGAAAAATGGTACAGATCAAACTATTTTCAAGGCAGGAATAGAGATGCAGATGAAGAGAACAGATGTGTGGACAGAATGGGGGAAGGTGAGGGTGGAACAAATAGGGAGATTAGGATTGACGTAGATACACTACTATGTATGTAGTACATACATACTAATGGAAAGCTGCTGTAGAAGCTCGGTGCTGTGATGACCTAGACGGATGGAATGGAGGAGGGTGGGAGGAGGGTCCAAGAGGGAGGTGATATATGTATACATATAGCTGATTCACGTTATTGTAGCAAAAGCCAACACAACATTATCGAGTAACTATGCTGCTGCTGCTGCTGCCGCTAAGTCACTTCAGTCGTGTCTGACTCTGTGGGACCCCATAGATGGCAGCCCACCAGGCTCCCCTGGTCCCTGGGATTCTCCAGGCAAGAACACTGGAGTGGGCAAGAACATTTTCTTCTCCAATGCATGAAAGTGAAAAGTGAAAGTGAGGTCGCTCAGTCTACTATACCCCAATTTAAAAAAAAAAAAAAAAAAAGGAAGTGAAGACGTCTGAGTCATCACTGTACACCATTCCATTAACCAAGCAGTCAGATACCTCAGATTCAGGGGAGAGGACATAGACCCACTTCTTGACAGGAGGTGTGTCTGGAAATTTAGGTCCATGTTTCAATACTACTACATAAGCTGAACTTAAAAAAAAACAACAACTAGCTTTCAGTTTATTTCAGAATATCCAGTTTATTCATATATTTGAAGTCCCAGATGGAGCTAACTTCTCATTGCAGCACCAAACCCAGATGAGAGATTTCAGTACAGACGCTGAAATTCTTGCTATGATTTTTCCTGTTCTGGTTTCCTCACTACTCCCTGAAGGCCACCAAATATTCAAACAATAATGAAAATGCAGAGTAAATGTAAACTTCCCCTTCTTCTGGAAGCTGCACCTGACTGAAATAAACAGGGGTGCATACTGATCTCTAATGAACCCTCAATTTCCTCTGACATAAGCCAAGACCAGGCAAGCACAGAGCTTCTGCCCACATGTACACTCCTCCTTTCTCCTCCCTAAAATAGATTGAATTTTTGTTAAGTAATTCTGCTTTCCCACCACATAACTCATGTCTTTTCTCTGGAAAGTCACCTCACCCTCAATTCCAAACATGTATCTCAAAAAACTATTTCCAAAAGATCATAAATGATGTTGGATCCCCTTTTCTTCTACATAGGTAAATGACACATACACATGTATTGTTCTTTAAAAGGAATCACAGGGCTAATGATGAGAGAATTCAAAGAGTCTGTGCCCAGTGATGCTTCTGGATAGAAGGCCTGTGATAAGCAGTGAAACCGTGTAAATCTAAATAAGGATAGCAAATACAACCAGTGTGATTTCCTCCATATTTTCCACATTTGGCCTTCAGAGGCAGGGTAATGAACTTTGGAATCAGACTATTTTAATCTGGATTCTAGCTCTGTAGTGCTGTACTATTAGGAGACCTTAGGACAATGATGATTTCTCTTAGAATTGATTTCCTAATTTGTAAAATAAAGCTAATATTACCTAACTCATAGGCCTGTAATGAAAATTATATCAAATAGTACATAAAAACATTTAACATAATGATAGTATATAATAGTATATAAACAGTGCTTAATAAATACCATTTCTAATAACAGTTATACTTCAGTTAATAGACATTAAATGAAAATATTTCCGTTTAATTCATATCAGAGACAACATGTATGTTGTTCAAATTACTACTGAAAAATAGGGGTAGACATGTACTCTACTTGGGTCTAATTTTATGAAAGAGAAAGAACATCCTTGTTATATATTCGTTCATTTAATGCATAAGTATTGAGCATCACATTTGGGCCTGGTACAGATCTAGCACTGAAGATATAGAAATGAATGAAAGAGTAAAAACTAAAAAGAAAGTTTTGCTCTTTGTAATACATCATAAAGTAATAAATGCTATGGTGAAAAATACTATAAGGAAGGCCAATAGGAATGTTGGGAGTAAGGATGTTGCAATTTAAACACAGGGGGAAGGGCAGGCTTGACTTGAGAAGGTGATATCTGGTGAAAGGTCTGAAGGATGAGAGAGACTGACATGTGTGTAATACCTGCAAGAAGAGCATTCCAAGCTGAGGTGACACTAAATGCTCAGTACCTGAGATGGGAAGGCCCAGAGGCCAAGGGGGCTGAACAGAGAGAGAGAGGGGGAAATTAATTCAGAGGAGTAAAGAGATCTACAATTATAAGCCATTTCTAGTTATTGTAATAACTTTGGGTTTTATCTAGTATGAAACAGAACCCATTGAAAAGCTTTAGGCAAGGTAGAAGTGAAATATTTGTCACTCAGTCATGTTCCACTCTTTATCTCCTGGACTATAGCCCATCAAGTTCCTCTGTCCATGGAATTCTCCAGGCAAGAATACTGGAGTGGGTGGCCATTCCCTTCTCTTGGGGATCTTCCCAACCCAGGAATTGAACTCAGGTCTCCTGCATTGCAGGCAGAATCTTTACCGTCTGAGCCACCAGGGAAGCCCTAGGCAGGGTAGAAGCATGCTTTAATGTAAATTTGAACCAAGAAAGAAATTACACAGTTTACATTCCACATTAGAACCACCAAGTAAAATATAACCTGGCATTGATTTTAAGTCATATGCCAATCTCAGAGACTCTTAAAGCGTGAAAAATAGAATATTTTAGAGATGGAACTCAGTATTTAGGAAGTAGATTTGCTGAAGAGTTAGATGAGCATGAAAACAGAGAAGTCAAGGGCAGTGCTACAAGATGACTTGAACTTTGCTCAGGCAACAGAAAGGATGGAATCATTTTTTATTTAGACAGAACCATTTGAGAAGGATCTTTGGAAGGCTATTATGGTTAGACTCAGATCTGAGGACTAAGACCCAAGGACCTCCAATGTTTGGAGATCACAAATGGTGCAGATCAGCAAAGGAGGATGAGAAATGGCCATTGAACTAGAGGGAAAATCAGGATCGTGTGACCGGCTGGAGGTCAAGGGAGCAGTCATCCTCCTTCAGAATGGGGCAGTGACTCAAGTGTTAGAGGGGTTGTTTAGTCCAATTACATGATATTCAAATCTCAGTGTTTATAGGAAGAAGGGGAGGAGAAAAATTCAGACGCAGCAGCGAGGTTGAGGAAGACACCTATTTCATTTCCAAAGAAAGATGCATAAGAAATGGTCTCTTCAGAGAAAAAAGTAAAGCAAGTTACTTTTAAAACAGATTGAAGATATAAGGGATTAAATGAGATTTAGGTTGAATGAGCTTCTGGAGTTACAAATTAAAGAGATGGAAAAATATAAATTAAGAATCAGTGGCTCACAGTCATCAAGACAGTATGGTACTGGCACAAAGACAGAAATATAGATCAATGGAACAGAATAGAAAGCCCAGAGATAAATCCACGAACCTATGGACACCTTATCTTCGACAAAGGAGGCAAGGATATACAATGGAAAAAAGACAACCTCTTTAACAAGTGGTGCTGGGAAAACTGGTCAACCACTTGTAAAAGAATGAAACTAGAACACTTTCTAACACCATACACAAAAATAAACTCAAAATGGATTAAAGATCTAAATGTAAGACCAGAAACTATAAAACTCCTAGAGGAGAACATAGGCAAAACACTCTCTGACATAAATCTCAGCAAGATCCTCTATGACCCACCTCCCAGAATATTGGAAGTAAAAGCAAAAATAAACAAATGGGACCTAATGAAACTTAAAAGCTTCTGCACAACAAAGGAAACTATAAGTAAGGTGAAAAGACAGCCCTCAGATTGGGAGAAAATAATAGCAAATGAAGAAACAGACAAAGGATTAATCTCAAAAATATACAAGCAACTCCTGAAGCTCAATTCCAGAAAAATAAATGACCCAATCAAAAAATGGGCCAAAGAACTAAACAGACATTTCTCCAAAGAAGACATACAGATGGCTAACAAACACACGAAAAGATGCTCAACATCACTCATTATTAGAGAAATGCAAATCAAAACTACAATGAGGTACCATTACACACCAGTCAGGATGGCTGCTATCCAAAAGTCTACAAGCAATAAATGCTGGAGAGGGTGTGGAGAAAAGGGAACCCTCTTACACTGTTGGTGGGAATGCAAACTAGTACAGCCACTATGGAAAACAGTGTGGAGATTTCTTAAAAAACTGGAAATAGAACTGCCATATGACCCAGCAATCCCACTTCTGGGCATACACACCGAGGAAACCAGATCTGAAAGAGACACGTGCACCCCAATGTTCATCGCAGCACTGTTTATAATAGCCAGGACATGGAAGCAGCCTAGATGCCCATCAGCAGATGAATGGATAAGGAAGCTGTGGTACATATACACCATGGAATATTACTCAGCCATTAAAAAGAATTCATTTGAATCAGTTCTAATGAGATGGACGAAACTGGAGCCCATTATACAGAGTGAAGTAAGCCAGAAAGATAAAGAACATTACAGCATACTAACACATATATATGGAATTTAGAAAGATGGTAATGATAACCCTATATGCAAAACAGAAAAAGAGACACAGAAGTACAGAACAGACTTTTGAACTCTGTGGGAGAAGGTGAGGGTGGGATGTTTCAAAAGAACAGCATGTATATTATCTATGGTGAAACAGATCACCAGCCCAGGTGGGATGCATGAGACGAGTGCTCAGGCCTGGTGCACTGGGAGGACCCAGAGGAGTCGGGTGGAGAGGGAGGTGGGAGGGGGGATCGGGATGGGGAATACGTGTAACTCTATGGCTGATTCGTGTCAATGTATGACAAAACCCACTGAAATGTTGTGAAGTAATTGGCCTCCAACTAATAAAATAAAATTAAAAAAAAAAAAAAAAAAAAAGAATCAGTGGCTCAGACAGTAAAGCATCTGCCTACAATGTGGGAGACCTGGGTTCAATTCCTGGGTCTGGAAGATCCCCTCGAGGAGGCCATGGCAACCCACTTCAGTATTCCGGCCTGGAGAATCCTCATGGACAGAGGAGCCTGGCAGTTTTCTTCTTAGACATGTCTCTGTGAAAAGGAATTATGTGTTTAAATCAGCATGAAATGATCATGGTTGACATAAATAAAATAAACATATTATGAAAGGCTTGAATGAAGGTTGCATATAATTCCCCTCTCTTTTTAAACCTAATTCTGGATTTCTTGGTTATTAGCTTCTGAAGGGCAAAGTGATTTTCTTTTCAATTCTGTGTCTCAACCCCTAGTGTGAAATAAGCACCCAATAAACACTTGTTGAATGAATGAGGTGGGATGCATGCCTTGAAGTGTGAGAAATCATCAAATAGAAAGGCAGTGTAGGGCTACGTAAAAAGATATACTACTTTTGTGTAGTCTAGTTCAATTATGGAGCTCATTACTCAGGATAAAATGTAAATTTATGTAGGAAGGGTGTGATAACAGATATCATATCCAGACAGAGGCTGGGTGTGATTGAGGGTGTAGCTCCAAGTTGTTAAGAAAGATATAAAGTATGAGACAGTTCTACTTATTATATCACAAGCCTTAATGATGTTTCTCAGACAGGATAAAGAATTCAAGTGACCATGTCCCTGAAGGCATTTTTATTCACTGACACTAATCACATTCTTAAGTTTGGGGGACATTTTATTGTTCATAGAGTATTATATGTTATTTATTGTCATCATGGTTTTGACTCATGCACCTTTATTCTAAGCATTCAGGCTTTAAAATTCATAATCAGGTCCTCAATTGTCAAATTTGTTTAATATAATGAATTGCTTATACTACCCATTTGCATGCTGGATATACCATTTATTTTCTAAACTAGAACATTCTGGGACATCTCAAGAAAAAGGCACTAAATTTTAAAGTTTTCTGGCCTTCTGAAATCTTTTATGTGCTTTATTTCAGTGAAAAGAACCATTTAAGCCTTGGACCCAGCACATTTGTATTCCTTGAAAATGCTTCCAAAATCTATATCAATGTATTATGTATACATTTGAAATGAGGTTCCACACTTCATAAACCTATGTTCTGTATTAAACTTCATCTGGGGAAGTCTGTATCAGTTTTCTAGGGTGTAAAGTGATGGAAAAAATGAATCTTGTTTGAATTGATGTTAGCTTGCTTATGAAATAGCCTCTTGGGGCATGAAGGAGAGTGGCTGGAAATTTGTGTCTGCAAGGTAGACTGGAATCTGTTAAAAATTACCTCCAGATAAGAGGAATGAGCTGGGTAATGAAATGATTTCAATAGTATGAAACATTTGTTTTTAATGTAGAAGTCATTGGACATGAGAATTGTCTGCCTACAGTTTTTTTTCTCCCTGACAAGGGATTTCCTGCTCTTAAAAATATCCTTTCTAAATTTCTGTTGAATTGTTTGCCAATGCAATCCAGAAATCTTGTTAGTCTAAGGTGAGAAAATCGGTATTAACTTTCCTTGTGCTAACATTTCCACTATTGACCTAGGATTAAGAAGCCAAAAGCGTTCATCCCAGAAACACACTTGAAAATGAGTGACACCTGCATCCAGATGAAGAGAAATTTTAGTAAATGCCAAAAACAAAAATCCAGCTAAATTTTGAACAGTGATGTGATTTTCATTGTGAATATCATAGCTTTGCCTTATATTCTGAATTTAAAATATATAATATTATTCTATACAAAATACCAGTAACCATGTTAACTCACTCGAAATGAGTTAAACATTTCTTTTCAACTTGTGCATTAAGGAACTCACTAATCCCTGAAAGAAATATATTGATTTTAAGACCCTTAACTTTACCTTCTGTTTCTTTCCTATGTACTATTTCCTAGTGCTTCTCTATAAGGTGGCCTCTATTGTGTTTAGAATCTGGGTAAATAGCAAAAAAAAAAAAATATGCCTGGTCACCAAGGGAATATTTAAAAGATATTTTCTCAGTTTAATTGGCAGATTCATTTGCAATCAATTTGCATTTTCTTTCCTCTGAATAATGAATTCAGAAGTTAGGTAATAAAAACAATGTCTCATCTTGAATGCTATTTGCATAAAATACGTCCTAATGTTCATGGTGATTTTACATTGAAAATAGCATCATTAGCAAAGGAAAAAATAGGCAAACTTCCAATATGAGTGTGTGTAAATCCTCCCGTTCAGCACCCCTGTTCTTTTTCAGAAGAATCTAAATGACACGATCTGGTTTTGCTGAGCACTGTTCACACCAATAGTCTTGTCCAGAAAGAAAACCTTTTATTTGTGTTTTTTTATATTGGAGAACTATAATTCCCAACCCAATTTCAAGCCTACCCTAAAGGATTTTGCCAGAATTTGCAACTATCGGCCAATATCTTCCTTTAACATAACCTTTCCATAGCAATATAGACACTTCTGGTACAATTTTGTTTTCAGGGAAAGAGAGACAGGAAGAGAAGGCAGAAGTAGTGGAGAAGGAGGAGAAAGAGGAAATGAGGAGAGGAAGAGGAAGAAGAAGACCATAGGAGAAATGAGAAAAAAGAGAAGAGAAATGGGAAGAAGGAAGGAGGAAAATCATATGTCTTATTTGCAAAGGATAAAAGAACAACCAACAATTTGATATAAAAATGTCCCAGAAGTAAAAGAAATCATAGAACCCCCCCCCCCAAAAAAAGGATACATATTATAATAGTTCTTTAAACATAAAATTCTCCAAAAGCCAAAGAATTGATGCTTTTGAACTGTGGTCTTGGAGAAGACTCTTGAGAGTCCCTTGGACTGCAAGGAGGTCCAACCAGTCCATCCTAAAGGAAATCAGTTCTGAATATTCATCGGAAGGACTGATGCCGAAGCTGAAACTGCAATACTTTGGCCACCTGATAATGAAGAACTGATTCATTGGAAAAGACCCTGATGCTGGGAACTATTGAAGGCAGGAGGAGAAGGGGGTGACAGAAGATAAGATGGTTGAACGGCATCGCCGACTCAATGGACTTGGGTTTAAGTAAGCTCTGGGAGTTGATGATGGACAGGGAAGCCTGGCCTGCTGCAGTCCATAGGGTTGCAGAGTCAGACACAACTGAGTGACTGAACTGAACTGAACTGAAATATCAAATTCTCCAAACTTAGCCTTGGAAATCTTTCCTTTGCAAGTGTGGGTCTTCTTGGCATTCTGAGCACTCAAAGCAAAATATGAAATAGGGTGTCACATTGGTCATTCAGTTCGTATAGCTCCTTGGTGTTCATTTAGGTATTGGACCTCTAGTTTTTATTTTAATGTCTATTTATTTGGTGGTGGCAGGTCTTAGTTGTGGCACATGGGGTCTTTAGTTGTGGCATGTGGTTTATAGGTTTCTGACCAGGGATTGAACCCAGGCTCCCTGCCTTGGGAATCAGCCACTGGATCACCAGGGAAGGCTCTCTAATTTTTAAAAGATAGTTTCTTTTTAAAGGATCTGTGCTTTTAAAATTTGCAAATGAGATGGCATATTTGAGTGACTTTGAAGATCTCATGACTGTTTTTTTTTCTTTGAATGTCTAGTGTTCATCAAATGACATTGATACATCAATATTTAATTAGTTGTGCCTCTTATTTTGTATCCTGTTCAAACTCTTTCTCTCAATTCCATCTTCTTCTAATGATTCTAGTCTCTTTTCTCTCTGTCTCAGATGTGTACCAGGGTCAAAAATGGAAATTTGAAAGATGTTTTAACCATTAGGACCTAAAATGAATGGTAATTTCTGGCTAATCCTTTAATAAAACTACTATTCATTGTATTTGAATTTTTTTGGTAGCTCAGTACTGTTATATGTCAAATATGTGTATATGTGTATGTATATATATACATTCAAATGGTCTCACTGATTGGGGTCCTGTTGGTTCCTTGTCCTATGATAAAAATGAAATCCTCCTGATTATCTTAAATTGATTTTTTTTCTTCTTAAGAAAGAGACTAATTTAGCTTAAGACATGCAAGGCTGGTGAAATTATTTGCATTTATCTCCTCTTTTTGCTTTACGTTTCAAAAGCACAGGATGTTTTTGATGATTATAAATGTTTGGACAGTACACCATCATATATCCTTTTAAAGCCACAGTGTTTAGCATGGTTACTTTTTGGGTGTCAGATATGCCAAAACTGTATAGCAGTTTTTACAAGGTGGTTTTTTTTTTGAGTTGCTTTTACACGTATCATTTCAATATGTGATTATTTTGCTTAGCTGACTCACTTGAAAGTGTATAAAAGGAAACAGCAGCATCCAAAGAGGCATTACCAAAGAAATGAAAATGACTTATCTGAGTTGGAAAAACTTGTCTGATTATATCTGAGCTTAAAAATATATAAGCACCTTTTCATCAAACTCACAACCAATGAGTTGTGAGAAAATAAAAAACATTTTCCACCTTTAAGTTTTCTTGGAAGAGAATTTTTTATATTTTCATAGATTAAATAGTTCAGTTGCTAACTTCTAGATGAACAAATAACAGAATAAATTAATGTAAACTAAGTTGGAAACAAAGTAAAGGTCCAACAAAAGGAAAATGGGGCAAGAAGTGGTAGTATAGCCAAAGAGTAGAAGGCAGTGACTGGAAATCCTGTTATTACAAAATGTAATGGCAAAGGAAAACTCAAGTGAAAAGGTCACAACATCTTAAGGATATAAAGATATATACATATTTATGTATAAAAACACATTAACTAGTACATACACCTAAAAAGAGAAGAACAGGTACTGAAATGTACACTTTGATTATACCTGCATAGTGGCATTTCCATTTTTCTTTCTGCTGCACAATCTTGCTTATTTTTTCTAGTATAGGTTTTTTAATAATCAGAAAAATATTACTGGAAATGCCAAAAATAGCAAGAGAAGAGGCTTGTATTCTATTAATCCCCAAACCAAAACATGTATGTATGCATGCTTAGTCATTCAGTCATGCCTGACTTTTTGAGACCCCATGGACTATAGCCCACCAGGCTCCTCTGTCCATGGGACTTTTCAGGCAAGAGTGCTGGAGTGGGTTGCCATTTCCTTCTCTAAGGGATCTTCCCAAACCAGGGATTGAACCTGTGTCTCCTGCATTGCAGGTGGACTCTTTACCTGCTGAGCCATCAGGGAAGCCCTCCAAACTAAGATAATACAATTCAAAACAAAGCCAAATCCCTTGGTGCTCATTCAAGGATGAGAGAAAGAGGATGGTTTGATTGAATCACACTGGGTTTTGTCATTACCAAAACCTAGTTCTTCTGATCTTTTGTTGAATGGCCTTGTAGAAGAGTGGTAGCTTATGGTGAACAATGTTGGATTTGTGATCTGCGAAGAAGATTTAGCTTCGGGACCAAGACTGCGCTTGATCACTCAGAGCTTTTGTGTGACAGAAGTTTTATTACAGTGATTAAGGACAGAGAAAGCTTCTGACATAGACATCAGAAGGGGGGTGGAGAGTCTTATCAAGGTCTTATACACGTGATCCCTTGGAAGGCAAGGAGATCAAAGCAGTCAATCCTAAAGGAAATCAGTCCTGAATATTCACTGGAAGGACTGATGTTGAAGCTGAAACTTCAATACTTTGGCCACCTGATGTGAAGAGCTGACTCATTGGAAAAGACCCTGATGCTGGGAAAGATTGAAGGCGTGAGAAGGGGGTGACAGAGGATGAGATGATTGGACGGCCTCACTGACGCAATGAACATGAGTTTGAGCAAGCTCTGGGAGCTGGTGATGAACAAGGTAGCCAGACGTGCTGCAGTCCATGGGGGTCACAGTCAGACAGGACTGAGGGACTAGAAACATAAGGAAAAACATACCCTTGAGCAAAACGAGTGGTTTTGTTGTGTAATCATTAGCTTTAGGCTTAAAGAAAGATTGTTGTCATAACAACTCAGAGTTTAAGAAAAAATGTCTTATGTGACTAAGACAAAACAATTTAGAAAAGAATGTTTGTCCCTTTCTCCTCCTCCTCAAAGGCCCAAAACTCCTTATCTAAGAATTAACTCTCTCAAGAGGTGCTTGATATTTCTGGACCTTGTTGTTGTGACTATTAATGAGATTTCATAGAAAGAGCCCAAGATGGTAATTCTTGTTTTTAAAATTGTGTTCATTTTATTGTAGGGAGTAATTTCTTCACATTTTGTTTTGGAGATTCATGATGCTACAACTTGTCTCCTTCTCCTAGTCACTATCGCCTTTGGGGGCCCCCTTCCTAACTTTTACTGAAAAGTTCGGTGCTCATTTCATTTTTAAAAATTTTATTTTCTTATTTAGCTATTTTTTGGCTGCTCTGGGTCTTCGCAGGCTTTCTCTAGCTGTGGCCAGCGGGGGTTTCTCTTCCTCACAGTGCACGGGCTTCTCATTGCAGTGGCTTCTCTCACTGTGGAGCGCGGGCTGCAGGGGGCACGTGGGCTTGGTATTTGCACTTCACAGGCTCTAGCCCACGGGCACAGGAGTTGGGGCAAAGGGGCTTAGTCGCTCTGTGGCATGTGGGATCTTCCGGATCAGGGATGGAACTCCTGTTCCCAGGATCGCAAGGTGGATTCTTAGCCGCTAGGCCACCAGAGAGACCCTTAAGTGCTTATTTCTTGCTTTCCTCTACTAGTAAAATATTTGGAGGGCTTTCCTGGTAGCTCAGTTGGTAAAGAATCCGCCTGCAATGTGGACCCAGATTTGACCCCTGGGTCAGGAAGATCCCCTGGAGAAGGGAACAGCTACCCACTCCAGTATTCTTGCCTGGAGAATTTCAGGGACAGAGAAGCCTGGCAGGCTACAGTTCAATTTTGCTTTTTGCAACTTTAGCAATGCAAAACAAATTCTTTTTATATATGATTTGTACCTTTTTAAAAAAGTCTTTACTGACTTTGTTACAATATTGCTTCTCTTTTTACGTTTTGGCTTTTTTGTCCCCAAGGCATATGGGATCTTAGCTCTACCACCAGGGGTTGAACCAGACCTCTGCTACATTGAAAGGCAAAGTCTTGACTCCTGGACTGCTGGGAAGTCCTATGCTTTATACCTTTGAAAATTTTTATTAAAGAAACTTATTTGCTAATTTTAAATCTGTAGCAGAACATATTTCCCATATTATAATTTAAATAAATACCCTTATTTTAGTAACTAATGACTTATAGAATTAATTCTACAATATTATATTAGTAATATCTTAAATTTTATTTTTTTTTGACTGTGGAATCAAAGCCTTTGCCTTTATTAAAAGTAATTGAAACATTTAACCAGCAGTTTCCAAAGCTACAGGGGACAGGGAAGGAAAAAGACTCCGAGTTCTTTAATCCCTGATATTATATCACCATTGTGGCTATATATTGAAACTTACATAAAGTGAGCATGTGAATATTTCTACCACAGACTACAAGGAGTATTTTAAAGGTATCAGAGACTTTTCCTGTGGCTATAAATATGAATAATAGTGTCTGTGGACTCACTGTTAAAGAGCATATGCCACTATATGAACTAACCTGTTATATAATAAAAAACACTAATGGGGTGCCATTCTTAATTACTCCTGAAATATTTTGACCAGATATTGTTTTCTCATTGATAAATACACTGATTGATTTTGCAAATATTTATCCACTATCTATTCAATTGTAGACACTATTCTTTATATCTTAGTTAAACCAAAGTAGATAAAAAACTGATCATTTCATTAGTATTTTAAAAACTGGTAAGCTTTCCCCATCCCTACTCTTAATATTTCCTACTTTTATTTGGTAACAATTGACAGTTAAGAATATATACCAACATATATGTTTGACTCTAAGGGAACCTAAATAGATAGAGGGATACCAGACAAGATAAGGCATATGGAGTGTTATACACATGGAACAGATTTCAGAAACTTTTACTGAGAGGGCAACCAAGCCTCAAAGATACTAAGCAGCTTCTCTTATGTAACATGTTGCTTACCTATGATTAACAATCTATGATCTGATGTTGATGACATCAGCAGCCCTGGGCAAGGTCAAATAGACCAGGCTTTGATACAATTTCTTTTTTTTTTTTTTTTTTTGGCAATTCCATCTTGTAGCAATTCTTTCATTATTCTTAGACACGCTTCTACTTTCACATTTTCACACACACTGGAGGGCTTTGATGTGTGGTGTGAATGAACCTACATCTCCACACATGTTTTAACCAATAGTGGGAGGTATCCTGGAATCTGTTGACTGTCATTGACACAGAGGGAATCCCTTGTGCAAACTCAGACTCCTTTAGGGATAGCATATGGCCTTCTGGGAGTCTAGTCAGATAATGGATGCATAAAATGACTTTAAGAAATAGAAGTGTTGAAGAAAGAAAAAGAGAGGAAGGAAGGAAGAAAGAAAAAGGAGGAAGGAAGAAAGAAAAGAAAGAAAAAAGCATCATTTTTTACTTTGAGAGAAGAAAGAATTCAGTCTTCAGCTGCTAGCCTATAAAAATGCAGGTGGTTTAGTATTAGTGTTTGACCCCAGAGGTTATTTTGTGAATATGAGGTACCTTAATCACTTTTAGAGGCATGGTTTGGGTCATAGAACCTAGCTTATTCAATTCTCACTTTTCTAACACATCTTCACCATGTTGCCCTCCTTGGAACACAGCTTTAAAGACAGATAAGAAATCAGTGAAAGAGTAATGGTGAGATTAATGCAGCTCTGTTTCCCTAACGAACACCTACCTCTTTTCAGAGTGGCTATTTCCTGGGATACAGTTAAGCACAATTTAAATACAGCAGGATTTAAATTAGGCTTATAGATAGAAATATACCTTCTCTAAAGCTTGTAGCAATTGAATTATTTTATTGCAGTGAACTAGTTCACATAGCGTATTTCTTGAAAGAAATGGGTAACTGGCTGTAGCATAGACATAATTCTACTATATAATTCTTTGAGATAACTAGCCGTACTTTTATGTTAAGCCTACAGACATAATCATTATAATAATATAATAAATACCATTCTTCACCTTTTACATTGTTGTTGTTTTAGTCACTAAGTCCTGTCTGACTCTTTGTGACTCCCATGGACTGTAGCCCACCAGGCTCCTCTGTCCTTGGGATTATATGGGCAAGAATACTGGAGTGGGTTGCCATTTCCTTCTCCAGGGGATCTCCCCAACTCAGGGATCAAAGCTGAGGCTCCTACATTGGTAGGCCTTGGCAGGCAGATAGTTTACCAGTGAACCCTCAGGGAAGCCCATCTTTTACATTACTTAGAGCTTATAAGTAGATCCACATAGATTTTTTAAATGATTCTCAAAAACTATATAACATGTGTGAGTCCTTATTTTTGTAGTAAGGAAACTGAGGTCTGGGTGATTAAGAAGCATCCCATGACCTCACAGTTTATAATGACAGAGCAAAGACCTAATCTGGCTTGTTAGGCTTTCTGTCCTGTGCTGATCCCTTTATTATATGATGTGCTTTTGAATTAATACTGACCAAGTTAGGTGGATTGTCTAGAGAAAGGCAGCCCAGTGGGATAACTCGCGTAGAGTGTTAAAGCCTAGTACTGTACTTACTGAAGCATGGGGGAAGTCCTAATTCTCTTAAATTTGGTACTCTGTGCACTGCCTGGAATGATGGCGGATTGGTTACTAGAAATACAGGGAAGTCAAGTCTGGCTATTCATTTTGAGAGTTTCAATGATAACTTATCTGCCAGGATCTTGTGGCAGGGTGTAATTTAGTGAGAAAGACTTGCAAAGAAATTTCCCATGGGGATTTATCAATCAGCCTTGGTTCAATGTATTAACAAGGAATTAATACTTTCAAATCCTTGGATTAAATCCTAATAGATAGGGAAAGGAAGAGCCAAGGAAAGCCCAGAACTCACTAATAAGACTAATATCTGATATACAATTGGCCATCTGTATGTCTGAAAAGTAATTTGAAATCTTCTTTCAATTAGAAAATGGTTTAACCCCTGGTTCATTTAAATAGAACTCTCATTTGGATACCTGGAAATGTGTTTTGATTTCCAAAAAACTATTCAGGAATAGATCTGTTGGGGAAAAACAATGTATGTATGTAAATATAGGCAAGAATAGACTGGTTGCCCAGAAACAATAATCTACCTTTCTCATGAGAACATAGTATAAATACAGATGTGTTCTCTTTATTTCTGTGTTTAAGGTTAGAAATTTTTGTGCCTAAGCCTTATTTCACTCTAGTTCTGGAAGAAATTTATTTGTACTTCAATCCCTCTGTTTGGTCTGAGAATGAACTAGGCAGATTGCCCACTTCTAAATGAAACATGGATGATTCCTGCACATTTTTATTGGTAGGAGGACCATTAACTAGCAAATATACTTAGTTTTGCTGGAAGCAAGGATCAGCTGGTGGTGGTGGTTTAGTCGCTAAGTCGTGTCTGACTCTTTTGTGACCCCAAGGACTGCAGCTCTCCTCTGTCCATGGAATTTCCCAGGCAAGAATACTGGAGTGGTTGCCATTTCCTACTCCAGGGGCTCTTCCCGACCCAGGGATTGAACCTGGGTCTCCTGCATTGCAGGCAGATTCTTTACTGACTGAGCCTCCAGGGAAGCCCAAACGATAGGTGAAGTCACTCTGATAACAAAATGTATTATCCTGGATAGCAATATTTAATTCTAATCAGAAAAGTTCTTATAATCAAAACATAATGAAAAGGTAAATTAAAATTTGCTTTAGTGAAATTTAGTGGATACATACCATGGGGGATGAGGGTATATACGTGGAGCTTTTCCAGGAGGGAGGCAGAGGCAGGAGGTTTGCTCTTGTGTCTGATTCCATTGAGATCCACATTTCAAAAAACAAAATTATATATAAGTTTTCTCAAATAAGATAGCTTGTAAGGATTTTTTTTAACTTATATAGTGATAATACTGTATGTTTTTACTGTCTCTTTTAAAAGATGATGAGAGGGAAGAAGAACAAACTTGTTCGTTTGCTCTTGGTACTGCTACCCACTCAAGGAAAGTCTGTTTTCACAAATAAAGCAAAATTTGAATATGATAGAGGCCTTCATTTTTAGCTATGATAGAGTAGCACAGAGCATATCAAAGGCCCTTCTGAGAGTAACTGGAAAATCTGAATAAATTTTAAAAATCCATCTCTTTGAAGGGCACCAGAGTGCCTCTGAGACAGCCAGGCTTTGAGGAGCAGGATCCACAAACTAGAGCTCTTTGAGTGCGAATTTAACATTCTGTGTGCTTCTTTTACCCTTTACGTCTTTTGCTGATAGGAACAGAGAAGGGGTCTGAGAGGGGCTGAAGGGACCAGGGGAGGAGAGGTGGGAGGGCTGAGAGTCCTGGAGAAGGTGGCTGCTGAGAAGTAGTGAGAAAGTCGCTCAGTCGTGTCCGACTCTTTGCGACCCCATGGACTATACAGTCCATGCAATTCTCCGGGCCAAAATACTGGAGTGGGTACCCTTTCCCTTCTCCAGGGAATCTTCCTAACCCAGGGATGGAACCCAGGTCTCCCACATTGCAGGCGCATTCTTTACCAGCTGAGTCACGAGGGAAGCTGAGAAGTAGAGAATTTAGTGAAGTTTTAAGCAATCTCATGGAAATTAAATGAAAGGAAGAAATAAAAGCTGAAGTTTGAGACTGTCAAAGTAGCCAGAAATAGACAGGCCAAGAACTCTGAGAGAAAGGAGCACAGAGAAGTAAGTTTGACACTTGTTTTTTCCACTGAGGCTTTTGCCTCAGTATTCTTAGTATGTATAGGGCAGATATAGAAAGAGTCAATCATAACGCAACTGAATATGAAATAGAGTTTTTGCAGCCTCATGGTGTTGAGGAAAGTTAAATCGAAATTTGGGAACTTCTTGGTTGGGACTTTTAGTGAGGTTCCATTAAAGACTGAGGAGAAGGAAATGGCAACCCACTCCAGTATTCTTGTCTGGAGAATCCCATGGACTGAGGAGCCTGGTGGGCTACAGTCCATGGGGTCGAAAAGAGTCGGACATGGCTGAGCAACTAACACACACACACATTGGAGACTGAAACCGTATCTTAAGAGAGGATGCTCTGTCGATGAGGAAGTTGATGTGATTGTTGTGTGTGTGTTACATCGGCTATTGGCTTGATGACAGGGCGAATCCTCTTGGGTGGAAAATATTCAAAGCCTCTATAGTTTTCTCATGTAACATGTCTACATTCAGTAAAAATTAGCACACCTCAATGAACAGGGCAAGATTAAAAAAAAATAGACATTAGTAACATATCCAAAGGTGATTAAGATAATGCCATTATCAGACATGAATTTTAAAGTAACTGTGATTAACATGTTTAAGAAAGTAGGAAATAAGATGGAGAATTTCACATGAGAACACGAATCAATAAAATGGATCAGATAGAAATTCTATAATGGAGACTTCCCTCATGAGTTCAGAGGTTAAAACTTCACCTTCTAATGTAGGGGCTGTGGGTTTGATCCCTGATTGGGGAACTAAGATCTTACATGCCTTGGGGCCAAAAAACCATAACAAAACAAAACAAAACATAAAACAGAAGTGATATTGTAACAAATTCAATAAAGACTAAAATTTTTTTAAAATAAGAAATACCATAACTGAAAAACACAATAGTTGAAATCAAGAACACCAGAGATGTATTTAACAGCCTATTGACACAGCTAAAGAGAGAAGTAGTGAACTGGAAGATAGGTTTGTTAAAAAAAAAAATCCAGACTGAAGCATGGAGAGAAGAAAGGATGGGAAGTAGAGACGCTTGTAAGGAGATATATGAAATGGTAAGAGAATATTAAATATATATGTATATATATAGTTGGAATTGCAGAAGGGGGAGGGAGAGAATGTAGCTGGAACAGTGTTTAAAGAGAGAATGCCTGGGAATTTTCAGAATTGATGAAAGGAAAACTTAGCCACAGATTTCAGAAATTCTATAAACCTCAAACAAAATAAATACTAATAAAATTACTCCTTAGCACTACTGAAAAGCAAAGGCAAGAAAAATTTAATAAGCCATCAGAGAATAAAAGTAGTATCATCAAAAGAACAATAAGACTCACTGGTTTTTCAAAAGAAATGAAAATGGATATCATTTTAAAGAGACAAAAAGAGAACATCTGTCAACCTAGAATTCTATTCCTGGAAAAATATTCCCCCAAAATGTGAGCAAAATGAATACAGTTCCAGAGAAGCAAAAACAAAGGGATTTTGTTACTAGTTGTTTAGTTGTTAAGTTGTGTTTGATTCTGTGACCCCATGGATTGTAGCCCACCAGGATCCTTTGTCCATGGGATTTCCCAGGCAAGAATACTGGAGTGAGTTGCCATATCCATTTCCAGGGGACCTTTTAGTAGACTGGCATTAAAAGGACGTTCTTCAAACAAAGAGGAAATTTTCCCAACAGAAAAAACAAAAATGAAGGGCAGGAAGGGAGCAAGAAAAATTGTAAAAATGTGTATAAATATAAATGAAAGCATATTGACTGTATCAAACAATGCTAATTAAGCATTGTGGGAATATTTCGTATATTCTGATATTGTAAGGTACTTGTAGCATCAACTTGAATGACAAAATCACACTAAGTGGGAGAATGCAGTGGACTGCATTAAATAACTTTAAGAACCTAAACTTGTCTGAAAAGTGGTAGAAGCACTAATTAATAATTGACTATAACAAGCCAAGGATGTCTGTTTTAACCTCTACAGTAACCACTAAAAGAATAAGGATTTACTATTCACAGCCTAATATATTTGGAAATGCAATAGTAAAAGAATAAAACTGATTACTCAGAATGCTTTCTTTGAAATGAATTTCTGTGCTTCCCCTCAGGATCATGTTTCTCTATCCTTAACAAACTGATTCACTTTATTATTATTATTTCAGTGCAGTTTAAACACAGATAAATTACTTCTAGGTGTATGCATACAATTTGTGTGTGTGTGTGTGTGTGTGTGTGTCTGAAAGCATCTCCATTTCACTTTTAAACTTAAGGAACTTTTTTTTTCTTTTTTAATTGGACACTGAATACTAACTAGACAGTTATTTGGTACAGAGCATTTCAAAGAAAGCTTTCTGTTCTCTTCCGCCTTCTATTAACATCTCTGGAGAAGGCAGCTCTGGTCTTGTTTTTCTCCACTGAGAGTTAAGTATTTTTCCTTTTGTTGTTTACAACTCACTACTCTTCCCCTCATTTTAGCCACGTTAGTGTGATCTGTCTAGGTGTATTTCCCTTTGAAATTATCCTGCATGTGCTTCTTGTATCTGTGAGCTGATGTTTCTTTTTTTTAGGTTTAGAACATTCTTGGCCAATGTGTCTTTAAATATTCCCATTTTCCTGATTCTTTCCTCCTCCTCTGGAATTTGTTCTTAGTTTCTTCTTTGTCTCTTATACTTGGTTCTACATTTTTATTCCTTCTCCCCCTATAGTTTCTTATCTTATCCATCTCTTACACTTGGTTCTATATTTTTATTCCTTTTTTTTCTCTGTTTAGTTTATAATGACCAGTATTTTAGTTTGCTGTTTTCTTCTATCAAATGTATGAACTGATTTATTAAGGATTTCATATTAGTTATGGTATTAATATTTTTTAATTCTAGAATCTGTATTGTGTTCTTTATTAGTGAGTCCTACAATCTGAAGAAAATTCATCTTTTAATTTCCATCATCTTGTCCTCTATTTTCTACACATAATAATTACAGCTATTTTAGACTTTTCATTGTTTAAGCCCAACATCTCATTTAATGTAGGTCTATTTCTTTGTTTTTTGTTTGTTGGATTTTAGCTGTAAAATCCTGTTTCTTGTCTTTTCCTAGTATTTTTAAAATTGAATGCCACTTATTGTGCATAAAATAATTGTAGCATCTCCATATGATGGTATCTCCATCTAAAAATGATTGCTCTTTCTTCTTGCTGGTGAAATAAGCTATGGCAGGGACAAGAAAAACATTGATTCAGAATGTTTCTCACCATAGAACCGGTAGGATTTGATATTGGGTGAGTGATGGGTTAGGTGTCCAGATGCAGGAGAATGTGAGGAACTGAAGTTGACTGTCAGAACGGTGGTTCAGGAGGCTTGGTAGCTTATGTGCTATTGCCTGAGCTGGGCCACACTGAGGATGGACTTGTGTGAAAGGGTGGTGTGAACAAGAGTTCACTTTTGTATGTGTGAATTTAAGGTGTTACTGCCACCTGAATAGAGGCAATATATGCAGTTTCTTGTTTGAATTCAGTGTCAGCTTTGCCTTGGACTTGGGCTTTCCAAAGTCACTCAGCTCTTTCAATCTTGCTTCAGAGAAAGGGTAGATAGTGCAACAATTAAAAGTTACTATGTTTTGGCAAGTATGTTTTTCTTCAATTAGTGCAATCTGGCTCCTTGCCTTCATTTTAATGATTATGGAGAAATCTGTTAACTACTACCATCTGTGCCCTCACAAAACTGTTGAATGATAACTGTTGTTTGATTTAAAATGGAGGACTTATTGTCCACATCTATTTTCTTAGTTTGCAGTTTCTTAAATTTACTTTAGCTGATGTTGAAAGCAGTGCCTGGGAGCAGCAAGCTTGGCATAGCTATCGGTGAGGGCATTGGCATAGCTATCAGTGAGGGCAACACACTCAGTCTGGGCACAGGGTGAATTTGATGGACTAGCTTGTGTTCTAATCATGTATTACAGCCCCCACAAACTCTGAGTAACTTGAAGATTTTCTCTTTGACATTTTTCTCTGCAGGAATGGCAATTAAAACACTCCCTGGATTTCAGCTAACTTAACATTTTAATGTATAAATAACAACTCACCTTCTGGCTGTTGATAGACTATTGCTCATTGTTCTAGAAACTTTGATTGAAGAAAAGAGTTCTCAACTCATTAAAACCAGTATTCTTAATCCTGAATTTGTTTCAAATACTAAATTTCTCAGTGTTCAGTCTGATCCTGAACTATTCTTTTCATAGGTAGTGTTTTGATTGAGACTATTGATTTTGTATAAAATGTATCTCAGAATAGGCCTTTTTTTTTCCTGAAAAGGCTGCTATTTCTTTTTTTTTTTCTGACCTTTCCCTTTTCTTAGGTTTTTGTTTTTTTTTTTTTAAAGAAAGCATGAGAGAATAAATCCTGCCTGCTTCTCATTTTCAAGCTATTTTTTTTTTCCTTCTTTATTATCTGTATGCCCTAATTTTGTCAGAATTTTTCAGAACCTTAACTATCAGGTTCTTGAAACCCAAATCGAGATCTTGAAGCCAAAAATGCATCAGAAAACCAAGCTTCCTTTTTACTTATTACTGTATCCTTGGCCCCAGTAGCAGTGCATAGCGCATAGTAGGTATTCAACTTTTGAATAAATGAGTAAAGGATAAATGGATATAGTGGTCTCTGATTGCTCATTAATGAGGGAAAACTGTCTCTGGTACTTACACCTCTAAGACATGAGCCAACAAATGCCACAACCCAAGCTCAGTCTA